>NW_020628818.1:6531107-7131107 GCF_003573695.1 Papaver somniferum
GGATGATGCTTGCTCTAACTCTCGGGTGAAGGGAGTCTTTTCATCCTCGGTAATTACTTCCTCTAGCTTGTCATCTTTGCCATCTCCTGCAAGTTTTTTAACCATCTCCTCCAATTGTTTGAGTTTAGCTTCAGTTATACTATCAGTCCTCCCACTTTGCTCGGGTGCCTCTTCTTCCGTGATGAGTTTTCGGGTGGGCCATACCCTCCCCTTGTTTGGTTTGGATCGGGTATGCATCCTTGAGGTGGTGGTGGTGTTCGGGTGTACCCTGATCGGGTTTGATTGCCTGATGTACCTCGGCTCGAGGATCCTCTAGATCTCGCCCCTTGATTCCGGAGCTGATAGTTCTCATTCTCGAGTGTTAAATTTCTTCTCTGTAGTTCCCTCATGAATTCTTCCTGTCTCCTCTGATTTTCCAGAATTGCCATCAATGTCGGGTTTGTATTCTCGTGACTTGAATGACTATTCGGGTGGTTTGTTGTTACGGCCGAATGTGAGGCTGGAGGTGCAATGGGCGGTGGTGCTGGTGGTGCTACTAGTGGTGCAACAGGTGGTGCCACTGGCTGGTTGACAGGTGGTGCTCCTTGTGGTGCCCCAGTCAAAAAATCTCGGGTTCCATTTCTCATCTCTAGTCGGATTTGTCTTAGTCTCTCTTCTTCTCGGTTCAAAGCATTTTGGTACTCAGCACATTGTCTAGTCCTCCTGCGGTCCCGTTGCATCATCGGTACCTCCTCATCTTCCTCGGTGTCCGATGCTGTCAGGCCGTCAATCATATTCTCGGGTCTCCTCTGACTGGGTTCGATGCACTCTAGAAGAGTGAGTTCATCATCTTGACCTAGGTGGATCTCCTCATTGACAGTCGACATTCCTATTACAGGTGCCAGTTTCTCCTCGGGTAGATGGTGGTGATTGCTCTCCTGTCGTGAGTCTGTCACTCTTTCTTGCATGTTGGTTACTGCTACCATTCGGTTCCTTAGTGTCCTACCTGTCCTCGAGGTGCTGGCCATCGGGTCGGGTTCGCAACTTATACAAGGAAGCAAAACTTCGATTAAAATAACTCATCGTTAAAAAATACTCGATTTATCTACCAACTTATACATCTAACCACAAGAGTCTTCCGCTTAACATCAACTAACATCATAAGATGGTTTAGGAGCTTTGGGAATTCTCTTTTGGTGGTTTTCAATCAAGGTATCCGAAGATGTTACTCAGTCCCCTTAGTCGGCGCCAGAATGTAGGTGTAGAAAATCCTACTACTACATCCGACAGGTCTCAAACACATGTATTATAAGTAAACAAGCAAGAGACTCATAAGAACACAAGATATACGTGGTTCGGCATGATTACCTACATCAACGGGGGTGAAAGGATGTTCTTATTACTCAATTCAAGGTTACAAATGGTGATTCTTTCCAATAAACTCTCTATTCTCTCCACAAGGATCTTAGTATTCTCTCCCTCTCACTCAGATTACTTGCCTTCTCTCTTTACAAGACTCTCTTATTTATAGGCTAACGTGCTGATACAGCCAAGTTACAATGTGGGTCACAATGTATCTTTTTTGATGTTCCCGTCGGGTGGCAAGTGGCGTTTCTCCCGAGATCTCTATCCCGACCTTGGTAAGTGCAATTCCCGATATCCTTCTTCCCGATGTTGATATCTTGATACCATGTGACCCGATGTCGTCTTCTATCCCGACTCGATCTTGAAGTTGTTAGTTTTCGGCCCCACTCTGACTAGATTCTTCTTATATTCTCCAGCTAGTTTGTCAATACATTTATTGCTTCGATGTCTGATAGGCATCTCCCCATCACATCCTAGCTTCTCCTTTACACGTGCTTGTTTCACGGGTTCTCCCAGGCATATATTTCTTCGTGCCAAACATTTGAAGGATGATTCGGTGCTACGCTCCCTCCTTCATTTTTTAGTGCTACATGACTAAGATTGCTTGATGCGTGTAGTAACCACAACAAATTAATTAATATTTTTCTCAAAAATTAACAAGTAATACAACGATAGTAAGGATCGTTCCCACGAGGAGCAAGAGGTTTTAGTTGTCTTATAATGTCACAAAAAAGGGGAGGTTTTAGATTTTATAAAGTAAAAGAAATAAACAAAGCAATTAAAAGTGTATGTTGAAATCAATAAAAGAGACAAGATCAAGGAATCCTTCTTCCTTGAAAAACAATGATTCAAGTTATGTTTTTCATCCACATGTTATTAGTCACATATTATCACCAACCGTAGGATAGCAGGTTCGCTTAGCTAACCCCAAAACTCCTTATTTCACTGAGTAACAGGTCCGCTTAATTATCAGATTCTATTCAAAAGAACCACCTTGAGGTTCGTTTACAAGATGTAATTCCCCGAACGCATTAAGATTTATAAATTTAGGTTTAGTACTAGTAGTTAAACTCGGTTCGCTTGGTCCACTTTCTAGCGTTGTTTTCACACACAATTGCTCCACGGAATCCCTCCGCAAGATCTCGTGTTTGCTACTTGTGTAAAGAGTCAAGAAACGATTACTTATCCCCTAACTTTCACTAGCTTTAGATCAAATTAACAAATCAATTTATCGTGCACTCTAAACAATCTATCAATCAACCATGAATGTATAAACATTCATATTAGTAAAAACAAACGATAATCATGTGAAAAACTTCAAGGTAGATTTTAAAACAAAAACCCAAAACATGTCAATAACTAGGAATTCATCCTCAATCAATAATAAAATTAGTTACTCATGTTAAGGAGTTTACACAAAGAATTAAGAAAAGAGAAGTGGTGTGTGTGTAGAGGTGTGTAAAAGTTGTGTAGAGAACTTCTCTATTTATAGGCTTCAATTTCCTAGCAATCCTCTTAGGAATAGAATCCTCATTCCATAATAACACCACTTTCCCTTTGTAGCTCAACTTCCAAATCCAAGTCTTTCTCAAATTTTCCATCTTCTCTTTCCAAATCCAAGCCCAATTCTTAAAACCCATGAGTCTAGAAAATTCTTCATTAATTGAGTCGCCGGAACTTCACTGGTACCACCGGAATACGGCACCGGAAATCTCCCTGCCAGTCGCTGGAATCTTCATCGTCGCTGACAGAATATTCCGTCCGGTACCGTTATATTTAACTGTCAATCTAACGGTCTTCTGTTAGTCAGCTGGGTCAAGGAAGGGAGTTAGCCGAGTCATCTCAATCTTACTGGCTCTAAATTGTGTTCTCCTCTGAAATGACTAGTTTTCCATTGTCGCTCAATTTGGATGATTTCTTCTTCTTTTCTTCCGCATGACTCCAAAGTAGCTATAAAACTCAAAACACGCGTAAAATACATAATTTACAAGAAAAATAGCAGACAAAGCATAAACAATAGATAATAAATAGGATGTATTCTACACCCTATCAAATTCCCCCACACTTAGACTTTGCTAGTCCTCGAGCAAATCAAACTAAAACTTACAACTTCAAAGCGTTCCAGCGTCCCAAGCATCCAAAGAGTTATGAGGACATAGAGTTTCTGCATGCTAGTAATAAGAAGTTAAAAATACTAAAGAACATATTCTCATTCTTAAATGTTGAGTGAGAAATAAACACACCATAATGAGAGAACGCATGTTTGAGAGCCATCAATAAGCATTTCGCCTCGACTTCTGCCTCACCAAAAATGGTTTATTAAATTGCACTCAAAGGACGTACTTTTATGGTTCTCACATGTGTGCAGGTAGGAATGAAGAGAAAATTACTGCAACACGTTGAATGGTGGGAAGGAAAACTTCCGAAATATTTTAAAAACCCACATCTTTTAACGTTTTGAAAAACCATTTTTCTGACGATCTCTAAGAAAGGAAATCAACCACTATTATCGAGGATGATATTACTTACTCACCTTCACATCCGATCACCAATGATGATAACACCACTTCACGGCATCCAATAGAAACGTCTTCCACTCCTCGTCTTCATCTTCTTGGTTTTCGTCTTCGGCTTCAACTATTGATGATAAACACTCAAACTTCGTAATTCCTTGACAATTTGTAACTTTTTACCTTAAATCCTTGTCGCTTGAAACCTCCTTATAGATTTTTCTTCCCCACGGCTTATTAAATAAAAGATAAAAACAAAAATTTCTCTTGCCATCATTTTTTTTTCATTTTTTTTTCCTTTTTTTTTAAAGACAAGAGAAATAAAATAAAAAACAAAGTGAAAATAAAAACAAACCATGGCCGTGGGAAAAGTACTTTACCGCTTGATTCTTCACAACTTGTATCGTCTCGAAATCATAAACTTCAATAATTCTCACCTTTTGCTTTTCTTTGCTCTTGTAAATAAGTCTTCAACATGTATATATAATTCCGCTCATTGTCTAGTTTCTTTACTTGGATATGAAATTTTCTATTTTCTTGTTCCGTTGCTTGTAAACCTTGAAATTTTTCAACTTTCTTTGTAGATTTTGATGTTGCTCCCTTGTTGATGATGATGGTGTTATTATGGATCCGTTGTTGTCGAGAGAGAGAATGGTGCTAACTGCAAATCGAACTACAAGAAGGAGGCTTTCATCTATACACGTCACCCTCATGATTGAAAAAATTAGCACTCGAGAGATCAAAGAATAGAGCTTCTATTGGTGGGAGGTTGGGTAGATCACCATTCTACCCGGAATTAACGTACGGTGACACACATTCAAAACAAAGCTCTTTAGTTACTTATAAAGAAATCTGGTCGGTGCCTCGCATGATATAAATAGGGTAGTCTCCACTAATGATTGATCAGCAACTCTAATAACGCATGTCTCCGTGCTCCTAATATGCATCACTGGCATGATTAAATCCATTATTTAACACTCTAATAAGCAAGAAATCCGAACGTAGTTCCCTAACACTTCCAAGTTCAGTTATGTCGGTCAGAATTCTCTATGTAAACATACCTAGAAGTATGCTAGTGACTCTAAAATCTCTAAAAGTTGGAGGTTTTATGCAAAAAAAAAAAATTTAATATGCTTAACCACTCCCCCACACTTAAACCTTACATTGTCCTCAATGTAATTGAATCGTCCAAGTAAAGTCAAGGTAGGAAATCCTAGTATGATATGGAACAAGAAAAATAAATAAACGAAACAAAAAGAAAATAAAAAGCAAAAGGACAAGAAATACAAAACCTATGGGTTTCCTCCCATTTAGTGCTTGTTTTAAAGTCGGCGGCCCGACTTAGCTTCTTGTAAGATTCACTCCCCATATACTAACAATCTGAAAATTTGGGGATCCACCTACAGTACCTGTTTTGCAAACAATAACTCCATACAAATGTTAGCACAAGAAAATAATAATAATGTTATCGCTCGATAGAAATTTCCCTCACACTTAGTCTTGTCCACACTCGGAAGTGTATAAAGAACATAGAATTTGGGAACTTCCATGTATTTCTCTTGGAAAACCTGCATAGTGTTAGCATCAAGTGTTTCCAATGGTGGATATCTAGAAACAAAATCATCCAAAAATACTTTCGAAGTAAATACATTCAAACCAATAAGAGGTAAAGGAGAATAATCAATATGCAAAGAGTTAGACAAACCTTGCACAATCTCTTGTATTACGGAATCCTCTTCATCCTTAAAAAATTCAAGTGAATTACTTACCTCTTGTATATCGTGGTCCTCTATCAAACCTTGCAACCATTCTTCGTCGTTTTCTACCTTAACCAAAGTCTTGGCATTATTATAATCATTGGAAAGTTCAATTGGGTCTTCCACAAAATCATTCAATTCAGTTTCATTCTCAAGCATCACCGCTTCAACATCCTCGTCATCAGAATCGGGCCATTCCTGTCTTATAAAATCTTCTTCGGTATAAATTGAAAGATCTTCTTTTGAGGGTGTTACACCATTTATAACAATAGGCAAGTCACATCCAATCTCCTCCTTTTGAATAGGTGAAGGATCGTTATTATGATCCGGAGTTGGAATAACTTTATCCTTGTTACAATAATTTTCATAAGGTTCAAAATCATCATCGTAACCCATATAATAACGTTTTTCACGCTCCATTCTTAAAGCTCTTTTAGCTTGAAGAATTTCTTCATCCGATGCTAGGCCTTCATCGATCAATTGATAGAACATTCTCTCAAGTTCCCTCAAACTAGGTTGCCCTACACCGAGGAGATCACACATAGATTTAGAAGCATTACTATCTTCCCCTCCTAGTGATTGTTCACTTACATACCCGTCATAAGGTTGTTGATATGTATGAGAATATCCATAAAGTGTGTATCCTAAGGATGGGTGGAAGTTGACATAATGTTGAGGTTGAAAATCGTATTGATTGTTGTAATATGCTTGCTCTTGTCCACCATACATGGAAAACTGGTACCTGAAATAAAAATTCTAGAAAAAAAATTAGAAGCAAAAATAAAACGAAAATAAAATAAAAACAACTAAAGCTGCTCCGCTGTTCCCCCGGCAGCGGCGCCAAAATTTGATGCGTGTCGTAACCATAATAAATTAATTAATATTTTTCTCACTAATTAACAAGTAATATAGTGATAGTAAGGATCGTTCCCACGAGGAGCAAGAGGTTTCAGTTGTCTTATAATGTCACAAAAAAGGGGAGGTTTTAGATTTTATAAAGTAAAAGAAATAAACAAAGCAATTAAAAGTGTATGTTGAAATCAATAAAAGAGACAAGATCAAGGAATCCTTCTTCGTTGCAAAACAATGATTCAAGTTATGTTTTTCATCCACATGTTATTAGTCACATATTATCACCAACCGTAGGATAGCAGGTTCGCTTAGCTAACCCCAAAACTCCTTATTTGACTGAGTAACAGGTCCGCTTAATTATCAGATTCTATTCAAAAGAACCACCTTGAGGTTCGTTTACAAGATGTAATTCCCCGAACGCATTAAGATTTATAAATTTAGGTTTAGTACTAGTAGTTAAACTCGGTTCGCTTGGTCCACTTTCTAGCGTTGTTTTCACACACAATTGCTCCACGGAATCCCTCCGCAAGATCTCGTGTTTGCTACTTGTGTAAAGAGTCAAGAAACTATTACTTATCCCCTAACTTTCACTAGCTTTAGATCAAATTAACAAATCAATTTATCGTGCACTCTAAACAATCTATCAATCAACCATGAATGTATAAACATTCATATTAGTAAAAACAAACGATAATCATGTGAAAAACTTCAAGGTAGATTTTAAAACAAAAACCCAAAACATGTCAATAACTAGGAATTCATCCTCAATCAATAATAAAATTAGTTACTCATGTTAAGGAGTTTACACAAAGAATTAAGAAAAGAGAAGTGGTGTGTGTGTAGAGGTGTGTAAAAGTTGTGTAGAGAACTTCTTTATTTATAGGCTTCAATTTCCTAGCAATCCTCTTAGGAATAGAATCCTCATTCCATAATAACACCACTTTCCCTTTGTAGCTCAACTTCCAAATCCAAGTCTTTCTCAAATTTTCCATCTTCTCTTTCCAAATCCAAGCCCAATTCTTAAAACCCATGAGTCTAGAAAATTCTTCATTAATTGAGTCGCCGGAACTTCACTGGTACCACCGGAATACGGCACCGGAAATCTCCCTGCCAGTCGCTGGAATCTTCATCGTCGCTGACAGAATATTCCGTCCGGTACCGTTATATTTAACTGTCAATCTAACGGTCTTCTGTTAGTCAGCTGGGTCAAGGAAGGGAGTTAGCCGAGTCATCTCAATCTTACTGGATCTAAATTGTGTTCTCCTCTGAAATGACTAGTTTGCCATTGTCGCTCAATTTGGATGATTTCTTCTTCTTTTCTTCCGCATGACTCCAAAGTAGCTATAAAACTCAAAACACGCGTAAAATACATAATTTACAAGAAAAATAGCAGACAAAGCATAAACAATAGATAATAAATAGGATGTATTCTACACCCTATCATTGCTCCACCTGGACCTGCCATTTATTTACTCCTACAAAACACATGCTTGTTTCGGAAGGATGATCAGTTAGAGATTATATAGTTTCCCTTAATGAACTAGAATGTATGGATTGCAGGCGTCGATATGAATAAAAGATCACACATTGCTGGAATTAAGTAATACTTAGCTCACTGTTGACGATGAAGTCCATCTGGTAATTTCAATCATTCGGGTGCATTGCTCTGCTATACTTTGACATGCTGCGAAAGAACTAGCTGTATGTTGTACTCATACATTACTCTCCTTGTAACTGAACTGTATAACATAATTATGCATAACATGGTAATTCAGGAAACCCGTCCTAATAGGAATTGGACTAACCAGAAAGAAGATTACCTGCAAGGAACTATGTGCAAATGACTAGTCACATTGAGAACATAGCTCTGTATGACAGGTTAAGGGAAGATCTCAGAGCGAATATGTGGGCTGAGTTTGGAAGAGATGGAGGGCGAACTAAGTAGTGTTCTCAAGTTTAGTTGTTTAATTGTTTAATTGTTTAATTTTTTATTTCATAGTTTAATTTTGAAATTGTTAAAATCGTTTTAAATTTTTTACGTTTTTCACTAAAAGTAGCGGTCTAGACTCAATAGCTAGCGGCCTAGATCCAATCGCCAACAATCCTTATGCATACATACCATTTCATCCATTTCAAAATCACACCTTCACTTAAAAAATTCTCTACTTTCTGGGTAATTTATGGATGATCCTAGATTTATTGAAGATGAAGATTTATATCTTTGTAGAAACTATGTAATATACTACCCGAAGAAAGGTGAAGAACGACGGATGAATGGTTTACCCAGTATGAGTTATTTCAGGTAAAATTCATGAAACCTTATGCATAGACACAGGTAATCCTCATAATCGGGATCGAGGTGCTTTTTTTCTCGATTCATGACTATTAAAAAAGATCTTGTGGATTTTATATCTATGAGAAGTATTGTCAATCGATATTGTCTTAGAGGTGACACCAATGCTGAATTGGGTATACGAAGTCGAGACGAGTGGCGAAGATGGAAAGGAATTTTTTTGAATATGAAGCGCATTTCCAAATTCTTAAGGAGTTTGTCATAACTCGTATGGGATGTTAGTCTTAAGTTTAGTTTTAGTTTTAAGTTTTAATGGATGTTATCAAGTTTTAATTTAATGTTTAACTTCAATGGATGTTGTCAAGTTTAAGTTTTAGTGTAATGAAAAACTACTACAAAGTTTTAATGTAATGAAAAACTAGTACAAATTCATTCATCATAACCGAACTACTACATTAACCGAACTATTACATCTTCATTAAAATTAAAGTTGATACATTAATTAATAAAATGGCACTACTTCATCATGGTCTTCATCATCCTCATCTTCAGCTTGACCTCCAAATTATTTTTCCAAATTTTTCTTGTTACGTTTTTCTTCCAACTCCTCTGCTAACCTATCCATCTCCATCTCCCATACCATCAATTTTCTGGGGGTCATTGTTGAGGTGTTTGCATGTAGAATCTTATTCTTGACTTTTGATTGGAAAAATCTTATTCTTGTGAAAGTCTGAAACTAATTTATCTTGAGTTTGTCGATGTTTTTCATCTCCCTAGTCAAGAACTTCCGGTCTAATGTTTTTTGTTTTTCGACGGTCTTCTGATGATCTATTATAGTATCCAAAAAACCTTCACTTGCTTCTCCTTCTTGGGCAAACTTTTCTCGCTGCTCTTGCAACGTTTCTTCCTAATAGTTTTTCTAAATCTCAACATTGAGATTCAATTTGGAATTGTTGTTTGTTGTGGTTTCTGGTGAAGAAAATGGATTCTTCGGAGGGGGATAAGATGGTTGTGAAACTAGTGTTGACGCAGAACAAGTGTATGGTGAACTTGCAGGTACATTCTGCATATTTGCTAACACTTCTGGATTATATATAGGCAACACTTTCAAAATATGATAACAACTTTCATAACCAAAAAATTTCCCATGTTTGTGGTGCCAATCATTTCGACACTTTTGTTCGACATCAACGTCGACAAGACCACTCGCTCAAGCATGGACAAATGTATTATAGCAGAAACATACAAGGTAACTTGGGCGTTGATTACAACAAAGCGACCGGACAATTCATTTGCATCACGATCGTTGATGTTCATAGTTTCATCACGAAATTTATCAAATATGTTATCCCACAACTTGGTAGATTGTTGTTGGGCACCATCGATACTATCTTGTTTAATTTAGAGCACATAGTTTCTGCAAATGCTTTCATCTTCGGCTAAGGAAAATTTTGGACCCCTAATCCTCTTACTACTAGTCAATTGAGAATTAGATTGAGACATGTTAAAAAAACTACACAATACGAGTGAATAAAAGAGTTAGATGATGAAAGTTTTTTTAGATTTTAACAAATGTGAGAAGTGTTAGGAGTAGAGAAGGTGTGAGTTAAAATGGAAGTGGAATTTGGTGTTTATAGGGGGGGATAGGGGGAGATTTATGGTCGTTGAATCAGATTCTACTGGGTGATGAAGACTAAACCGACCGGCCGAAGGTAAACCGCTAGCAATCTAAATAAAGTCGTCCGGTGTAAACTACACCAAGCGATCGAGACTCGACCGCTCGGTAGAAACTTGACCTGGCAGGCTAAGTGGCAAATTTCCCACTTAGCCCCACATGTTTGCCACTTTGCCATGTCCATAGGAACCGCCCTTAGTAGTACTGAAAACGAACGAATTAGTAGCGAATTCACTGGTACTGAACATGTATAAGAGAAAGATTAAGGCCAAGATGGTTGTGGTGGTGTTAGTAATGCCGATTCATGTACTTCTTCTCGGGGAAATTGTTGGGTTGATTGAAAATAAACAAGAGAAATTTGAGAAGAAAGAAGGCAGTCGAGTCGAAAGAACTAAAAAGAAGCTGCGGTAGCAGCATGTTAGAAGTCTATATGCTAGAGCATTGCATGATGTTAATCCTCAAGGGAATGATGTGTAAGTGTTCTAGTCATTTAAATTGGATGTCTTTACAGAGCTTCTCAAATGTTATTATTTGAAAATAGGAATCTTAAGAAAAACAATATTCAACCTGTATTTATCAGGATTAAACGTCCAATAATCTGGCAATAAAATACATATCAAGTGCGGCATTCATCAAATGCTGTTGTTCATTACAGTAACAAACGAGGGATTTGTTGTACTATAACCTCCATCAACAATAAGATTCATTCCACTTACATACTTAGATTCATCACTGCCCAAATACACTGCTGCCTCCGCGATGTCCTTGGATTCAAGCACCGCTTCTTTCAAATTGGTCGATTTGTTAATGATATCCTGTGCCTTACTTGCCTGCATACTAAATGCATTGGTGACTAGAGGAGTGACAACTCCATAGGGTGAAATGCAATTAACCCTGATTCCGTATTCCCCTAATTCCACACATAGATTCTTTGTTAATCCCACAATTGCGTGTTTTGACATAGCATAAGCACTTGTAGCCCCACCAGCCACTACCGAGGTAGTACTAGCAGTGAATAGTATGCTTCCTTTCTTGGCTGGAATCATAACTCTGGCGGCATGTTTAGCACCCAAAGCTGAACCAATTGCATTTACATCATAAACTCTCCTGTAATTTTCATATTTACTTTCCAAAAATGATTGATCTAGATCCCCAAATATTCCAGCATTATTGAACATTGTATCAAGCTTTCCATACTTCTCCATGGTTACGTCGATAAGATTTTTCACATCTTGTTCCTTTGAAACATCACAGTGAACATAAGACATGGTTCCTCCTGTAGAATTGGTCGCATCTTCACTAACAGATTTGCCAAGATCGTCCTGAACATCGGCAATGACGACTTTGGCTCCATAACGAGCAAACAATTTGGCCGTGCACTCACCTATACCGCTTGCGCCACCTATTATGATTGCAACTTTGCCTTCTAACCTGCAAAGTAGACTAAATTAATGGAGGTTTGCTCCAAAACATATTTTTATTGCTGGTTTAAGAAAATGCTAAAAGTACTCAAATTCAGCTGTTATATATCGATTGAAATTTATGAAATCCATTACTAAGTTTACCTCTTGGTGACCGCAGCAATCAGTGAGGAACTAGGACTTCTCATTTCGACAACTTCGTAGAACTATGAGAATCAGACAACCAAAGAAAATAACAGTTATTGTTAACCATGGAAAAACCCAAGATAAGATACACTGAAACCAAAAAAAATCCCGTGCTTGAAATATGCTATTTTCTGGAGTGGGGAGTTTTGTCTGTATGAGGACGTAAGATGTACTATTTTACTTGTTTCATCATCAACCGCCACGCTGGCAAGGCATCAGTCTACCGGGGAGAAACCAAAATCCATTAAAAGTTTATTTAATAGCATTTGTCATGTGAAGCAATCATGTGTCTGACAGCATTCCAGAATCATCAAAAACTTGGGGAAAGAAACACTGGTACTCATATTAGCTTTTTTACATTATAGATTTGAATAAATACACAGAAAAACACTGAATTCTTTACAAACAATATAACCCCAGAAAAGGAAATATATCCAGTATAAACACAAAACTGAATCTTGTACCTTCTGATGTGAACAAGGAGATAAAGCATGCTAGAGCTCAAACATAACTCTCAAATATCTTCTTGCAAAAATCGTAAGAGAAATATAAACTGGATGTGTTTACAGATAGAGCAGTGTGCTACTGGCTAGAATTTGCTATACCCACCAAGTTCAGCATATTACGGTCCTCCTTAAACCTGTCCAAAACAGTACCTTTGAGAGCATCTTGTTTATCCTTCTGTCCTCCGTTGGGAAGAACTCCCCAACATTCTATTACTTCTGGATATATCCTGCTCTCCTTGGAGAGACACGGGCTGCCAAAGGTTGTGCAGGAGAATGTCTGCCCCTGATCAAAGCTTGCAGATAGGAATAGCCCAAAATGATGTACTTTTCCTCCGAAGCCAAGTCCATTAGGGATGCTTTCTGAACTGAAATTGATGGCGCACTGCAGATGCACACTTATCAATATCCCAACAGTTGCTTTGATCATGGTTTGATATAATAGAAGTGACAACAAAGCCAATATATTTAGGCGTAAGATGGTTGGAACTTGGATAACAATGCTTAAGGATGCAAAGAAGGAACTCTACGTGCATACTCAAAAGTAAGATGGAAAAAGGAAATTTCAATAAGCATGTTAGCCATGGATCGGAAGAAAATATTCTTAACTGAGTACCTCCCTTGAAACAATAAACAAGATAATACAAAAAAATAAGACGAAGATTAGTATACATACCCATTGCAAATTAGTGTTTGCTCCAGTTGGACGGTATATCGAGGCCTGTGGAAATAGCTGAAAGAGAAAAGACTTCATGTCCCCGTAGAAATCACTATGCCTTTCCCAAGGCTGGGATGCATATCCTCCATATACGCACCCTTCTTTATCTTTAACAATCAGCAATGTTGGCCCTTCTGCCATTCTACAGCAAATCAAACAGTTCCACAACTTTAAGAGGGACAGAGCCTACGAATCTATGATAAATATAACAACGAATACACAGTAAGACCTCTATCAAGTAACAACCTTATTCATATGATAATTTCTTTCTACCCGATTAGAGACGAGACAAAATATTGATTGATAAAGTAAAATATCGTTGAAGTATTTATTTGCGGTCTCAAGGGTATCACTTTATTGAGGTTTCACAGTAACATGCAGATCAGTAGATGTAACAAAACTGTAATACATATAAATATTGGACATGATTCCAAATGCAAATATTTTTTAGCTGAACTACATGATGAGCTTGTCTACTTCCTAAATATTGCTTGCTGCATATAAGGAACACTAAGTACTCACGTTACATTGCCCATGAATGTGTTAAAGCTAAGACCATGTAACGAACTATGGTACAAAAGCTTCCACTCCTCTGCTTCATGTTGAGAAAGAGCTCCTGCTATGTGCCAAGCATATTCTCTCCTTAATATGAGGAAATCAGCGCTCGTATCTTCCGGATACAGTAGTCGAGGTACTTCAAAACCAGGTTTCCCTATCGAATAAGTAGATTAACAAATGCAATAAGTATTTCATTTGAAATCATTTTGATACTTGTGATGATCAATTTTAATATAGGACAACATCATCTGTAACAGCCAAAGCCAATCTATCAAAAGATGAACTAATGAATGAGCAGACAAATCTAGTAAATCATGGTAAATAACATTGTATAATACGTCCATACTCAGCCATTTGAATAACCATCTAAACCAACTAGGTCCCTCAAAAATCCCCTTCATGGGCCTACAGATAGAGACGCGCTCGAGCTAATTCTAGTTAACACCGTGGATGTTATGAGTAAATGAAGGAAAGAAACTACGGCAGTATGGTAACCACGAAAAGTAATAGTAAAACTGAACGAATTAAATAGTGAACCTGGATTAGGGGGCATTAACAAGCTTCCAAGAAACTTCCGCACGGATGGGAGAAGACTACACCAACTTTTAAAATCCTTAAAAGACATATTACTTTTGTCATGGCCTTCAACCTTGTCAGAAAATGTTGCAGCATTGAGAAATATGTCACTAATGCCCTGAGGTGAACTTGAAACAGGTCCAGCATCACTTGAAGAAAAAACAGCATCAAGCATTGCCGTTATAACCGCTTCCAAGTCAGACCTGATATGGAGTTTTATCACAAGATTAGACATGGATACAAGAAGGATGATACATCAAATTTGGAATTACTCCACTCTTAAGATAGATAGTAGTTTAAATTCTCTGAATAGTGCAAATATCGTGATTGACGCAAAAAGTTACCTAGAAGGGGACCAGCAACATTTGACATTTTATTTAGTTTTTATAACTCCAATACGACCTATCAATATTGTGAATTTGGAAAAATAACACCAAACCCATTTCTCTTGCTGCGAATTATACCAACTCAAACTAAACTTTTAATGCACACTAAAACTAGAGGACGCAAAAGAAAAGAGAGTACTTTTTAACAGAAATCAACCATGTGTTGGCTCTTTCACTGTGTCTACCCCCAATTAAATAACAATGTGGAATACCGACAGAATTGTAAGCGACAAAATCCTTTGTTTTATCGCGACTTTTGAAAAATTATGAGATAAACTAGAATAAGAATGTTGAAAGGGAAAGTAACGATTAGGAAAATTCTCAAACTCTAGAAATAGTAGTAATACGCAATGAATTTTACCTGTCCACTATATCGTCACCATTAACATCCAATAACTGATAAATGAACTCATCAATCTCATTCCGTGTTCCTTTCTCATAAACTGACTACAAATAAAAATGTAAGTACATCAAAGCGAGTACATAACTCGGCAGCAAAAGCTAAATCAAAAATGCCCACTAAAACATCAATCAAACATAAGCACATAACCACATAAATCCTAACCAATATGTAGAATAAGTTACATTACTTGATCATCAACCAAGGAAACATATACCCAATGACTTCATGGGGTAAAATCCTAAACAAAATAAGGCAAACAACAAATATGATGCCTTTTAGACTTCAACTCAGTATTTCTTTCTTGGTTCTCACTGTGGAACCTAACCCCATACAATGGATAATGTGATATAAAACCCTAATTTTCAAATTCTAAGGGCTGAAATGCAAAATGAGTAAACAATACAGACTTACTTTAGCAATAACAAGATCCTCGAATGTGAGCTTCTGATCATTCCTCTTCTGTGTAACCAAATCAAACATTGTTTGCCCCAGTGGCCCTTTAATTCCATAATACTCCTAAAAAAAATCCCACTGTCAGCTAAACTTCACAAACAAACAATAAAGAGAAGCCATATTTATCAAATTGGGGAGGAAATTAGATTTTTAAGGCAAACCTGGAAAATAGAGGGAGAGATGTATTTAGAATTGCTCTGAGATTGAGCAGCTAGAGATTGAAATAAGGATCTGAGATCGTCCAAGTAATGTTGCGTGAAAGCTCTGCAGGAAAAACCAAAAAAAAAAAAGACCGCATTAATCAGTAAACGAAGACATGGAAGGAAAAACAAAAGGTTAGAGAGAAAAAGACTAAAGAGATTTGTGTTACCGACGAGCTGAAACGAAGCGAGGATCTGATTCAGGTGATTGAGTGTTACCCATCTCTCTCTGTAAACAAATAAGATATTTTGATGGTTTGCTCAGTTACGCGGAGAAAGAAGAAGACTACACAGACGGAGTCGTTATCACACGGAGATTGGTTTTTTTTCCTCTTTCCGTCGCGGCAAATTTCGGAGGCGTGGCACTAATTTTAACGGCTGAGGTTGTCCTGGGTAACATTTGGCATGAGTCATATAGATGGTAGCCTTTGGGGAGGGTGAAGGGTCAAATGGAGTTCTCACGGAGTGTTCGGAGTCCGGACACCACACACACCCGTACATTAGGTCCTAGCCGGGATATAAGGAGTGGGTTGTGTGGAGGCCGACAAGTAAAATCTGTCGATTTTATCATATCTTCGTGAGATGAACTGATAAAAAGACCGAGTCACTGGTTGTATTGACGTTCATCTGTAACCTACCCAATTTGCTTGGGATGAAAGGTTTTGTTTTTGATGTTAGTGATCCGAGCCCGAAATCAGTCTATATTTGGGTCGACCAACCGGAGGGCCTGATGACCCGAAGGAGTGAGTCCCTTTTATGGCCTTTTTCTTTTAGAGGTATTTGATGTCTAGCTAATGACTATAAATTTAGCATTTACTGGGAGGCTCCCGCGTTCATGTGATACGGTAATATCCTTCCTTATTTTTTCCCTCCAGTGGTAATAGTTTCTCCTTGTTCATGCTTTTAATTTCATCTTTAGAACATTGAGGACAATGTTAGATTTAAGTTTCGGGGTGGGGAAGAAACACTTTTTGTCACCTTTTTGCAATAAATAAACTCCAGAGCCTAGAAATTTATGCGTATTCAGGATGGCACTAACTAATCTAAGTGGATGGAAGCATTTTGGTTGTAGGAGTTGAGGAACCAATCTGATTAGATGGAAACATCTAGAAGAGTCTATTCATAAAAGCACAGAGCTCAGGTGTTAGAAATAACATGATAGTTTCACCAAAAACTCCTTCATTTTTTTGTTGTTCTGGTGGAGTCGTCTAATCGGAGAGGAAAGTATCCTAATTAGGTGAAATCTCTTATGACTGCTCGTTTAAAGTCTTCTGTGGGATCAAAAATCTCTAAGAGTACCATTGGTGGGAAACTAAATAATTGCATTGTTATTAGTTTTCGATTGATTTGATTGACTAAAGGTTGTTGAAACTTTGGTTGCACCTAGTTTGTTTATTCTTGAGAATCTTCTCTTCTGATATAATATTCACTCAAACTAGATCGAAGTATCGACGGGATCATTAGAACTGTTTATAGATCTAAATACATCTTGTGGTAATTCATTGTTAACAGATTCCGTTCTGTGTGTTATTGATCGCAAGAGTTTCAAGTGGTGTTGTGCAGGTGTTCATTGAAGAATAAAGAAGATTTGAAGACAAAGAGGATTTCTTATTTGGTTCTCAGATTTTTGGGTGTGAAGGAACCTTGACCGTCTGAGATCCAACTAGAATCAGATTTATTCGATTGATTAGTTGCGTGAGATAGGCATCACTTTATAGTTTCTTATTGGAATCTATATTGATTAATTACGAATCTAAACTCGACTACTTTGTAGTTATTGTATAGATTGATCTAACCAGGCAAAGGATTTTATTAGATTAAACGGAAGAGCCTTTGCATATGACTTGAGATATCTTTATCTTGAAAGAATTGAAAGAGTTGTTACCAAACATATCTGTTGTTCCTTTACTGTTTGGAAGACAATCCAAAGGAATTCTTCCATTGCGTGCACTCATTGAAGTCGGAAGCGCAGGGATACTAAGGGGAACTAAATGAACTATGGGTAGTTGTTTGGTCTCAACTATACGAAGTTGGTTTAGATTTTGTATAACGGCTTAATTGTAAGAGTATTCAATTTTGGACTAGGTCCCGAGGTTTTTCTGCTTTTGCAGTTTCCTCATGAATAAAATTTTGCTATGTGATTTACTTTTATTTTCCGTAATTATATTTTTTATATAATTTAAAGTACATTACACAAACGTTAAATCTGATATACTTGATAGTGATTCTATAGAGTTTGGTTAAGTCCAAATCTATTATCAAGTATCACACTTTGTCGTATTGTCTTGATCTCGTATCCATAGACAATCACACAAAATGTAAATACCGATTTGTTGCATTCTCTTGACTTTGTCCGTAGATGCTCACTTTTGGTAATAAGAGGACTTATAAGTGGATAAATAAAAAAATGTGGTTTATTTGGGTACCCTCGTCTTTTTAGATTGTCCACCCACTACTTTGCTAACTTCCTCAACTGCTTGCACGACTTACTCACATTTCTCATCGTGGATGAACAAACGTGCAGTAGTCCTCCAGACCAAACCCCATGTGACGTGATTCATGTCTCATGAATATGGAGTCTGCAAGGCAGACGTGTATTTAGTTAGTCAGTTGTTGACTTGACCAGACAATGAGTCTTAGCCTTGATGAGTCGAGCATAATGAACGAATGTGGTATGCTCTGAGAACATAAGATTGTCGCTGGGACACAATAATGGAAATACATTAAGTCTTGATGAATTGTGATATATCATTTTACTAGTCGAGGTAATAATGATATTTTGGTAATTTGGCTCGAGCGTCCTATGAGATTGCTCGATCAAGGACTTATTTTGATATGTCGAGTATTCAACAGGAAATCAAAGATATTGTTGAATTATATAGAATGCTCATTTCTGATCTAATATATCATGAATGATTGAATGAAAAAGTGAAAAACAGAAGTATTGGATGGTCGTCCGTTTGAACCATGTTGCTCAGTCGAGCAAAAATATTGGCAGCAAGACAAAACATTAAATATAAATTAGAATATTGCTCGAATGTTGATAGTTGAATCAACAAGAGAGTCAAGCAATTAATAGTTGAGTCAATGAGTTCTGAATCCGGAAGATCGTGTATTTTGCTAGCTTAAGGAATTTAGTGTTGATATATGAACAAAATAATTATTTCTAGTTTAAGAAAATATTGCTCGTTCAAACAATATTGCTCGATTGATGAATTATTGGTGGCAGGATCAAATAAAATAGTAATTAAAAGTATTGGTAGATGGAACGAATATTATATAATTAATCAAGATGTTGATTGATGGATTAACATAAAATTATTAGAGCCTGTTTTTTTGTGTTTTTAAAAACAGTTTTATATTTTAGAAAACGTTGAAAACCGAAAACGACTGAAAATGCGTTTGGTAGGGAAAAGTTTTTAAAAATAGAACTTTTTTTACACTAAAAAAGGAAAACGAAAAAGATATCGTTTTCACTGTTTTCAATATCTATTTTTTCTTATTTCTATCGCTCTGTACTCCCTGCCGAGTGTCGCCAGCCAGTTTTTAACTCTCTAGTTTCTTCCCATCACGTCCTCTCTTCCCGCTCTCTAACCTACCATTGTGTCCTCTCCTCCAGCTCTCTAACCTACCATTGTTATTAGGTACCATTCCATAGTTATATAACTTTTCTATTCATTTGATCTTCAAGGTATATCATCAAATTAAGTTCCATTTATAAGTAAGACCGTAACCTAAGAAGTCGATCTAATCAAAAAATAAAATAATATAAGAAAAGAATGGTGAGTGGTGACTGTGAATTCTCCTAGATTACAAGCCGTGGAGTACCTGCTTAACTTGGTTGTCTTTCAACTGTTCAGTTTCACTTTTGTAAATACGCGGTGTAGATGTTTGATGAATTACCACAGCGAATACTCTGATTCTTTAAGTATGTGAGGTAGCTACACAATTCAGAATTCATCCAAAAGGATATCCCTTAAAATAGAACAAATATGCCTTTAATTGTACTACATATATACAAGAACATCACCACCATTATGAGCACGATTTAATAGTATATGCACCCCTGGTTACAACTTAGAGTTGATTTTTGAGAAATATGTTTTCAAAAACAGTTTTGAAGCTTCATACCAAACACTATTTTTAGTTTTAGAAAAAAATGAAAACAAGAAAAAAGGGTATGTTTGGCTTTAGAAAAAAGTTTTTAAAAACACAACCAAACAGTCTCTTAGTGTTTGAACTTGCTCAGAATTATGATTTGCAAATTATTTGGTTCGAAACCCTAATTTTTATCGATTGTTGATCAATTAATGATTTACTGAAAATCATCCAACGAGTGAAAGAGGGACCGTCTACATGGGATGATGAGCCGACCATGTAGCACCTGGGTGCTTGAATGAGTATACACCAAATTCCTTTGTAGACCAGTTGGTAAAAAGATGATTAAATGCTCGTTTAATCATTATTATTAAAAATAATGCTCGTCTGAGCATTAGGTAGTAAAACCTAATTGTGGGGAGAATATGGACCGACCAAAGGGTATGAAACCGGCCCTTGGTGGTCGTGGGACCAGTTTTTGGTTAATTGATCAAGTTTCAAGTTGGTTGGAAAGATTTTAAACCCAATATGAACTGTAGAAGATTAATTAGGTCAAAATTGTTAATGTATGTGGGACCGACTCCTTGCAAGCCTAAGGGATGACCCTGATCGGTCAAGGTGGCATTCCCATGTCACCATATTTTCCGTGTCTCAATCATGAGAATTTTGATATTTTCTGACGCGCGTTCGAGCAATATTTTGGATTTTCAGAAGAGTTTGATCTTAACTGACGATTTTTCTCGAATGAGAAAGTAGAATTTTTCTCGTGCGATCAATATTTTAATATTTCCCATGGGAAACCTAGTCGGTCATGTGACCATTTGACTTTTTGGCTTTTGACGGCTTGAGCAATATTTGAGAAATTATGAAAAAACTAGGGTTTTTACTCAAACGAAGGAGTTTCATGAGATGAAGGAAATACTACTACTACTAATAATAATAATAATAATAATAATAAAAGCCCATGTAATATTACTATTTTTTATATTTTCAATAAAAGCCCTCAGAGGCACGTTTCATAATAATAATAATAATAATAATAATAATAAACTTTACTATTATTGCTTTTTTGAAACTATGCAGGTGTATCTAAACTTTACTTTACTTTGCATACTACTTCTCCTTGTTATGTGCAAGCTGCTCAGGTTATTTTTGATAAATATCTTGAAAAGTTTATGAGAGATTTAGTTACTGGTGATGGTTCAGGGTATGGTTTGTTACAACAACGTTTTGTTTCCTTACCTATCAAAGATGGTGGCTTAGGTATCTATCCCATGTTTGATACCATGCAATATTGTTACTTGGCATCTTGTTCTCATACTTTACAATTGGAGGAGACCATCCTACAAGGTTCAGGCGTTCCAGTTAAAGGCTTAGCATATCAAAATGCTTTTGACAATTTCCTTCAGGTTAGTGGTATCACTTCGTCACAGCTTCACAATCTCATTACTTCCCCCCACCCTATGCATACTTTGGCAGCCCAACACTTTGTGGTTGTGACTAGGAAATGCCCTCTCATTTTGGTATGTCTAGAAGGGATTTAGCACTTTGGCAGTGTAATAGAACTAAACATGCACATGATTATCTTCTTGTTATTCCTGCTGATGGTTTGGGACAGAAGATTGGGCCACGTATGTTTAGTGTTGTGCTTAGTTACAGACTTAGAATCCCCTTGTTTGCTGCCAACAGTTCTTGTATCTGCTGCAACAAAGACATGGATGTTTATGGTGATCACGCGTTTCATTGTGCTAGTGAGGTAGGTATTAAGTTTTGTCATGATCTTGTTAGAGATACTTTTGCAGATATATGTTATCGTGCTAGTCTACCTTCTAAAGTTGAAACAGCTTTGGGGTTCCTTTCTCGTGATGGTGGTGATGCTAGGCCGGCAGATATCTTGGTTTACAATTGGGAGGAGGGTCGTGATACTTGTTTTGATGTGACTGGGGTCTCTCCGTTTGCTGGGGATGGTGTGCAAGCCTTTAAACCAGGCCTTGCCTTGACTAAATCTATTGAGCGTAAGCAGGATAAATACTTTTATGTATGTAGTGCTAATGGTTATAGTTTTGGCACCCTAGCTTTTACTACTTTGGGTGAGCTTGGTATTGAAACTATAAAGTTTTTGAAAAGATTGAAGACTTATATAGCTAGGCATGATGTAAATATTAATGTTGGTAATTTTATTTTCATTAGAATAGGTTTAGCCATTCAAAAATGTGTTGGCGCCCAGCTTGTTGCTATGCTCCCATCTAGATTCTTGTAAAAACCTTTTGTAGCTGTGTACAAATGTGTATAATAATTTTAATAATAATAATTTTACATTTCTCCAACAGACTGCTGGAATTGAAAGGTACCCATGACAACATGAGTATGTTACTTATCGATTTCACCAATGATTTTAACATTGTCAATAGGACTATTTTAATCAACGAGGTTCGAGCGAAATTCCCCAGTATTTCGAAATGGGGTAGAGTTTTTTTATGCAAGACCAGCCAAGATATACTATAACGAGTTCACCTTGTCTTCCGCACAGGGGGTTCAATAAGGAGACCCTCTTGGTCCCGTACTCTTTTCCTTAGCACTACATCCTATTGTTTGTAAAATTGCTCCGCAATGTACATTGGACCTTCATGCATGGTACTTAGATGATGGCACAATAATTGGGGACACTTTACAGGTTTCCAAGGCATTGCAGATTCTTAAGGATGACGGGCCAGCAAGAGGATTACATTTGAATATCCGGAAAACTGAGGTTTATTGGCCTAACCCGGACTCAAGATGTAACTTGGATTTTCCACCAGAAATTAGCAGGCATGATGATGGTGTTCTCTTACTAGGAGGACCCGTCAGTTTAAATGAACAATACTGCATCGACACAATTTTGGCTAGGGTCGATAAAACAACTCACCTCATGGATTGCATCAAAAAGCTGAAACACCCTCAAAGTGAGATGTTACTCCTCCGCAATTGCGCTGGAGTCTCAAAGTTATACTTTACCATGCGTACAACTCGGCCTCAGGTCATGCAGTCTGCGAAGAACCGTTTTGATCACCACCTCCTATAGTTCTTGCGATACATAATCACAGCTGATGGTGCGGGTTTTGGTAAGCTTCAACAACGTATTTCTACTTTACCTATCAAATCTGGAGGCCTAGGAGTATACACTATGGATGACACCATCCAGTATTGTTACATCGCTTCTTGCTATCAAACCAGGCACCTACAAAGCAAACTGTTGCAAGACTCAGCAGATCTCGGTCCTCACTTTCAACATGCCCTGAAGACGTTCATACAATCATGTGGTTTGTCTAATTCTTCGTTCAACATCAGTGACTTCGCCCCCCAGCCTATGCACCTTTTGGAGAATTTTTACTTTGACTCTATTACGAAGAATATACCTTCCACTCACGTCATGTCATAACGTGACTTAATACTCTGGAAGTGGAACAAGAAACCTCACGCACAGGATTACCTAAAAGCTGTCCCCATCCAGGGCTTAAACCAGTCAGTTGGGTCGCGTCAATTTAGGTCAGTTCGTCAATATAAACTTGGTATTCCTCTCTTCGACGACAATAACTTGTGTTCATGGTAAGAGACATTTTTGCAAGTGAAGTTGGTTTGAAGTACCTTCACGATATGGTAAGAGACATTTTTGCAGAGTTGTTTTACAAAGCCTGTGTCGCGGCGAGGAAAGAAGTTTCGATTGGCCTCACTACAGACAGGAGCACCCCACTTAAACCAGCTGATATCATGGTCTACAACTGGGAGAACGGACGTGACATATGCTTTGATGTCACTGGTGTCTCCCCATTTTCTAAAGGCGGTAACCGGAGCTTCACACCAGGCCACGCAATTTCATCTGACATTACCCGTAAGCGTAACAAATATGTTGATTTACGTTCGTCTCATGGGTATAGTTTTGGTGTCCCGGACTTTTCAACTTTAGGAGAATTAGGGGATGACGGTATTGACTTTTTGAAGAGATTGAAAAACTGCATGGCGGATCATGATGTCAACAACCATTTAGGCAGTACTATTTTCCATAGGCTAGGTATTATTATTCAGAAAGGTGTCGATGTGCAACTTGTTGCACGTATCCCAGCCAAATCTTTGTAATTACTCTTGTGGTTTTTCTTAATAAATGCCTTAGTGGCTCACTTTCTATAATAATAATAATAAAAATAAAATAAGGGATTATAGGGTGTGAGACCGGTCATAGCTAGGGCATGGCCGGTCGTCTAATAGGCCCGGGCCCGACACCCTTTCCTATTTTTTTATTATATTTCCATCGTGTGAGGGAAATATGGAGAAACTAAGAGTTTTGCTCAAACGAGGAAGTTTGCTCGAATGCAGGAGTTTTCATAAGATTGGGAAAATAATAAAATAAAATAAAATAAAAGGAAAAGGTGTGGGACCGTCATGACCGGCCGGCCGGTGTGCCCGGTCCCCTAGGCGCCTCTTTGTTATGTTATTATTATTTTTTTCCCTATTTTACATAGGTTTCCTCGTTCGTCCATATTTTTGAATACTCGTTCGTGCATTTGGGTGCTCGTTCATGCATTATTTCTAAGTACACTCACACCATTTTCTCAGGGCTTACTCGGTGCTGGCCCAGATGCCCGATCAGTGAATATTTATTACTAATTCATGAAATTCATCTAAGAATAAGTCATGAAACGGAGTAATAAAATAAATCGAGTATCTATTACTAACCCATGGAATACAGCTGAGAATAAGCCATGAAACGGAATAACGAGATAAAATGATTATATATTACTAATATATGGAATCCAGTAAGGCTGGAGCAGTGGTTGCTGACCGTTTGGCTTTTGCTCTTTCCAGTAAGGCCGGAGCAGTGGTTGCTAAACGTTTCGCTGCTACATGAATCTCTGAGAAAGTCTGGCATCGAATATTCTCCAGTAAAGCTCTGTAGACTGGGATTATTCCGTTAATACACAAGTATACGAGTTGTTGTTCAGTGACATTTGGATTATGGCAATCCAAATTCTGGACTCTGAATTTTTTAACATAATCATTCGGATGCTCATTGTTCTTCTGAAAATATTCTTCCTAAATCTGAGAGAGTGACCTTCTCCGAGATGAAGAAGTATTTATGATAGAAATAATTACCCATTTCTCCCAACTAGTGATGCTTCCTGGTGCGATGTTATTGTACCAGATGTATGCTCTTCCTTTCAGAGACTTTGATAATTCCTTTAGACGGACAACATGGTTGTTTTCATGTTCTCTTAATGCTTCCAGGAATCGATAAACATGTTCTCGAGTATTCCCATTTCCATTGTAAAGTGTAAACGTTGGAGAAGTATAACCTTTCGAGAGAGGAATTCTCTGTGTAGCAACAGGATATGGAGGTTGGTAATGGTAAACAGATGATGTATTTTCCTTCCCTCGATCCTCCATAAAGCGTTTCAGGTCCTCACGAGCGATGAAACCCATAAATTCCGTTGATGGTGGGTTATCTGCAGCTTTGCGGTCTTCATCATCATCTACCACGTGGATTGGAGAGATTTCGGGATCAACAGATGGGGATGTTTCTTTGGCTTTTCCTTTCTCCGATCCGTGTTGGTCCTGAGTTTTCTCTGACATCTTGTCTGTGAGAGTTTTGAGATAAGTACAAAACTATTTCTGTGTTGCATCCATGTAAACCTGATTTTTGGCGAGAGTCTCTTGCACCTTCATGAGATCAACTATGGTAGGCGGATTTTCTCTGATTTCTTCAAAAGACCGACCTAAGAGAGGATTGTTACAGATGTTAGTTTGACGAGGAGTGGTATCACCAGCATCTTTGTTGGAAGCTGGAGTAGTTTCTAGAGTACCACCATTGTTGCTAGTACTAGACCCATTTGGGTTAGGATTTGTAACTGAACCTTACCTAAGATCAACTATTTTTGACGAATTATTATTGTAACCGAGAGATTAATCTCCCACTACGGTCGCCAATTTGTTGATAGGGAAAACCGATGTGCTGTTTTTTTAGGAAAGTGAAGATATGACTGTGTGGACGGGGACTCCTCGACCAAGCAAATTGCTTAACCTCAAACAGATGCACTGCAGGGAGTTCTTTGAGTTCAAAGATCACTCTGTACACCGGCATAAACGAAGACAATGGTTGTTCCAGAGTCAATTCGGTCACAAAGAGGGAAGATGGTCGATCTATAGGAGGGAAGCTGAGAAGTGTGTGAGATCAATGGTGATCAAGGATTGTGAATATGTTGATGGTTTCTGCAAGTTGATGATTTCAAATAAGTTCTGATCGATTGATTGAATTTTACTCTGTTGAGAGTTACTGTTCATATTAGAATTATTGGTTTAAATGAGAGTTGTTTGTTGTTGAAAATGATAGACACATTGATCTCCAGTAAGTGTCACAGTTTTCGGAGTGAAAAAGTGGGAAATCGTGGTTAAACCAGTTCCAGGTCCTGCCGAGACTTGGTTGATTTTCCACCCACTACTTTGTTAAATACGTCAACTGCTTGCATGACTCACTCACATTTCTCATCATGGATGAACACACGTGTCGCAGGCTACCAGACCAAAACCCCAATTAATATCCCCCATGTGACGTGATTGATGTCTCATGAATGTATAGTCTGCAAGGCATGTGTGTATTTAATTAGTCAGTTGTTGACTTGACCAAATGATGAGTCTTAGCCTTGATGAGTCCAGCATAATGAACGAATGTGGTATACTCTGAGACTCATGGATTGAACATAAGATGTTGCTGGGATACAACTATGGAAAGACGTTGAGTCTTGATGAATTGTGATATATCATTTAATTAGTTGAGGTAATAATGATATTTTGGTAATTTGTCTCGAGCGTTCGATGAGATTGCTCGATTGAGGACTTATTATGATATGTCGAGTATTTGACAGGAAATCAAAGATATTGTTGAATTATACAGAAAGCTCACTTCTAGTATAATATATCCTGAATGATCGAATGACAAAGTAGGAATCATAAATATTGGATGGTGGTCCGTTCGAACCATGTTGCTCAGTCGAGAAAAAATATTGGAAGCAAAACTGAACATTAAATATAAATTAGAATATTGATTTTTGGATCAATAGAATTCTCGAATGTTGATAGTTGAATCAACATGAGAAATATATCTCGGTCGTCCAATCGATAGTTGAGTCAATGAGTTCCCAGTTGATCGTGTATTTTGCTAGCTTAAGCAATTTAGTGTTGATATATGAGAAAAATAAATATTTCTACTTGTAGATGGTGGATTTTCGACAAGGGATAAAATCGTAAAACCATAATTGTACATACTCCTGATCCAGCAATCAGATGAGTATTGAGGCTCATGTCTCTCATTGGAAGCATTAAAGCTCATGCCACAAGAATATCTGACTGAGTATATTGTCTCTCAGATCATACGTGAATATGCAGTCTCTCAACTGAGGCAACGACATATCTCATGAATACTGAGCAATTTCAGTAATTACTTTTATATAGAATCGAACGCTTGGATGGCTCCTAGACAGCTTGCCTACTAGTATAGAGTTATAGCATCTTCAGGATGCAACAACGTGTTTTCCCTGACTATACTATACATAATAAATATGACGCTTCAACAAGCTCATATCTCTGAATAATCAAATAAATAATGCTCCTAGACAGCATGCCTGCTAGTATAGAGCCATCAATTAATTATTTCTAATCGTTAACTGAATATTCAGAAATATTCTACGATTGTTCGTAATATTGCGTAACTTCAATTCGTGGTTCTTCCCAGCAGAATTCCACGGGTTAGTGATAAATATTAAACATACGGGTGTCTGAGTTACCTTCGAGTAAGCCCCGACTCAAATGGTGCAAGTGTACTCAACAATGATGGAGTAATAATCACCTGAATGCACGAATAAGTATTTCTAAATACGACGAGACGATGAACCTATGCAAAATAGGAAAGAAAATAATAAATAATCAAATATTGACCAAGGCGCTGGGGGGCTGGGCCCACCGGCCGGCCGGCCGTGCCGTGACCAGTCCCACTCCCAGTTTTATATTTTATCATATTTTTGATATTTTCCTTGATCTTATGAAAATCCTTTCATTTGAACAAATATCCTTCGTTTTAAAGGAACTCCTCAGTTTCATGGTGTTTCCTTCGCACCAAGGAAATAATATAAAATTGGGGAAAATGTCGTGGGGCCGTGTTCATTAGCCAACCGGCCATGGCTTGATCCTGGCCATCCCCACACCTCATGGTTCCTCATTATTTTATTAATATTTCCCTAATCTCATGAAAACTCCTTAATCTCATGGTATTTCCTTAAAACCATGAAAAAATAGTATAAAATTAGGGAAACTCGTGGGACCGGGCCCCAGCCGGCCGGTCATGCCCTAGACGGTCCCACACACCCTTTTTTTTATCTCCTTGATCCCATGAAATTCCTTGATCTCGTGGTATTTCTCTCAAATTATGAAAATTCCTTCAAATCATGAAATAATACATAAAATTAAGGAAAACGCACGGGACCGGGCCCTAGCCGGTCCCACACGCCCTTATTTTATTATTATTAAAATTATTTTTTTCCTTGATCCCATGGAAACTCCTTCACTTCAAGGAAACTCCTTAATTTCAACAAACTCCTTGGTTTCATGATATTTCCATAAAATCATGAAAAAGTAATATAAAATTAGAAAAAGAGTCATGGGACCGTGGTCATTGGATGGACGACCATGACTTGGCCTCAGCCGGTCCCACACTTCATGATTCCTTCATTTTATAATTATTTTCCTTCATCTCATGAAGTTTCATCAGTTTCAGCAAAAACCCTGATTTCGTCATATTTTCCCAAATGGTTGCTCAAACGCCCAGAAAAGATCAAAATTCTCAGAACAGAAACACAGACATTTTGACGACGTGAACATGTTACCTTGACCGACCAAGGTTGGATATTTGTCTTGCAAGGAGCCGGTACCACGTATTTTCATGGTTTGACCTAATTTGCGCAATTGCACGTATTAGGTCCAAAACTCTTCCAAATAATTTTGGAATTTCATAGAATGATCGTCATTAGATCCCATGACCATCGAGGGCTGGTTTCACGACCCCTTGGTCGGTCTCTCACCTGTTCACAATTAATTAGGTTTTATCACCTAAGGCTCAGACGAGCATTATTTTAATAAATGATAAAACCAGTAGTTGATCATCCTTTCACCAACTCTTCAAGAGATCTTGGTATTTGCTCACTCGAGCATATGGGCGCTACATGGTCGGCCCATGATCCCATGTATCCGGTCCCTCCTTCATTTCCATGGTTAATTTTCAATAAACCGTCAATTGGTCATGAATTGATCAAATTAGGGTTTCTGAGTCCAAGGATCATAATTCCAGATTCGAATGCTAATAATTTTAAGATGATCTCATGATCAGAATTTTGTTAATTATGCTCGGTTCAATTACCAGTATTTTAAATTAATGTTTTATTTTGGTCACGTTACCAATAATTTATCAGACGAGCAACACCTGCTCAGGTGAGCAATATTTGCTCAAACTAAGGAATGATGGTCCGACTGCCAATGTTCAACAGTTCATCGAATGAACAATATTTGCTCACTAAATTATCAACGTTCATTCATACATTATACCTCTGTCTCAACAGACATGTTCAATTCATGAGTCTCAGAACATTTTCAAATTATGTTCGACTTAACAATACTAGGACTCATCGTCCCATGAAGTCATGAAGTCAGCAACTGGCTAATTAATCACGAGACGTCAATTGTGTCACATGAGGGATATTAACTAGGGTTTTGGTCTGGTGGTCTACGACACGTGTGTTCATACACACAATGAGAATGTGAGCAAGTCGTGCAATCAGTTGAAGATGTTAACAAAGTAGTGGATGGAAAATCGACCAAGTCTCCGCACGATGAGCAACTGGTTTTGACACGATTTACATTTCCCCACTCTTTGGTTCCACCAACTGTCAAACTTCATGGGATCATGCTGTTTACAATTACGGCAATATAAATAAGTCTCTGAATCATGATTGAAAACAAGACAATCTTACGTCAAACAGACAACACGATATTAACAACTCAACATCTGAACAATTACTCTCAACAGAGAAAATTCAAACATTCAGAAATTATCTTATTTTCAGAATACACAACACACCTATAATCTTCGATCACCATTGATCTCACACACTTCTCAGCTTCCCTCCTACAGATCGACACATCCTCTCTTGTGATCGAATTTACTCTGGAACGACCATTGTCTTGGTTTAGGCCGGAGTACTACAGATTGATCTCTCGAATTCAAAGCACTCCCTTATTGCAGTGCATCTGTGTGAGGTTTGACAGTTCGCTCGGTTCAAGGAGTTTCCTCCACACGGTCGTCCTCAATTCCGTAAAAACCAGCAAATCGTTTTGCCCCATCTACAGATTGGCGACCACAGTTGGAGATCATTCTCTCGGTTACAATCTCAATTCTCACGAAGGTGGTCAGTCTTAGGTATGGTTAAGTTACCAATCTGGGTTCAACACCCAACTCTAACATTGCAAGTTCTAGTGATACTCCCACTGCAAGTACTACTCCTCTCAACTTTGCAGGCTCTAGTGATACCGCTAACACCACTCCTCCGGCCAGCAATGTCACGCCATATGTTACTAATATTCCTCCGTGTGCTGGTGATCCAGTGATCACTCCTGTCAATACCGCCCGCAATGCTACTGGCACTATTAACAATCACTACGGGAAAAATATACATCTACAACTGGAGATTTACAACACTTCGTTATACATCGTAGAAAGTCCTATGTTTTACAACTGGTTTCAAAGGAAGAGTTGTCGTATATCATCACTACCAACTCTTAGGAATAAGGGGTTGCGCTAAGAAAACAAACGACAACTCCTTTAGCAAAACTGTTGTGACGACATTTAGGTATAACAACTTTGTTTCATAAGTGTAGTGACTTAGCCTATCACAATTCTCACAAGTGTTGTTGAAGAACACAAAAATATGATAATGAAAAATACGTTAGAGGGGAGATTCGAACATGAACCTAATGCATGGATGTCTAGCTCATCAACCATCCTTACAGTTCACAAGTTTAGTTTTTTTTTTTTTTTTAATAGAAACGTATAAAAACACTTATAAGTGTTGTTGAAGTTAAAATATAGAATGTGGGAAAAAATGAGGTTTGGGGGATTCGACGGCCAGGTTTCGATCTTGGATCCGGGTACACATACAATATGCATAAATATGATTTTTTTAATGTTTCGTAGAATATCTCGAAGGAATCTTACCTGTAAATGGAATATTCTGATGGAATCTTATCTGTAGATTGGTGAATTCATCGTTCCTATAAAGTTTTCGACTTATAATAGTCCACTCGCGACCAACTATCGAGCTCAGAGCCTGGTTCAGTGTCTAATTTGTAGTGTGTTTAAGGTTTCGGAGAATATTCCGATGAAATCTTACTTGTAGATGGGTGGATTCATCGTTCTTACGCAGTTTCCGACTTATTGTAGTCTACTCGCGGCCAGATTTTGAGCTCGTAGCCAGGTTCAATGTCGAAGTTAACAAATTTGTGGTGTGTTTAAGGTTTCGGAGAATATTCCGATGGAATCTTAGCTGTAGATGAATGAATTCATCGTTCTTAGGAAGTTCAAACCGACATTGAGCTTCAAATTTATCGATTCGATGATGTATCATGCTAAGTTTGAAGTCAGAACTCTCCCAGAGCTTCATGATTCATAGTTTCTATGTCGTTATACCATATTTGAAGTTCGAATCGACTCTGAGATTCATATTTATCGATTTCGATGATGTATCATGCCAAGTTTGAAGTTAGAACCCTCCTGAAGCTTCATAATTCATAGTTTGTTTGTCGTTATACCGAATTTGAAGTTCGAATCGACATTGAGATTCATATTTATCGATTTCGATGATGTATCATGCTAAGTTTGAAGTCAGAACCCTCCCAGAGCTTCTTGGTTCATATTTTCTATGTCGTTATACCATATTTGAAGTTCGAATCAACTTTGAGCTTCATATTTATCGATTTCGATGATATATCATGCTACGTTTGAAGTCAGAACTCTCCCGGAGCTTCATGATTCATAGTTTCTATGTCTTTATACCATATTTTAAGTTTAAATCGACTCTGAGATTTATATTTATTATCGATTTCGATGATGTATCATGCCAAGTTTGAAGTCAGAACCCTCTTGGAGCTTCATGATTCATACTTTATTTGTCGTTATACCTAATTTCGAATCGACATTGAGATTCATATTTATCAATTTCGATGATGTATTATGCTAAGCTTGAAGTCAGAACCCTCCTGGAGCTTCCCGATTCATAGTTTGTATGCCATTATGCCACATTTGAAGCTCGAGTCGACACTGAGCTTTATATTTATCAATTTCGATGATGTATCTTGCTAACCCTAGTTAAAATAAACCGAAAGCAAAAAAATAAAGCACAAAAGCACAAATCGAAATCACAAAAAAAGAACAAAAAAACACACAAAGAGCTTCATATTTATCGATTTCAATGGTGTATCCTGAGAACCCGAGTCTTCCGGTGTGAACTAAAGCTACTTCATGACATGTATGGATAGTCGAAATTACTTGACGACTTATGTGACTAGTCGAAATTCAATCCGGAATAACATAGAGAAAGCACAAAGAAACACACAAAGAAAACACACTTTCCTTGATCCGTATGACAGTCTCAAATCAAATCTCCACCGTCCAAAGATATCCCTAATCCGTATGACCATATTTAAATCAAATCTTGGCCGTTTAAAGATAGGTATATAGAAGATCAAAAGAAAATTTCTCACAGTTTCTTCATTTTCCTCTCTTATCTTCGTCTCTAACCTTATCTTCCGCCTCCCTTGCAAAAGAAAACCCTAACTCACCACAGAATCTATTTCTCGATCACTCTCTTTTGTAAAAAAAACTTACGGAAGTTGTAGATCGGTTCTTTCAAATTGCAATGGCTTCTTTGAAACTCATTTTATCTTCTTATTCTCTCTTCTTCTTTCTTCTTTTTCATTTTTCTTCTCTGCTCTTCTTCAGTTGAAATTCGAGAGGTGAAATTGAGGTATGGCTTGAGGAAATTTAAATTGTGAGGATGTATAAAAGAAGAAGGAGTTGGTGTTTCTGCTAATTATGAAGAAGAAGATTGAGTCCTGTTATGAATCGAGAACTAGGGTTTTCTTAGTGAATCGTTAATTGAGTTAGAAATGGAGAAATTAAAGATGGGTTTTGTTCATATTGAAGATTCGAACACGAATTTCTGAAGATTTGTCACCATGGGTGCCTTAACTATCAATAGCTGTAAGCGTCGTAACGATTATCTTAACTTAAATTATGCGGTAAATTATTTTCAATCTCCAAGTTCTGTTATTGATTTTTGTGTTTTTTTTAGTTTCTCAGGAACCCTAGTTCCCAATTTTGTTTTGTAATTCTTAGTTCCTTCTAATTTTGTTTTGAATGGTCTTCCTTTTTAGCCATTTGAGGTCTAATTGCGGTCTATTTTAGATTTCTTCTGTCTTCTAAGATCTCTATTTTGAATCTGACTTGATTCTTATTTCCTTTACATCAGGACGGAGGAAGGCTTAAAGTCTAACTTTCGGAAGGACTCTCTGAGGATTGCAGCTTAGATGTACAACCTGTAATTAAGTACAGACAAAATGGCGTTGTCTTTTAACACATGGAAGTAGAGAGAACTCAATCACTCATTCAGGTATATACTGACAATAAAAAGTAGCTTCAATTTACAAATCTGTTGTATTTCTGATGTGTTGGTATGATTTTAATGTTGGAGGGGTGTTTTGGGTGTGAGAAGGTATTGACTGTTTGATCTGGGTTGATACAGAACACCACCAAGCTGGTTGGAGATTTCTTCTCCTGAGGTTGCTGTTGGAATCCACAAAGACAATATTGATCCTGTTCTAAAACATATCATCTTATGTCACGGCGTTGGTTTTCCCATGCTTCTCCTACTCTTTTCAATGCAAGGACACCAAGGCCTCAAGTATGTTATGTTTTTTCTTTGTTTGTTATTTTGATATTAGGATTAATTTTCTGACTAATTGAGGTTTTGTTGGAATTTGTAGTTGAGTAGAGGCTTCCATGTGTGCATGATAGAGGACAATATTGAAGGAATATACGACACTTTGAAGGAGTGTGCTGTTATAAGTAAATCTGCTGGAGGAATTGGAGTTTCTGTATACAACATCGATGCCACTAATCTTGTAAGTGGTTTTGTCTTTTGATTTAGGGTTTTTGTTGCTGTTCATGATAAATTGGTTGTTTTATTGTGTAAATTTAAATTTGTTGTTGTCATGATTTGCGGAGTGTAAATTGCTCGTGTCAGTTTATTTGCCCTTGACGACATAGATCTCAGTCCTGGAACTGAAAAGTAGTAGTATTGGTGGGAGGTTGGAAATTCAATGGTTTGTGGGAAAAATTATATAGGGCTTCAACCTTAATCTTATCGAGCTTGAACCTTGTGAGAGAGAAAAGTTTGTTGGATTTGTGGAGAGAATATGAATTAACGATGTGAAATTTCTTCTACTTGCAGAGCTTTGAAGGATATTTCTCTGGATGGAACACTGGCTCCTGAAATTTGTAATCTTTTGTACACGAAGTTGATGTAAGCATCTGTGAGCACTAGCCTAGTTTCTTTAGTTATATTAACCCACTTGTGCAAGGATGTTAACTGAGCTTTTCCCACTGCGCAACAACTCATTCTCTGGAACCAATCCCTATAGAAATTAAAGAATTTGGACCCAGGTTCAACAATTTCGATGGACCTATTCCATCCAACCTTAGCGATAAATTGTCCCTTGTCATCCTTTGAGTATAAGCTATTGGATCTGATGTTTTATTATGCTCTTCTTGCTTTGACAAGCTAGATGTGCTCCGCGTTAACTGCTTACAGAGTGCTGATTCTCAACAACTTATTAATTTCCTCTATGAGTGCTGATTCTGTATATGCTTTTCTGCTTCCTGGGCTACACAAATCAGATAGTGTCACTGGGTAGGAGAAAGTTCAGCACAGATTTTCAGACTGCTAAAGGCGTTGATGTTCTTTGGATTTATAGTGACGGTTATCATCCTCTTTATGTTTGTGAATCTCAAAGTTGGTGACATCTTTGCGAGCAAAGAGCACAACAGCTGATCCAAATGGTACCCCTTTTCTTCTCTTATTGACATGAGAAACAAACCACACAGATAGATAAAGTTATAGTTAATGATTTTCTGATACCAAATTGTGTAAGAAACCTATATGGCCTTTTTATTTGTTGTTGTGAAATTTTAACTGCTGTTTTACTAGAAATTCAATCGTGGTATATGATGCAGCATTGATTGATGAATGGAGAATACACAAGAAGCAAGTTATGGCTTCATGACCTTGCTGGAAGTGAGAGATTAGCCAAGCCAGACGTTTAAGGAGATCCGCTGAAAGAAACTCAAATTATTAACAGATCATTATCTGCACTGGGAGGTGTGATAGCAGCGTTGGCGACCAAAATCCCACATATTCCTTTCAGGTCATCTTTTATGAGGATATCTGATGAAGATACAAATTTAATATTGTTAATTTTGCTTGTTTGATATGATTATAATTTTCTACTTAATGCCAAACTAACATTCTGATTTTTGAATATTCCCAATTTGTGCAGGAATTCAAAGCTCACTCACTTGCTCCAAGATTCTCTAGGTATTTTTCATTCTTCTCTAATTAATTTTGAAGTTATTGAAACTGGACTGAGGATTGAGTTTCTCTATTGCTTATATTGCATATGCCATAATAATTACCACTCCAACTAATCACATCAGCAATAACATCTCATGGAAAATTTTCGGCCATCCTTTGACTTTATAAGATCCCATGGAAATTTTGTCATGAGAACAAAAACAAATCAACAATCGCTGCTACGAAATGAACATCCAATTTTCTTAACCATTAGGACCATAATGTACCTTACAATTCCAAAGTGGAAGTCCGTGGCAGCCCGCTCTATCAATATGTAGTTTTTCCATTTTTGTTATTACTTCATCTTGTTTCAGGTTCAAGCTGTTGCATGGAATTCACATCTGCCTAATTATTTTCTTAGTGTGTTTACTTGACTCTTGCTATGTGAGCATTCCCACATAGCAGAAAACTGTAAATACAGTTGCAACAACCTAGTATCACTGATCTGAAAGCCTAACAAATGCAAATATGTGGGAACCTAGGATGTCTTTGATGAAAAACTTAATGCTTGCAGAAACTTCAGTCTGATTTTTCAGTCTCTCATATGTGGTTCAAACTTTGAATTGTAGGGTGACAATTGATTTTCAATAAAGCAACAACTTGTAACATACAGAAGCAGCTGTAAACTGGAGAATGTGGACCAAGTTGAAGAAAATCTCTTGCCATGAGTCTCGAGTCCAACCAACCATCTTCAGCATCATTTTTCAATAGCTGGTTGTATATGAATGAATAGTTACTCTTTTGTACTTTAATCAGCACCTAGTTGTTCCATCTATGGAATAAATTTGCGCACGTACGATTTATATGATATTTTTAGTCATGTTCAAAGAATCTATCATTTTATTTTCTTTCGTTGCGCAACACACTTTCATACAAGGTGATTTGAAGTTATCTAGGTAATGCAATTGGAGTGGTAGGTTAACTTGAATGAATGTAAATGTGCTACACTGGCATGTTAATGTGAATGTGAAATACTTTCGGCAATTCATGCAATTCGGTTTCAGCTATAATTTTTTTTTTCAAAATTGTTTTATGCACACAACTTCTAATAAGAGTTGTATTCCATATTTCAACTACACATACCAAAGGTTGTGAAAAATGTCTTTACGACATAACCAGGTGCTGTCCAAGATAGTTCGACAATTCATACAAGTGTTGTGCAAATATTATTCATAATACTGGTAATTGTTGTTGTATATGTTTCTACGATATACTACTTATGTTGTCCACGATTGTTCTACAATACAAGCAAGAGTTGTGTTAGGTTATCAAAAAAAATCGAAAGAGAATCACAACATTGACAAACTATTGTCGAACCATGAATCACATCACCATTTACAACACTTGTCATCCATTGTAGAAAAACTTGGACTTTCTACAATACCCCCGTTCCACAATGCATGGAATGGAGTTGTCGTAGGAGTACTGCAACTCTTATCTTGTGTCGTCAATGTTGTTTTTTCCCGTAGTGAATCCACCTCCTAGCGGATCTCCTGAAGAAACCAGAGGAAATTAGCCTATCATAGTTGATCTCACAAGGGTTCAGACTGACGTGGCTGCAACACAGAAAGAGTTGTGTGCTTATCTCAAAACTCCCACAGACAAGTTTGCGTCTGAAGGAACTCAGCCTCAGCGCGAGAAAGGAAAAGCTAAAGAAACATCTTCAACTGTTGATCCTGAAATCTCTCGAATCCATGTTGTACATGATGAAGAATTTCGCAAAGCTGCAGATGACTCTCCAGCACTGGAACCTGCAAGTTTCATCACTAATGAAGACCTGGAGCACTTTTTTGAGGATCGAGTAAAGGACAATACATCATATGTCCATCGTCACCAACTTCCATATCATGTTTCCATACTGAGGATTCCTCTTCCAAAAGGCAGAGCATACACCTGGTACAACAACATCGCACCGGGAAGTATCACCGATTGAGGAAAGATGATTAATGCTTTCTACAGAAAATACTTATTCGTGTCAGAGAAAGTCACTCTCTCTGATCTATGAAGGATGTTTCAAAGGAGAAGTGAACATCCCAATGATTATGTGAAAAGGTTCAGAGTTCAAGCCTTGGACTGTCACGACCCAAACGTCACAGAGCAGCAAATTGTAGACTTGTGCATCAACAGAATGATCACAGTCTACAGATCCTTGCTGGAAAATCTCCGGTTCCACATTTCTCAGAACCTCATGAGGTAGCCAAACGATCAGCAACTACTACACCTGCTTTTCTGAGCAAAGTCTACAAAGATTGAGGAACCTTGTGGAACTCGCGAAATTTGACACTCAGTCAACGAACAATACAATATTCAACCTTCCACAAATATTATTGCTGAAGGAAGCAAAAATAAATCCGAGACACAACATCAGAGCGCTTCTCCAACATCCTATCTTGAAATGCACAAAACTCGACCAGGTATCAAGGAACGGGGAAATGATCAGACAGACTTAAACTTCTCTCTTCTCATGAAGGAGTTATCGAGTTACTGGAAGCCTAGATTCAAGATGGTGCAATCAAATTGTCGTTCACCAGGAGAGAGCCAACTGAAGAAGAAATAGAGGATCCCAGGTACTGTCGCCTTCAAAGGTTCATCGATCACCCAACAAGTAACTGCAATATTTTGAAGCACATCTTCAAAGAGAAGGTTGATCCAACGTCAACTGGGGACTTAAGGAGTACACAAGAATCCTCTCCCAGTCAGAACCTTTACACTCTCTGAACAACCAGTCAAAGAAGCAGTTCAATCGTTGCTCGAGTATATCTGTGGAATTGCTCTATCTTTCTAAGGAACAAAGGAAAGACATGTTCACAACATCGAATTACATTGTGTCAGACGTCTGTTCATCCCATAAATACTCCTTGAATCTTGATCGACATACAAGGAGATGCATGACTGGGGACTGCTTACCACAGTCCATCTCAGAGGAGAGGAAATGAATTCGGAAGAATGTTGATCGATGTTGACCCCGGCATCAACATCATTCCACTGAAAACCCTCAGAGAAGTAGGCATCACTCGATAAGAAGCTACTCGTGATCCCGTATCAAGCAGAGACCTTGAAGGAACGTTAGGAAATACTTATGGCTACATCACTCTCAATGTGAACATAAGTTCAACCTGGACAAAAACCAAGTTTTACAGGAAGATCCAGGATATAACATGTTCTTCAGACGAGCATGAATCCACGCTGAAAGGATGGGTACTGACAAAGCGCATTTAGTTGCACATCTCTCCAACGAAGAAAGTTCTGATCCAGAAGATTTGACGGACATTCCATCATCAGAGCACTTGGAGGAATTTCTAACTTTGACGAGGTTGAAGCAAGAACCTGCAAAAAGATGCATATGCATTCATCAAGAGGTTCTGCACTCAGGCAAGTCTCATTCCTTCCATGTACATGTCATTTATTTCTACACATGCTATCCTACCATGGGGACTCAATTCTGCTAGCAACTCTGCAAGACGTTATGAATGGATAGCTCCACCACCTCTCCGAATCGAGCATCTCACTGAGACATTCATTACTGAGAAGATATCCAAGAATGGCAAAGAACACTTTGGGCGTTTCTCCGTAGCCTTGCAGGAGTGTCCATGTGTTCCACAAAATCAGAAAGCTCTGATGTCTGCACAAGTGTGGAATCCTACCGCAAAAGGAATGCTGAATCAACAGAAGATAATCGAGGCCAAGACGATCAGGCGAAAGACATTAGACTCTTAGGGATCTGACGCTTCAACGCACAAGCATATAAGAAGCCTTCAAATTTTACTCCCAATCAAAGAACACACCTTCAATAATAAGCGCCTCTAGCTTCAACACAAATATCTCGACGATGACACAATGATTCAACACCGACACAATCAAAGTGCTACAATCGATAAGTCTTCATCATCCCATGATAATACTTCTGGAGTAGATGAAGCGTCATTCATCGATGGCACAAGATCCTTCAACACACTGGGGACTTGATCTTAGTGAATGAAGTCCGTTGCTGCTCTTTCGCAACAAAGTCAATTCCCTGACAAAGCCACTTCGCAGCTCACTAGATGGATGAGCAAGATTATGTCGATAATCATGGTTCTAGCCTTATCGGTCTCTGGAGAAACTCTGACCATAATATATGCATCAACAAGGATATCTGGAGGAACTCCATCCATGGTCTCAGCATCGACAAGAATTTCTGTAGGAAACTCAATCGTGATTTCAGCATCAACAACGGTCTAAGGAGAAACATCCTCGTGACATGACTTCATCAACTAACCATTCTCTGAAGTGTTACACATGAAGCAGACTTCTCTAAGAACCAATGATTCATATAAAGATATGTAGACCTGATAACATGCTCACATGTGTTTCCAAAGCTTGCACGACTGGTGGGCATAATCCAAAGTCTTCTACAAGATGTTCTCATCAAATGAGATACAACACACTTCAGGCCATGGGTTTACAAAAACGTACCAATGGGTGAGGAATGGGACAATTCTTCCTCAACTAAAGATGTTTGTCTGTGTCTCTTCTACAACATAACAAAAGGGCGGATCAATCGGACATATGAGCTGAAAGATATGACCTCTACCGCCAGGTCTACGAAATCTGAAACATTTGTACGGGATTACAAATTACAAATGTGCACGCTTCGTTGGATGACCTCTTGATCGCTGTCGTATGCGTCAAAAATAAATTATACTTTCTTACTACTCAAAATATAAATATAGCAAGGGCAGGAAAGGATCGTTCCCACAGAGAGTACTAGGTTGTCAATATGTTTCGGTTTCTTATGTAAAGCAAGGGGGGATTTTTTCTGATTTTTATAAATTAAGATAAAATAAAAGCAAATAAAGAAATAAACAAGCAAATCAAATAAGCCAGATATTGTTTAAGGATTCATCTTCATTCACAAACATGCTTTTTAACAATAACTAGAATTGATATTTTAATCTCAACTTTTATCAAAGGCCCTAGGATACCTTGATCGCAAGTATATCCCGCAAATCTCCTCTTGTCATCAACAAACACATCAAAAGATGCGAATATGAATTCTATCATAGAGAACAACCTAACGTGTAAAAACACTAATCAAGTTTAATTCCCTAGATGCATTAAGTTTTATGAAATCAGACCAATCAAAGCAATCGAATGTGTAAGAGCACTAATCTGATTTAACAAAGGTTATGATCCACTTGTGACTATTAGGATATATCACTACAAGCAATATTCATAATTATGCTACTTGCAATCGAAAATTTATCACTTTCGCGTATAATAAACTCTAATCTAGCAATAGAGATGAAAGTAAACTCAATCTATTCTAGACTCAACCAAACAAACATTCAAATCATGTAACAATATTAATGGTGAATCATAAACGATAATATGGAGACAAAACTAATTCATTGCATTAAAACCCATATTTGGAAATCCAACTTATTCCTTAAACCAATGATAAAATTAAGTACTCATATTAAAGGAGTTCATCACAAGAAGGAATAGAAAAGCCATCATGTTCTAAACCCTAGGCAAAAAGTAGTAGAGGAAGAAGATTAGAGATAGGCAGGGAGATGTCTCGTCTCTTTTATATACTCTCCCTTCTCGTTCCAGGTTAACCCGCTGCTAATGTCTTTGAGCCCACTAGCTAAGCCCAGGTCCAAGTCCATCTGAGTCAGCTCGGGCTAACTCACTGAGGCAACTCGGTGTTAACTGATTCCTGCAGAATTCTTCTTGTATTCTGGTTCATTCCAGGCCATGATTTCAGGCCATTTTACTTCTTCTTCCCTGCTCAATCCTAGCATACATCTATACCTGCATTTTCACTCGTTCATTCAGCTCAAATTCTCTGTAATAAATTCATAACACCATCTTTGTCATATAGGGTAGCAGCACATTCATTCCCTTGTTGTATTTGATCTCATACATCCCTTGTTCATTCCAGCTACAGCTTCAAAATCGTCTGGTATTGCTAATGCTTCTCAAACTGGCACCACCAACACAATACAGCTGCACCTGACTACTGCATACACTCTCAGCAGAGAACCACCAACAGCATCGCAGCTTCAGTCTCATGGCAACACTCTCATTTGCATAACCACATTTTAGCTTTCCCTGCTCTTCAATATCTTTCTCAGCATCTGCAACACTCAACAACAAACTGCACCATCTGTAGCTTCCGTTGTAATATTATTCACCAGCTGCACAAGCTTATTCTGCAATTCCCAACCATTGTGCATCACAGAACCAACTTCATTCTCCACAATTACAACTGCCACTTCAAACTAAGTCATATCCTTCACTGCTTTAGCAACAGCTACAATTCCACCACACTAACATAATTCAGTTCATTAACTCCGCCAGCTTCATACTTCTGCCATTCCTTTGAGTTTCGACCCTGTATCCACAGATTACACATCACCAACTTGACCTGCAGCTCCATCTCCTGTTCACTGTTGCCACAGGACCACCATCTTTGTAACTGCATTCATACGATCAAGTCACTGCACCTTTGTCCTCTTCATTCACCTGCAACTTTGAATTCAACCTCTCAGATTCATCACTTGCTCAAGCCACTTCCACACTAACTCAGCTACTTCGCAATCTTCCATGGCCTCACTGCACACAACCATCTTTAACTGCAGCTGCAACTTCATGTACTCATCCTATTGCAATCATCTTGTTCTCCACTGTATCAGCCAATAGCAACGTTATCTTCTAATTCCACCTCTTGTGCACCAGCAATATAGCACCACCATTCCGTTGTAATCATCTGTAGTTGAACCACCATCTTCACTGCCATACCTCCAATCTCATTAAGCCTTGAAAATCGTCACTTCCGCCTGCAATCTCCCAACACAATTGCATCCTTCACCATTCTCAGATTCACATAAACAGCATCAATCCATTGAGCTATTTGCCTATTCATTTCAACTCCTGGCACATTTAAGCTTCAACTGCTTCGCTTCATCATCTTTCAGTCACCGCCATCAATGGCAGAAACCATCTCAATCACTGCCAGTTGCATTCTAGACCAACAACATCTGTAGCTTCATGCCTGCAAAAGCTGCAACTTCAATCCAGCAAGCCCATTTAGGAGACAACAGCTCTTTATTAATCTTCCCATCCATCTCAGTACCACCTGAATTTCAACCCAAGAACGAACCAGAACTTCAAGAACCCTAAATTCATCTCAGACTTCAAATACAATACTGTAAATGGAATACCCATTTTCCTTGTTCATCTCGAGCTCCTAAATCTGCAATCATAACCACCATCTCCAATTTCCACATCTCCATCGATCTTGTTAACTCAATACAGATCCCCATCTGCAGCTGAAGCTTGCCCAAAATCTCTCCACAGCCATCTGCTAAATCAATTTCAATTCAAACATTAACAGAATTTCGATTCCTCCATCTAATTCTCGCCTGGCTTCAGATCTCTTTCTCGATCTCCAATATATCAGCTTCATCTTCAACAACGAATCCAAGTCTTCATTAACTTCAGATTCATTTGAAACCCATGAAAATCAACACCATAATCTACCAACTCCGTCGAATTTCTTTTCTGCCAGCAGCCGCCTTTTCTCCTCTCATTTTCAGGTGTTGTAGGAAATAATGAGAAGTGATAAACTCTTCTCTGAACTTTAGGGTAAGAGAAACTGGAGTGATACAGCTACTCAGGTGAATTGGCTAAGGGGTACCAAGATGACTATAGGCACCCTAAGAGAGCTCCCAAAGAATGACATCTCACTTTGCTCCATTGTGATTCCAATAGCGCATGCTTGTACAACGACGATTCTGCATTCCTTGCTCCAGATGAACGCTTTCTTCTTTCTCGAATTCTTCTACAACAACGTCCATCTCTTACTTCTCAAATCCACTTCTTCTCTTCAATTTCTTTTCATCACTAAAGTTGTCATGCTTTTCAGATAGAGATGAAGAAATAAAAGCAAATAATGAGAAATAATCTTCCTTGCCCTTTTAAGCGACGTTTATTTTTCTTTTGTTCCAAATGACTCCAAAGTACCTAAACACTCAAAAGCAAACATAAGATACATAATTTGCAATAAAAGTAGCAAAGAAAACATAAATACTAAATATAAAATTAGGTGTTTTAGACGCCTATCACCTCTACAACTCCAAATTGGGTGATTCTTTTCTCATGTAATAACTCAGTCTCTTAGCTTCAAAAGTTTGGATCAAGCATCGAATTCCAACGTCGTATGAGGTTCCTACAGCTTCCAGAGCATACAACATGCGAGCAGCAATTCTTAGACGGGATTCATAACTTCCACAGTCGATCGTTGCCCACCTAGACTTTCCACTAAGTCCTCATCAAGGTACCTCCAACTTCGACCACCTGGGTCTTTACATCAATTTTTCTACCTGGATCCTCTATCTAAGACTTACCAGAAGAAGGGAAAACGAAAAGGAGAGATTACTGGGGATTGACGGTCCAATAATCATGGCGATCAGTTTCACAGTCCAAGACCCGTGGCACTAGACTCTCATGTGCTGATCATTCATCATAAAAGGACCTCTACCACCAGGACATGCAACCATGGTCATTACATCACCCCCTCTTGAGAGCAACCTCAGTCATGGTCCCGTGACCAGGGTTTCAGATGTGATGTTTTTACGGCTGACAGATACAAGATGGCTGCAAGCACCATGCTCATGTATCAATCAAGGGGTCCTGATCTCAAATGAATCAATGGCATTTAAATCCTTCACTGAACGTTTAATACACAAGCGAATGGTCCAAAGACATAACAAGAGTGTTTTACAACAAGCTCGTCCAAGGTGATTTTATATTTTCCTGCACAAGAAGTGAACTGGGAGAAATTGGTGAAGAATCTAGGGATGGGTCATATACCATTATCTTCATATGGATGCCCCCTACAACATATCCAAAATTAACAATAATTGGAGAAACGAGCAAATATATGTGGCCAAACATTGGACTACATGCCAGCTGAAAATTTCTGGAAATCTCCTGGAAGTTTACTATTTCGCCTATTTCGGCCCCTAAACATGCTCGAAACTCAAAAGCTTCTTTCATAAAGCTTGGAAATTTCCTGGGCATGAAGAAACATGGGTAGATCGCAAAAATCCGACATCGTACGAAGATTCTACATCGTTTTTCCTAAAAGGCTGAAGTCTGAATTTCTGGTGACATATTTCGGCAAAATTTTCATTCATTTCATATGGGTCCTCGTTCACTCGTTCACAAATCATAAATTTCATACTTCTATAAAGAAAATATACAATGGGTACTTACTGGAGTGGCCCCTAAAGCGCTTAAAGGACCGGAATTGCCAACATCATTGCTTTCACTCGGTTTCGAAATCCGGGGTTTTCTTGTTCACCATCCTCCAAAGACGGATGGGCATCATCAATACTCCCTCGTTCCATGGAAATGTCCTCCTGGATACATCAACTACAATTAGTGATATTTCATTCAAGGAATGCTATGAACGACTATACAAAGAAGTACGTCGACTTCTTCCTCAACACTCGATTCAGAAACCTTTTGTTCGCTAGAGAATTGAAGACTGTCAAGGCTTGACGGAGAAAAATTCTGAAAAAGAAATAACAAACCTTGGTCTTGTGGTCCTAATTTCACGGACAAGAAAAAGTCATGATGTAAGGAGCGCTAACAACTCATCAAAGAGACAGGGGACTTTATAGTGCTCAAACCTGGATGACATTTTTCGGGTTTATATTGTACCAAGAAGAATTCGTCATTCGCATTTGGAGAACTCTTAATCACCGCTTCTTCCTCTTCATCAACTAAAGGAGTCTCATAACCGCCGTTTGACATCTCTACAAACTAGCTGCGGTATCCATGTGATATTTCTACTTCAGAATGTTATTCAGAGGTGCAAATTTCATCAAAGCAGTGGAATTAAAGAATAACAAAGGTGCTCACATCAGCGTCTACAAAAATGGTAACGATCCAACTCTTACCTATTTACAATTTCACTAGCTGTAGTGATTATAACGTCAGAATTTCGAAAACTTGCCCGTTCCTTCCAACCTGCAAGAACGAGCAAAATTCATTATTCAAAATCATGACTTGATTTTCATAAAATCGTGAACAACCCATATAATTTTTTACTATGTGAACGTTCACTGATTTTCAAAAATCGGACAGACGTCCATTCTACAATTATGAAAACTCACATACAAACATTATTTCGCCATGTATAATTGTCTACTTTCAACAGTTGTTCAAAATCAAAACATTGATTTAACAAAATATATACATTTAACGTGAAACTCACGTAAATTTGAAAAATATATCTATATTTTTTTTCTCCCTCGCACGAGCATCTGTCTTTGAAACGAGAGTATGTTTTCAAAGATTTCCGAAAGCTCGAAGATAAAAAATTTCATCAAAGCTCATAAACAAAATTTTATTACTAACAGACGCACGTCTATTCAAAAAAAAAACTTTTCTCTCGTACGAGCATCCACCTTTGAAACGAGAGTTTATTCCACTTTGTGAAATCTCACATATTTAAAATATAAAATTTCGGTTTTCGTGAAAGCTCATAAACAAAATTTTATATCATTAAACTCAGGTCTATTTTGTTTATTCCTTAAACAAAAGAAAGAACGAGCGTCTATTCCTAAAACAAGGATTTCTTTTCATGGGCCCGAACCCGTGAATCCTAAATCGTCTAAGGTTTCATGATCAAATCAGCGGTTCTATACCAATTTATGCTCATTAGACGATGCTCTATCATACACTGGGATCTTCGTTCAAGCCGTGGTTCGCTTGCGCAATCGAAAATCCGGTAACATCTTATCTTACGACTAAATTCAATTACTTATTTCGTTTATAACTGGAAAATCACCATCTAGTGCTGACTGAGGAACATGACTTTCCCTCACTAAGAAGGGGACTTAATGTAGATGGTGGATTTTTGACAAGGGCTAAAATCGTAAAACCATAATTGTACATACTCCTGATCCAGCAATCAGATGAGTATTGAGGCTCATGTCTCTCATTGGAAGCATGAAATCTCATGCCAAAAGAATCTCTGATTGAGTATATTGTCTCTCAGAGCATACGTGAGTATGCAGTCTCTAAACTGAGGCAACGACATATCTCATGAATACTGAGCAATTTCAGTAATTACTTTTATATAGAATCGAACGATTGGACGGCTCCTAGACAACTTTCCTTCTAGTATAGAGCGATAGATGCAACAATGTGTTTTCCCTGACTATAATATACATAATAAATATGACGCTTCAACAAGCTCATATATCTGAATCCTCAAATAATTAATGCTCCTAGACAGCATGCCTGCTAGTATAGAGCCATCAATTAATTATTTCTAATCGTTAACTGAATATTCAGAAATATTCTAAATTCTTCATAATATTTCGCCACTTCAATTCGTGGTTCTTCCCAGCAGAATTCCACGGATTAGTGATAAATATTCAACATAAGGGCGTCTGAGTTACCTTCGACGAGTAAGCCCCGACTCAAATGGTGCAAGTGTACTCAACAATGATGCACTAACAATCACCTGAATGCACGAATAATTATTTCAAAATATGACGAGACGATGAACCTATGCAAAATAGGAAAGAAAATAATAAATAATAAAATATTGACCAAGGCGCTGGGGGGCTGGGCCCACTGGCCGTTCGACCGTGGCGTGACCAGTCCCACGCCCAGTTTTATATTTTATCATATTTTTGTTATTTTCCTTGATCTTATGAAAATCCTTTCATTTGAACAAATATCCTTTGTTTTAAAGGAACTCCTCAGTTTCATGGTATTTCCTTCGCACCAAGAAAATAATATAAAGTTGGGAAAAATATCATGGGGTCGTGTTCATTGGCCAACCGGCCATGCCTTGATCCTGGCCGTCCCCACACCTCATGGTTCCTCATTATTTTATTAATATTTCCCTAATCTCATGAAAACTCCTTACTCTCACGGTATTTCCTTAAAACCATGAAAAAATAATATAAAATTAGGGAAACTCGTGGGACCGGGCCCCAGCCGGATGGTCATATCCTAGTCGGTCCCACACGTCCTTTATTTTATTATTATTATTTTTTGTATCTCCTTGATCCCATGAAATACCTTGATCTCGTGGTATTTCTCTCAAATTATGAAAATTCCTTCAAATCATGAAATAATACATAAAATTAAGGAAAACGCATGGGACCGGGACCTAGCCGGCCGACCATGGTCAAAGCCGGTCCCACACGCCCTTATTTTATTATTATTAAAATTATTTGTTTTCTTGATCCCATGGAAACTCCTTCACTTCAAGGAAATTCCTTAATTTCAACAAACTCCTTGATTTCATGATATTTCCATAAAATCATGAAAAATAATATAAATTTAGGAAAAGAGTTATGGGACCGTGGTCATTGGATGTCCGGCCATGCCTTGGCCTCATCCGGTCCCACATTTCATGATTCCTTCATTTTATAATTATTTTCCTTCATCTCATGAAGTTTCCTCAGTTTCAGCAAAAACCCTTATTTCGTCATATTTTCCCCAACGGTTGCTCAAACGCACGCCAGAAAATATCAAAATTCTCAGAACAGAAACACGGACATTTCGACCATTTCGACGACGTGAGAATGTTACCTTACCGATCAAGGTTGTGTTTTTGGCTTGGAAGGAGCCGGACCCACGTATTTTCATGGTTTGACCTAATTTGCGGAATTGCACGTATTAGGTCCAAAACTCTTCCAAATAATTTTGGAATTTCATAGAATGATCGTCATTCGATCCCATGACCATCCAGGGATGTTTTCATGACACCTTGGTCGGTCTCTCACCTCTTCACAATTAATTAGGTTTTATCACCTAAGGCTCAGACGAGCATATTTTAATAAATGATAAAACCAGTAGTTGATCATTCTTTCACCAACTCTTCAAGAGATCTTGGTATTTGCTCACTCGAGCATATGTGCGCTAAATGGTCGACCCATGACCCCATGTAGCCGGTCCCTCCTTCATTTCCATGGTTAATTTTCAATAAACCATCAATTGGTCATGAATTGATCAAATTAGGGTTTCTGAGTCCAAGGATCATAACTCCATATTCGAATGCTAATAATTTTACGACGATCTCATGATCAGAGTTTTGTTAATTATGCTCGGTTTAATTACCAGTATTTTAAATTAATGTTTTATTTTGGTCACGCTACCAATAATTCATCAGACGAGCAACACCTGCTCAAATGAGAAATATTTGCTCAAACTAAGGAATGATGGTCTTACTGCCAATGTTCAACAATTCATCAAATGAACAATATTTGCTCACATTAATTATCAACGTTCATTCATACATTATACCTCTGTCTCAACAGACATGTTCAATTCATGAGTCTCAGAACATTTTCAATTTATGTTCGACTCAACAATACAAGGACTCATCGTCCCATGAACTCAGCAACTGGCTAATTAATCATGAGACGTCAATCGTGTCACATGGGGGATGTTAACTAGGGTTTTGGTCTGGTGGTCTACGACACGTATGTTTATACACACGATGAGAATGTGAGCAAGTCGTGCAATCAGTTGAAGGAGTTAACAAAGTAGTGGATGGAAAATCGACCAAGTCTCCGCACGATGAGCAACTGGTTTTGACACGATTTCCATTTCCATACTCTTTGATTCCATCAACTATCACACTTCATGGGATCATGGTGTTTACAATTCCGGCAATATAAATAAGTCTCTGAATCATGATTGAAAACAAGACAATCTTACGTCAAACAGACATCACGAGATTAACAACTCAACGTCTGAGAAATTACTCTCAACTGAGCAAATTCAATCATTCATAACTTATCCTATTTTCAGAATACACGACACACCTATAATCTTCGATCACCATTGATTTCACACACTTCTCAGCTTCACTCCTACAGATCGACCCATCCTCTCTTCTGACCGAATTTACTCTGGAACGACCATTGTCTTGGTTTAGGCCGGAGTACTACAGATTGATCTCTCGAATTCAAAGAACTCCCTTATTATAATGCATCTGTGTGAGGTTTGAAAGTTCGCTCGGTTCAAGGAGTTTCCTCCGCACGGTTGTCCTCAATTCCATAAAAACCAGCAAATCGTTTTGCCCCATCTACATTAGTTTAAGCAAATGTTGCTCGTTTGACCAAATATTGCTCGATACATGAATTATTGGTGGCAGGACCAAATAAAATATTAATTAAAAATATTGGTAGCTGAACCAAATATTATTTAATTAATCGATATGTTGATTGCTGGATCATCATATAATTATTAGTGTTTGAACTTGCTCAGAATTATGATTTGCAAAGCATTTGGCTCGAAACCCTAATTTTTATCGATTGTTAATCAACTGATGATTCATTGAAAATCAACAAATGAGTGAAAGAGGGACCGGCTACATGAGATGATGGGTCGACCATGTATCACCCAGGTGCTTGTATGATCATGCACCAAAGTCCTTTGTAGACCAGTTGGTAAAAAGATGATTAAATACTCGTTTAATCATTATTATTATAAAAATAGTGCCCTTCTAAGCATTAGGTGGTAAAACCTAATTTTGGAAAGAAGAGTGACCGACCAAGGGGTATGAATCGTCCCTTGGTGGTCGTGGGACCAGTTTTTGGTTAATTGATCAAGTTTCAAGTTGGTTGGAAAGAGTGCTCCTTGAAATCCTAAGGAACGACCCTAGTCGGTCAAGATGGCATGCCCGTGTCACCGTATTGTCCGTGTCTCAATTATGAGAATCTTAATATTTTCTGACGCGCGTTCGAGCAATATTTTGGTTTTTCAGAAGAGTTTGAACTTGACTAAGGATTTTGATAGAATAAGCAAGTAGAACTTTGCTCGTGTCATCAATATTAAAATAATAATATTTTAATATTTACAGTGGGAAACCTAGTCGGTCATGTGATCATTTGACTTTTTGGCTTTTGACGGTTTGAGCAATATTTAAGAAAATATTGAAAAAACAGGGTTTTTTCTCAAACGAAGAAGTTTCATGAGATGAAGGAAATGATAACAATAATAAGGGATTATAGGGTGTGGGACTGGTCAAAGCTATAGCATGGCCTGCCGGCTAGTAGTCTCAATCCCGTGACACCCTTTCTATTTTTTATTATTTTTTCATCGTGTGAGGGGAATATGGAGAAACTAAGATTTTGCTCAAACGAGGAAGTTTGCTCGAATGAAGGAGTTGTCATAAGATTAGGAAAAATAATAAAATAAGATAATATAAAAGGAAAAGGTGTGGGACCGGCGTGATCGACCGGTCGGTGGGCCTGGTCCCCTAAGCGCCTCTTTATTATTTATTTATTTTCTTCCCTATTTTGCATAGGTTTCCTCATTCATCCATATTTTTGAATGTTCGTTCGTGCGTTCGGGTGCTCGTTCGTGCATTATTGCTAAGTTCCCTCACACATTTTCTCGGGGCTTACTCGGTGGTGACCCAGATACCCGATCAGTGAATATTTATTACTAATTCATGAAATTTAGTTGAGAATAAATCATGAAACAGAGTAATAAAATAAATTCAGTATTTATTACTAATCCATGGAATCCAGCTGAGGATAAGTCATGAAACAGAGTAATGAGATAAAATGATTATCTACTACTAATCTATGGAATCCAGCTGAGGATGAGCCATGAAACAAACTAATGATATAAAATGATTATCTATTACTAATCCATGGATCCAGTTGAGGATAAGTCATGAAACAAAGTAATGAGATAAAATGATTATCTATTACTAATCCATGGAATAGATTTTTGTTAGAGGGAGAGCAAAAACGGATCTGAGGAATACAAAAATCGTTGTTGACTCAGTAAATTGAAACGACCTAATAAATTTGTATTAGTCGGACAAAATTAACCTTATCCTAGCACTTACTGATTACCAGATTTACCAAAACTTAAACTCCCATTGATTCGATGCGACAAATGTAAGTATAATTATAAAAACAGAATCCAATGATGATTTTGTTAAATCAGTCAAATATTCTTGGTTTTTATTGGATTTTTGTTTGTGGTGATTTCACTAGCACCAAACAATTTTAATGCATCTTCTATAAACACGGTATCAGAATAAATCAAATTAAAATAAGGGTATTGGAAATAATCAGAAAATGTTGATATGGTAAATCAAATCAAGTTGGACAAAACTAAAATGATGAAAAGGAATTAAGCATCTCAAAACCAAAACCGTAATAATAGTTGGGCGTCTAATTAACATGTGGTTATCAATGAAGCATTAAACTTTACTTTGAATAAAAATATTAATTAATTAGATATCAAAACAATATCCAGATCCCCTTCTTCTGTTTTTGGTTTGAGTAAAACTCTCTCGATGGTTTGTCCAATAAAAAATAAAAAATAAAAGGTAATTCATCATCTACAAGCTATATATATATCTGATGCATCATTAGATCAACAAACATAAAGTCATCAAATCATATTGCCGCAAAAGAGAAAACAAAGAGTGTATTTTCCCCATTTCAGTTCCTACCCAAACTGGAGAAGAATAATTTAGGTTTACCATTGTTATCAAGGGCGGATCGAGGATTAAGTTTATGTGTCCGACTCAAATAAATATCTTAACTCAGTCCTAGTTAGTGAGTCAATTGCGATTTTTGCTCTCCTCGGATCCGTTTTTGCTCTCACTCTAACAAAAATCGGTGGAATACAGCTGAGAGTAATTATGAAACAGAGTAATGAGATAAAATGATTATTTTTTACAAATCCATGGAATCCAGCTGAGGATAAGCCATGAAACAGAGCAATGAGATAAAATAGATTATTTTCTAGGAATTCGATTGATGAATGTCACGCTAGAATTAATCTATGAATTTCTCTATACTAGCATGCAATATGTCTAGGAGCAAGTTTATTTGAGAATCGAGGTGTGAGATGATAGAAGCATCATACTCGTTCTGAATATTGATTATGTATAATCAGGGAACAATGTGGCATCTTCAAGACGTTAGCGCTCTATATTAGCACGCAATATGTCTAGGAGCCGTCCAATCATCAAGAGATTTTATGCATATTTGCTTTACATAGTCAGTGAACAGTGTGGCATCCTAAAGACGTTAATGCTCTGTACTAGCAAGCACCATTGAAAAAGCGGGGGTCTAACAACACCACCCAATAATTCGATTAGCAATCTGTATGGACTAACTACGAAATACTTTGCTAGGGAATCAATTAGACAGTCAGACTCAATCTAGATTAGAATATCTCAAGGAGTTAATATCTCTCACTTGTTTTGATTTACTCAAGCTAAAACAATAGTGAGTCTTTAATCAAACACAAGGAATAACTTGGACGGTACCAAAGACCAATGTCCAAGGATCAATCAATATCAATCAACGACCAAAGGTTGGATTTCCAATTGATGATCTTAACGCACAAACTGTATTATTTCAATTATATAAAATATAATGCGGAAAAGAAATAACAAAGACACCAGAAGTTTTGTTAACGAGGAAACCGTAAATGCAGAAAACCCCCGGGACCTAGTCCAGATTGAACACACACTGTATTAAGCTTCTACAGACACTATCCTACTACAAGCTAACTTCGGAGTGGACTATAGTTGAACCCCAATCAGTCTCCACTGATCCAAGGTACAGTTGTAATCCCTACGCCTCTGATACCAGCAGGACACTGCGCACTTGATTCCCTTAGATGATCTCAGCCACAACTAAGAGTTGCTGCAACCCAAAATTGCAGACTTGATAATAAACAAATCTGTCTCACACGGAAAAGTCTATCAAAGGATAAATCTGTCTCCCATAGAAAAACCCTAGGTTTTGTTCCGTCTTATGATATGAAATCAAGGTGAACAGGAACCAATTGATAATCCGGTCATATATTCCTAGATTAATCAATCACCTCCCAACAATCTTTCTTGACTACACAAGAGGATGTTGAGGAATCACAAACAGTGAGACGAAGATGTTTGTGACTTCTTTATCTTTCCTATCGGAGAACTCTCACGATCTCAAGACAATCAATAGATTGTACTCGTACGGTAGAAGATGCAAGATCAGATCACACAACTACGATAAAAGTAGTATCGGTTTGGGTTCACAATCCCAATGAAGTCTTTTAGTCGTTAACCCGGTTTTAGAGAAGAAAACCAAAGGTTAGAGGAGAATCGACTCTAGCGAGCGCACTAGTATCACACAGACATGTGGGGATTAGTTTTGCCCAATGATAGATGTCTCCTTTATATAGCCTTCAAATCAGGGTTTTTTCTTAGTTACAAAGCAATCCATATTCACCGTTAGATGAAAACCCGATTTAGATTCAAGCTAATATTTCTCAACCGTTAGATCGAAAACTTAGCTTGTCATACACACTTGGGTAGACGTTTACTGGGTTTGTGAAAAACATGCCCAAACGTGTACGTGTATGTTGGTTCAACATAGTAACCCAAAAGGTTAACCATATGAGTATTTCATATTAACCTTGTTCTTCTTCACCATAACTAGTTCAATTGACTAAAATGAACTAGTTAGAGAGTTGTTCAATTTCTATGAGATCTTATATAACTATACAAGACACAATTGAAACAAAGATGATTCGATTCGATGAATCGGCTCATGAACTTTATAGCCATGGTTTGCATAAAGCATTCCTTAGTAATTTAAGTTTCATGTTCAGAGCACAACTTTAGATCATAACCACTTAAGCTCACAAACAAGTTCGCGGACTTAAGATAACCGGCAGAGTTTTCCAAACTCAGCAGAAAATCTCGGCAAAGAGACTTTCGCCAGTTCGCGGACTAAACACGCAAACGAGTTTTTGGAAATCCCGGCAGAAATTCTCGGTAAGAGAACTTCCGTCAGTTCGCGGACTGGGCAAAGCCAATTCCTCCTGTTTCTCTCAATCAACAAAGTTCGAAAACTTCAGATTAAGGAATAGGACTTATGCACATATGTGTTACCACACAATGCTTATATCCATCATTGGTCATATAGACCTAAACTCTCATTCCAACCATTGAAACATCCTCAGAGGACGTTATTCAGTCGTTGTTCATAGACCTTTCTCGTCAGAGCAATTTTCAAAGTAATTGAAACTTTTCATGACTTTCGTCACTAGGTGAAGATAACCCGATCAAAGCGAAACGCTTTACCAACACATGATTTCGAGAAAAAGATAAGAAGAGTATACTCAGCTCGAATGTCAAATGTGTATGATCCAGTCTATATAGCATACGACTTTTGTCTCATAAGAAGTATGAGATAGAATAGATAGAGTTTTGAGTGATAGATAAGTTCAAGTATCCACATACCTTTTTTTTGATAAAGTTCCACGGTTCCTTGAGTATATCTTCGTCGTTTTATGATGAATCGCCATGAAGTCCTTGAGCTCAACTACACTTTTCTATCTGAGTCCGAGACTTAGATATAATAGACTAGATATCAAGACTCATAGTTTTGGTCACTAACATTGACAAACATGCTTGATATAGCAACACATGCGAGGTCGACCGAGCTATGATCTAACAAACATGTCTAGGAGCCATCCAATCATTTTGATTATATGTTGAGGTGTTGATGAAATATGTGAAGTGTCGAAAAGCTCAGCTAAGAGATATTACGAATAACATATTCACATAGAGATTTGAGAGGATGTAAGCTCAATCAGAGATTGTTAAATGAGCTTTCACGAAACCTAAAATATGAGTTTCACATACATTTCAGAAGCCTTATCAGAAACATGCAAGATCATGATTTTACGATTTTAGCCTTTGTTGAAAATCCACCATCAACATGGGGTTTTTGGTTGTCAAGAATACATAACACGGTTTGGCTAAGTTTGCCTATCTAAGTGGTGGTTCAGATTTGTCCTCACAAGAGATAAATCTAGAGATGTAATTATCATAAGTGACGGTTGTGATTGGGATTAAAATTGCATCCAACGAACAAAATTTATCATGTCATTAAGTGATGGTTGATGATTCTTCATAATAAATACTCTATTAATTTTCCATGGTAATATTTTATTAAATATCAAATTGAAAATGATAATATATAAATTATTCTACTTCATAATAAATACTCTATTAGTTTTCCATGATAATATTTTATTTAATATGAACTTAATAAGAACGGGCCCCTAGCTCAGCTGGTCATCCCTGTTCCCCAAAGTTTCATGCGCTCCAGGAGGTCCCAGGTTCAAGCCCCCAATGATGTAATATTGCAGGAATTAACATGGATGGTAGAGTTATCTTTTCCCCCTTGTGACACAATCTCAGCCCCCCTCCCGCTTCGGCTCCCTTAGCTAGGTTACCCATGAGGCTCGCTGGTAGGTTAGCACGGCAACCTGTTCAATTCATGTAGTAATGCGTTGTTGGATCTTAGCTTGTTAGGATTCCAATTAGTTAATGTAATATTCTTTATCCAACAATAAAAAAATACTTCAAAATGATAATATATAAATTATTCTACTAATGATGATAATAAATATATGTCTATTAGATAATACTTAGGATTAGTTTGGTATTGCTGCGAGCATCTAACGGAAAAAATTTATCATGTCATTAGGGTTCCATAATTCTTCATAATAAATACTCTATAAATTTTCCATGATAATATTCTATTAAATGTCAAACTATATTAATTTTTCAACATGGTGAGCATATCTCAGCTCATTAAGGAGGCCCGTCTTCATTGCCCAGGTATTGCTCATTAGGTAGAATTTTGTTACTTGCGACCTGCTAAACTATATTACGATCATTATATTTTATCGTCTTCACTTGGAGTTCAGCAAGGTGACCCCCTTGGTCCTTTGTTATTCGCCTTTACACTTCACCCCCTGGTGAAGACTATTGCTTCTCAATGCAAACTCGATTTGCATGCTTGGTACCTTGATGATAGTACAATTATTGGTGATATTTTGGAGGTAGCGAAAGCCTTGAGCATAATCGAAACATAAGGACGGGCAGGGGTTTACATCTCAATATAAAGAAGACGGAAGTTTTTTGGCCTTCTATTGATCCCAGAATCACAGTTGACGGTGTTTTCTCTGTCGATATTTGTAGACCTTCTAATGGTGTCACACTTTTGGGTGGAGCAGTGAGTTTAGATTTGAACTTTATCAGTGATATGATGTTAAGCAGGGTGAATAAAACTGTTCAACTAATGAACGCAATCAAAAAACTCAAGGACCCTCAAAGTGAGATTTTATTACTTCACAATTGCACTAATGTGTCTAGATTATATTTTGCAATGCGTACTACCAATCCTGCAGCCAACCACAACTCTTTTTGATGATCATATACTTAAGTATTTGAGACTACTAATCACTGGTGATGGTGCGGGGTTTGGTCTATTAAAGCAGCGGTTAGCTACCTTGCCTATCAAAAACGGTGGACTTGGCGTTTACACCATGGCTGATACCAGCACTTACTGTTACCTCGCTTCTCAGAGCCAGACTACTTCGATGCAGAAGGTGATCCTTGGTAAGTCATTCTCAACAGACAAAGGTTCTGCTTACCAGTTTGCACTTCAGATATTTATCCAGGTATGTGGACTACCTGCCTATTACTGTGTCGATGATACTTCTCCCCCTTCCATGCACTCCCTAGCAGTCACTTATTTTGATATGTCTAAGAAGCGAATCCCAGAACAATTTTCTATGTCTACAAGAGATTCAATTTTGTGGCAGTGTAATCGTGTTAAGCATGCTCAAGACTATTTATTGGCTGTACCCATTAGTGGGCTCAACCAATGCATTGGACCAAGACAGTTCAGAGCTGTGCTTTGTTATCGTCTTGGCATTCCTCTGTTTGTTGAGAATAGTTTATGCCCAAGTTGTAACATATCCATGGACATTTTTGGGGATCACGCGCTTCATTGCGCTAAAGATATAGTCCCTAAGTTTCATCATGATCTTGTTCGGGATGTAGTCTTTGACATTTGTTACAAAGATGATATATATATACCTGCGCGTAAGGAAGTTTCTCTTAGCTTTCTGAAGGAGGATGAAAAAGAATTAAAACCTGCTGATATTGTGCTCAATTGGGAAAATGGACATGATGTTTGTATGGATGTCACAGGTGTCTCACCCTTCACTGGTGAAGGCATTCATTCTTTTGTCCCGGGGAAGGCTATCTCGAGTGCAGTTTCACGCAAACATGCTAGATACTTGGACAAGTGTGTTACACATGGTCATGGGTTGGGGGTTCTAGATTTCTCTACCTTAGGAGAACTTTGCGAAGATATTTTTTGTTTTTTCAAGCGTCTGAAGAATTGTATAGTTAGCAAAGACGCTAGTAGTGGTTTTGGTAGTTTTATTTTTCATAGATTAGGCATTTCTATCCAAAAAGGTGTTGGAGCCCAGCTTGTTGCTAGGTTACCAACCAAAAGCTTTGTTTAATTTTAATTTCTTACCAAAAGCTTAAATTATTAATTAAAAATGATAATTTATAAATTATTCTACTCATAATAAATACTATATTAGTTTTCTATGTTAATATTTTATTAAATGTGAAATTAAAAATGATAATATATAAATTATTCTACTAATGATGATAATAAATATATTTTTATTAGATAATACTTAGGATAGGATTAGTTTGGCATTGTTGCGAGATTTACAAAAGTGCTTTTTCGATGTATAATACTGTATCGAGCTATGTACAAAAAAAGCAATTGAATCATTGCCAATGTACGTTGTGTGCCGATCTATGTAAAAAAAAAAGTCTATTTTTTTTTTATGCTAAGGCATAGGCCCGTCCTGCCTCCTTGAAGCGTAGCCACTGGCTTACCCCCACTTAGAAAACTCTGCCCTTCTAGAGCCCATGTTAAAGTTAGTATAAATTATACTTGAGCGGAGACTCGAAGCGCTGACCTCCTACTTAAGAGTCTGGCTCCTGGCCAACTGGGCTAACCCCTGATGGTAAAAAAAAAAGTTAATTGAATGGTTGTAAATTATAAACTAAAGATAAAATTATTTTAAAAAGCGATCAGATTGTGTTTGGGAAAATACGAGGTTCAACTATAGTTGGTGAGAAAATGACAAAAATAAACATAGATATGAAAATTGTTTATTTTATTTTGTGTATAGAATAAGTAAATTTTCCACTTTTAGAGTACATATACGTAATAGTAAATTTACTAATTAGTATTATTACTGAAAAGTATTATATTTATTAACCACTTTTCAAAATCAATAACTTCTTAATATTTATTGTTGATAAATAAAAGTATATTTCAGTGATAAGGTACAACATGAAATGTAGTTTGAAAATAAAAAATGATTATCTTTAAAGAATAAAATATAACGAATAAAAATTGGTGTGATCATATATAGGATAAGCTTTGTCTGTTATAAAAATAAATGGGATATAATTCGAAAATAAAATATGAAATTAGGCTGAACCGTAGTATTTGCTTTTGAAGCTTTTAAAAGCATCTTCTCCCCCACTTCTAAAATTGATAAATTTTGGATGTGTTTTGCATATAAAAACACTTTATGAAATCTTTACTAAACAATAAAATTAAAAACTATTGTTATAAATATGTTTCAAAGTACTTTTTTTGAAATAAAAAAAGCAGTACCAAACTTAGTTAGATTGGCTAACAATTAAGTGGACCATAATCACTATGGCAAGTATTGTTGCCCAGTGAATAATTTCGCATCATCTCACATATTTCTTTATAAACGATTTAACATTATTTTTATTTAGTGGTGATGGATTACAGAGTTTATTGTTAGTAGAGCTTATTGTTATTAGGTTAAGTACTTAACGATTTGACTTACCAACTAACCATGGTTTTATTATTTTTATGCAACAATTAAACTCACATTTGGAAGCGTAATGTCTTAGAATGTAATGGCCCGACCCTCTACCGATAATATCCTCACTTAGTCACTGCGGTCATCTGACAGTATAAGGTTTTCAATGGTCACCGTTGCTGTCATCCAGCAGCAGCTTCTCGGAAGGTCACCCATCCCAGGATTACTCAATACCGCATGCTTAACTATAGATATTTTCCCCAACTATGAAAAGGTCTCGGTGTTAGGAAAGGACAAACCATTACCTATATTCCATTTGAAGAATCCCACCTGCCGAGTCGGAGTATTATAATACTACCAACTTAATTTGGAGCCGTCCTCGGCTCTAGAATATGTTCAATCCTAGACTTTGAAATTTTTTCTCACTCATGATACCCTTTCTCGACACAATCCGTCAAAAATACTCTTTCACCCTTGATAGATAACCCGTGGTCGACTCTAATACCATTTGTAAGGACCTGATCCTCCGCTCATACTATCCCCACTTAGACACTGTGGTTTTCTGACAGTGTGGGATTTTCAACTGACACTGATGCGGTCATCTATCAGCAGTTTTCGGGAAGGTAGCCCATCCCTAAATTACTCTCACCCCAGAACGCATAAATTCAACGATTTTTTACCAACTCTGGATCCAACTACGTTGAAAATGCCACAATGTTACAAAAGGACAATCCATTACCTATATTACATTCGGTGAACTCTTCCTTCCAAATTGAATTACATACATAATATATATGAGAATTTTGAAAAAACTAGACTACATTGTATATGAGTAAAATGGTTTCCATCGGAAATGACTTAACATTTTAAAATATAATAGCTTAAGTGAATGAATTAGATTTTCATTATGTCATTGAAATGGTAAGAACATACAGTACGATATGTACTGTTGATTCAATTCTGAGTTTTACTCTTTCTAAACTATTCTTAAAGAGGAAAAAGCAACAAGGATCCGAACACTGTTAATATCTACACAATTATTCTTGAGACATGAGTTCAGGTGCTGTAATTTTGTTACAGCTTACATAGTTTAATGTTCTGGTTCTGCTCAGTTGTTGGAGTATGTGGCGCGATAAACCACATGTGTATAGCTATGGATAGTCCCTTATGAATAAAGAGGAATACATGTGGAGCTTAATAATATTGAGCATCTTCATACACAAAACCGAGGCCTTTTAGTTAAAAACCTCACACCTCTTATCCCAAGGTGGTCAAGTGGGGTTCGGGGTTATGTGGTCGGGCCCTGAGTAGTTTTTGATGGTCCGTGAAGATCCTAACTATTGGTATCAGAGCCATGGGTGGGGATACTATCCGAACGTTAAACTTCTTGTGGGAATCACCTGGTTTACGGTGCAAGTGGAATTAGACTCAAGGTGGAGAAGGCAAGGTCCAAAGTTGAACTGACACTCAAGGTGGAGTTAGTATCTCACCCATTAACTCAGGTGGAGCAGGGTTCTAGATCAGCAAGGTAATGCTCAAGGTTGAACTGGTGCTCAAGGTGAAGTTAGTGTCTCACACATTAATTGTGAAGCAGGGTTCTAGGTGGTCAAGGACATGCTCAAGGTGGAGTTAGTGCTTGCCTTCTCAAGTGCTTTCCTTCTCATTAACTCAAGGTGGAGTGGGATTCTAGGGCGCATTGTGACAATAATCATGATCGATGGGTAGCATATACATAAGGTAATCATATGGTCGAGTCTGATTGGACTCGCCAAGGTTGATATTGTTGGAGTATGTGGCGCGATAAACCACGTATATCTAGGGATAGGAGCACATGTGGATCTTAATAAGCTTGGGATCCTTAGTAGCACTGAGGCCTTTTAGATAAAAACCGCACACCTCTTATCCCAAAGTGGTCAAGTAGGGACATCATCAATGATATATGTGGCTGGGCCTATATTAGTTTCCTTTGGTCCACGAAGATCTTAACACCGTTCACTAAAATAAGGAAGATGCAGAAAGGTAATACCATTCAAAGGATCAATAAAATATCTTTGTAAACTAAAAAACATATCAAATAACATTTTTTTGGGTGATAAAATATGTAAAAAATAATTTCGATATAATTTCATTGCCGGCTTGAGGATACAATTCGAGAAAGGAGGGGCATAGTATGTGAGGATGTCAAGGAGGAAAATGCTAGAAAGGATTTGTGAAGTGAATAATAAAAATATCTATAGGATTTTCTTTTACTTTTGTAATGATAAAAATGGTAAAATTGATATTAATACATATTATATTTGATATTCATAAGTCGGAAAATGCATAACTGAATAAAATTACGCCTGTGCCGTTAAGCCCTAGTAACCTCCTAAAGTTTAGTGAAGTACTTTTGTGTATTTTGACGCACCTCCTCGGCACGTAGTTATCAATTTTAACTATCCTTAATTCTTTTCTTTTCAGTGCTAACAGAATTGACCCACAACTCCCACCTGAATTTACGAATTTTGTTCATAAACAATTTTCTCCGAATTTTAAAGAATGGGCGTATTGGTAATATATTCTTTCTTCTATAGGCATAACATGGGCCTACCGGTGTACACGAATAAAAAATAAAACTAGGAAATACTGTTTAGTCCAGAAATGATAGGACCGGTTAATGTGTAGTCCACCACTAGATTGGAATTATCCGCTGGTCCAAAAACATGTTTTTGGACCGAAATATTTATTCCCTAGTCCATCCACGTGCGGTTGACACAAGAAATTACTTTAAATATGCCAAACATGCCCTTCTGCAACTGTTAATCACGAACATTCAAACTCAGTTTCTTCTCAGATTCAGTCTCTCGTTTTATCTGCTGCTGCGTTTTAGTGTCTTTTGAATTAGGTTCATCTCAACTTCGAAATTAGGTTCATCTGAGCTTCGAATGAGGTTTATTTGAGCTGCGAACAAGGTATTTATCTTTTAATCATCTTCCTCTGCTGCTTTTCTTGAAATCTTGATGAATAATTAGGTTTATTCTGATCCGATAAACCTAATTGTATATGATGTACATTATTATCTATCTCTTTTGATTTCAGTTTTATCTTGATTTACATTATCAATTCAGTTTCCGTTCGATTTTTTAAGTTTTTTTTTGTGATTTTTGTGTGTTTCAATTAGGTATCTCAGATTAGAATTAGGTTTATCTCAGATTCGAACAAGGTATGTTACTATAATCACGATTTTATCTGCTGCTGTTCTGTTTTAGTTTCTTTTGTAATCTGATTTTTATATTTTTTGATATAGGTTTGTTTTTCATTAGACAGATCATATAGTAATTTGTTCTCTCTTTTTGATATAGCTGCAGTTTCATTAGCATGCTTTTTGTTGATATGATCATGATTCTAAAAATATATGGAACATATTTATTCATAGGCACGATGCATATTGATATGTTGTTTAATGTATGTTATTTATTCTACATGTTATATGCATTCAGAGACTCAGTACATGTCAATACGTAATGCATAGAACATGTCAATACATATCGAAATATGGAACATATTTATTCATAGGAACGGTACATATTGATATGTTGTTTAATGTATGTTATTTATTTTACATGTTATATGCATTCAGAGACTCAGTACATGTCAATACGTAATGCATAGAACATGTCAATACATATCGAAATGATACAATACATATCCATACAGAGACTCTTTTTGGTTCATCTCAGTACATGTTAATTATTGGATCATTTTTTACAGGGTAAAACATGTCTGACGTTGCTCCCGCACCAGATTTCTCTATCTATTCTCATGTATACTATACGCAATACCATTTTGCATATTTGGTTACATCGTTTTCAACTTTAGAGGATTTGAAATTTTGCATCTGTAATATGTGGAGCTGGTTGACTCCATTGACTATTCTGGTTAACTATTTCCGGAATCAAGCGATAGTTCCTATTCTTGCAGACGTAACGCTCCAGGGCATCGCTGCATTACATTCTGCAAAGCAATCGTCTTTCTTTGATTTGCAGGTGGATGTAATTTCAGCTAGCACATCTAGTTCTTCTAGGCGTATGGAAGTTGACAATAATACAGACTTAGTTGTCAGTGCAAAAAACAATTATTTCAAAGATGGTAAAGAGGTCCCAAATGTGTTTTTTTTCATATGGTTGGGAGAAGATTTTTGATGATACTACACAATTATTCTATGGTGGTGTTGATGCGTACGTATAACATGCCAAAAATACCGCATGAGAACTGGATATGAGGTAATTAAGAAGAAGAATGACCTTGAGAGATTCACCGCCTTATGCAGCGTGAAAGGTTGTTCATGGAGGCTTCATGCAACTGTCGTTGGTAGTTCTCTTGATGTTTTTAAGATAAAGGAATATGAGGGAAGGCACACCTGTGGCGGTCGTTATATGTTAAAGAATCCAATAGTTATGAGAAAACTAATGAACAATCTAATTCATGAGCATGTCAGGCACAACCCTCGCATAACGGCAGGAGAGATCGTAGATTATATTAAAGTTGCTGGCGGGATCGATATCCAGTATCACCATGCATATCATGCACTTGAGTTGTCACATAAACAGATTTTTGGTAATGATGTCAAGTCTTACACTGATCTTGCTTGGTGGGTGAATGTTGTTAGGGAAACAAACCCCAGGTCATTTATTGATTTCGACTTTAATGATACTACAAAAAGATTCAACAGACTTTTTGTTTGCTTTGGAGCTTGTAGAGAGGGCTATAAACTATGTCGTCCGATGATATTCTGTGATTGTACATTTCTCACTGGAACTTCTAGAGGAGGTCTCATGGCAGCAACATGTCTTAATGGCAATCAAGGTAACTGTTTTTTTTTTTTTTTGATATGTAGTGTCTGGTAGTTAGACCACTCATTTTTACTACAATACTGACAATGAGGATACTACTACATATTGACCTTAGTACGAGGTAAACCATACTGCATGTCAATATGTAGTGTCAGTTTTTCACATATCAACAAAGAGGTGAACCATACTACATATTGACCTTACCGAGTATGAGATAAACCATACTGCATGTCTATATGTAGTGTCAAGCAGTTGGTTATTATTTTCCTTTTAGCAGTTGCTTAACATAACTAATAATTCCTTTGGCAGGTTTTTATCCCCCCGCGTTTGGTTTAGTATCTGGTGAAACTAATGACAACTGGGAATGGTTTTTCAAGAATCTGAAGGAGGCTTTGAACGATGATCGCCCAATCACTTTTACGACTGACCGAGGTGAAGGGTTGGTTAAATATATTCCCAAAGTATTTCCTAATTCTCATCAAAGATATTATTACTTCCACTTGGACAAAAATGTATAAGTACCACCAATATCAGCATTCTCTTGAATGGTTCTCCATGCACTTCTTTTTCTCCTACTAGAGGACTAAGACAAGGAGACCCTTTGTCTCCATATCTGTTCATTTTGTGCATGGAATTTTTCTAGATACCCCAAACATGCTGAACATTCTAACTTAATTCATAGTTTGAAAGTCACTAAAGAAGATCCTAGTATATCACATCTGCTCTTTGCAGATGACTGTCTGCTTTTTACCAAAGCTACTCACTATGAATCAAGTAACCTTATGTCTTTGATTAGAGATTTTAGTAGTATTTCTAGTCAAATGATAAACTTTGAGAAATATCCATGTTTTTTCAGTAAGAATGTTCAACCTGATCATTGTGTGTCTCTTATCAGAGCTATGAATGTTAGGAAGATAAAACTTAATGAAAAGTACCTAGGTATACCTCTCTTTATTACCAGAAATAGGACTGAGAGTATGTCCCACTTAAACACTCATCATGATTCTAGAGTGTCTAAATGGAAAGGTAAACAATTAGCTCAATCAGGTAGATCCATACTTGTTCAGCATACTTTAAAATCTTCATCTAACTATCATATGAACTCTTTTCTGCTCCCTGACAATATCATTAACAAAAAGGAGAAGTCCCAAAGAGACTTCTGGTGGTGGAAAAATGGTCACAAGGGTTATTACTTTAGAAAATGGGGAAAAAAAATGTGTACCCATAAATTGCAGGGTGGGTTAGGTTTTAGGAATCTGAGAAAATGAATCTAGCACTTTTAACCAAAACTGTTTGGTTGCTCATTCACTCTCCTAATGATCTGTAGGTTCAAATTCTTAAGTGCAAGTATTTTAAGAACTGTCACCCTCTCCATTACAAGAAACCTTGGTCTATGTATTGGGTATGGTCTAGTATTTTTCATGGTCTAGATATCTTAAAACAACATGCTTATTGGGACATTAGAGATGGTAGTTCAGTTCATGCCTTCACTGACAATTGGATTTTAAATCCTTCTCAGCCATTGTGTGTCAATTATCCAAACCCCAACTATAAAGTTGATGAGTTTATCAAGCATGAGTCTAAAACTTGGAGGATAGATTTAATTGAGTCATTTTTCACTAATGATAATTGTCAAAAAATATGCAGCATGAGAATTCCAATTTCTGGTTGTGATACATTTAAATGGCCTTACAACAGTAATGGTATCTTAACTGTAAAATCTGTCTACAAACTGCTAGCTAATGAATTGCCTCACAATTTTAGTCCCAACCCTGATTTTGAAACACACAAGGCTATATGGAAGTCTCAACTTTTGCCTAGAACCCAATTGTTTATATGGAAGTGATTTGAAAATATCCTTCCTACTGGTAGCAAACTAGCTAGATTCAACAACACCCATTATGATAGGTGTAAATTTGGTCAAACATCCCTGTTGTTAGTACTTCTGTTTTGCAGGATTATGATACCAACATCAATATTAAGGAATGGATATCTAAATGGCTCATATCCAAAACCCTGCAAGATAAATCAGCTACTGTTCTTACTGTGGCCCGGTGTATCTGGAAAGACATATGCTCAAATGTGTTTGATAACATACACTTAAACTCGCAGATTACTGCTAGAAATGCTATAACAATAGTGGGTGAAACTATTAATGTTTTTGTCCCTGTTTCTGTGCCCAACATAACTAATGTAGTGCCTGATGTTGTTACTAATTTTCTTGAATCTGTATCACATGAAAGTCTTGTTTCAGTGATGCTTCCTTTGACAAGAATACTAATGAATCTGGTGTTGGAATTGTGGCTTTAAACTCAGCAGGTGACTTCAAAGGATGACTAGCACCGTTTCAAGCAACAGAATGAAAATTATTCTCTTTAGAGAAAATCAATTTATTAATTTCAATTCCTTACTATTATTCTGTACATAGATTTTTAGAGATGGTTAAAAGTTTCAATTACGGTGAGTTTGGTTATCTCCATAATCTCCATAATTTGTTTGAAACGATTTTGTATGTTTCTTAATAGTTCTAAACGATTTAATTGTGTCTTTCGCAGAATTTTCCACGAAGAGCTACCGACGACAGATCAGGTTTTTTTTTTTATTTTTCATTTTTTTTAATTCCAGAATTTTACGATCTGGTTTTGATTTGTCTTGTGATGTTTAAAGGTTGGCGATGGAAAGGAAAACGCTAGTGGGTTGACCTTACAATGCTCTTATTCTATTTAGGGCTTCTCCTAAATTTTTGGACAACCATCAGTGAGTGAGTTTTCGTAAGCACCCTAATTTGGTATACAAATCCCAATTTTGTGCTGATTTGATTTAATGTTTGAGAAACCCATGACAATTTTGTTCATTTTAAGAAAATTTTGGGTTTTCTTGTAGTTCTTGGTTAAGGGGATGTTTTATATTTTTGGTGTTTCTGGTTCTTGTTTTGATGTTTTTTTGTCATGGGTTTGTTGTTGATTTGTTTTAACCGTGTAAGTTTACCTCTGTTTAATACTGACTTTCTATAATAGTTCTCTGAATCTAAATTTCTTTGAATGTATTGTTTGTGATAGTATTAGTGGGGTGTGGTTGGGTCTCATAGAGTTTGTTCATTATATGTTATCTGTTCTTTGAAATTCATATGATTCTAGATTTTGTTTAGCTATTTTGTAATTGAGTATGTTCCATGTGTGCTACTATTTTTTTTTTTATGATGGAAACACCACATGAAACAATGGTTTAATGTTGAAGTATATAGATTCCTCAACCTTTCAGTAAGATTCCAAGGGTTTTGACAATTTATAGTACATCAGAAACCATTCTTTTATTTAAGATGTTAACTAGCTATATTATGATATAACCATATACAAAGAACTGTAGTTCTGCTTGAGTCTGGGAATAAGCTGGTCAACAACACAATGTTTTTTTCATTGTTGTAAGATGCATTGAAGCTTCAGAACAAATCTGTTCATGGATGATGTGAATTCCAACAATTTTATCAAGATTTCGAAGTTACCTAAAAGTTGTTCTCTAACATTTCGATTGGGAAACTTGAAAGTTATATAGATAAACCTACTTTAAGATTGGTGATATCTGCTTGGGCCCTAAATCTGTATCCCTTTCCCTGTTTTGATTGCCTTGTGCTGTTTGATTGGTTGCACGTCCACTTGCTAAATGACTTACAAGCTATATCCATGTTATTGTTAACAAAGAGTTTATCTGCAATGCAACTGTGGGTTGCCACATTTAAGATGTGGCAGATAATTTCACATGATTACAGTTGAATATATTTACAAACTTCGATTGGTGGAGAGCTAATATAGCAATTGCTCATTTATCTACTGGTGCAGGATATTAGACTTTGTAGAAACAGAATCTATTCAGCGGTATATGGTGATTATTTTATCTCTTGATGAGGTAATGTTGTTCTCGACGTGGAACTGTAAAACTAGGATGGGCCATCACAATCATCATCTACGTGGAATTTTGAACTTAGTTCATGGGCATTGATAGGCACTTACAGATTATGGAATCTTTGCCATTCTTCCTAACACCAATGTATATAGATGTTAAATATTAACATGTTTTTGCTTTCCGCAGATGTCATTTTAAACTTTTTTGCTTCCACTAATCCACTAATTCTGATTGCATTACGGTTTTGGGATCTCTGCTATGGTTGCTTTGTGCACAATTTTAGATACAACACTTTGATAAGTGCATATTTTACATATATTTAGTGTCGATTCCATGCTAGTAATTATTTATATTCTTACAAATTATTGTATATTACGCTTGTTCTCTCTTATTTGTGTTCTATTAGGTGAATCATCCAAAAGAAATGAATTGGCACTTAATTGTGCACTAAAACAAGCTAGCTACAAGTGGAGAAGGGCCAAAAACCAAGTTATACTCATTCAAGTACAAGATTTCTACTTTTCATCTTGAAGAGGACGAAAAGATAAAGCCAACGGAGAAAGAACGAAGTCATTTGGAGCCCGTATGAAGAAGTTATGAGCAAAACAAGAACTTGGAAAGTTGAAAGAGCAAAATGGTCAATTTATAGGACAAGTGCTATTGACTCCCCCAATGTACGATAAAGGGCATCCACTATGTTAAGGGGATATCACCTTCAAGGGAAATGCTAAGCACAGTCCAGTATTCAAAGAGGGAAGCTAAAATTCGGATGGTGTTAAAGACAGGCGCTGGATGTACTCGGGGCTCCCATATTCAAATTCAAACACGCGCGTATTTCCTCTTCTTCACGACCAAGTCCTTTGCATGGATATCTCGAGTTGCTATTGATGATAATGGGAGTACTGACGGAGCTGCAGATGATGGAAGCAATGGGTAATGAACTGATGGCAGTGTTGGTGCTCGACCAAAATGAGTGGTTAATGAAGACAAAATAACGGAAGAAGAACTGCTGCCATCATGATCAAAGAATGCTGATGACCATGATCAGCTGACGGGTTGGTGTTTACATAATCGTTCTCGAGTTTTGCTGGAGTTTTATGGCTTCTCGCTGAGGTTGAAATGATGAAGTACAACAGAGAGAACACGAAGGGAAACGAGTATTGATTTGATGCCATTACCGAAGGAGGAAAGAGCTCGGCAAAGAACGAAGAATGGTGTTGATTATCATGATGACTGGTCGTGATAGAATGATGATGATAACTGCTCAAGGTTGAATGAAATCAAGAAGAAGAAATGGAGAAGAGGTGACTGATGATGCTACCATTCATTATCGGCAGTGGTGATTGATGGAAGATGGTTCGATGGCAGGAATGACGAGAAGCGGTTTGAGCCAGTGGAGTATAGGGTGTCTGCAGTGCTATTGAAGTTAGAAGTAACGAATAATGAGTTCTCAAAGTCAAACAAGATACGGAACTGAGAATCGACTCTGAACTTGGGAGAGAAACTAGAAAACATGGGAGAATCTAGCTTGTTACTATCGTGAATTTTGTGGACTCTGTGGAAGACTTGAGAGGATATTTCCGCGTCTAAGATAAGCAAGGAATCATTGATATGCGCTGGTGAAGATTGGGTAATCTTTAGAAGTCAAAGCTTGGGCGAGAATTCAGAGTTTTGATAAGTTTTCTTGCTGGAAAACAGTCACCAGGTGAGACTTTTGCCGTTGATTTTGAAGATGAACGGTGGATGATAAACAAGAGCATAGGGTTTGAGTCGGCTAAGGAGAGTTGGGTGTTTATCAGATTCGAAATTTCAGCTACAAAAAGCTATAAATAGAGGGTCGAATAGCCAGCAGAACTCATCTCCTCACCCTCACTTTCACGCCCACAAACTGCTCGGTAAAATTCTCCAGAGAAGAACAGAAGCATAAAGACTTCATATATGCACTAGTAGCAGAAAGGTTATAGCAACAAGGAAACAATGTCTGATCTCTTGCAACAGAGGCAGCAGTAGCTAGAGTTCTTCTACAACAGCAGTTTGCTTTCTATAACCTCCATTATGTCTAGCTAATTTACTTATTTGATTGAGGATGAATTCTAAGTACTATATATGATTTGATTTAGTATATGAATCTGTTCTGATTTCTTCATATGATTATTGTTTGTGTTTATTATTAAAAATGAATATGATTGATTGATAGATTGTTTAGGTGGCCAACTGAATATATTTGTTAACTCAATCTAATGCTAATAAGGGTTAGGATATCCGTAATTGTTGAATAATTTCTTATACAAGTAAAGAACGTGAGACCTTGCGGAAGGATTCCGTAAAGCAATCGCGTGTAAACACAACACTAGAAAGTAGACCGAGCGTACTGAGTCTAAATACTAGGATTAAACCTAAATTCACATACCATAAAGCATTCGACTGAATTACATCTTGTAAGCGTACCTCAAGGTGGTTCAGACGGATAGACTCTGGCGACTAAGCGTACCTGTTGTCCAGTGGCTTAAGGGATTTTGGAGATAGCTAAGCGTACTTGTTATCTTACGGTTAGTAATAATCTATGATTAATGATGAATGGATGAATATACTACTTTGATGAATATTTAGTTACGAAGAAGGATTCCTCGATCATCTCTCTACATATTGCTTGCAATCTTAATTACTTTTCACTGCTTTATTATTTATTTAGCTTTTGAATCTAAAACAAAAACCCCCATTTGTGACATTTTTGACAACTAAACTCCCTGCTCTTCGTGGGAACGATCCTTACTTCCATTATATTACCAGCTAATTGTGTGGAAATAAGATTATTAATTTGTTGAGCCTACGACACCCATCAAATTTTGGCGCCGCTGCCGGGGAGCAGTCGGTAGCTTTAGTTGTTTCTTTTTGTTTTCTTTTTGTTTTTTTTCTTTTAGATTTTCTTTTTATTTTTTAACTTTGTTTTAGGTACTTAATCTCTGGCATCAAAGGATTGAGATTACCCCAGGTGCGGAATTCAAACTCAAAAGGGAACGGTACTAAAAACACGTCCAAAGTTGCAACAAGAACCTTCTGCAGTAAAGATGGTTAATACATACGACGGGGGAAATCCTCCAACACCTCCACCTGTGGAGAGGAAGTTAGGAGAGTTGACATCTCCATGCTTAGATTCGCAACCACTGTGCATTACAATCACTAACTCAGGGGAGCTGAAGTCGAATCTACTTCATCATATACCAAAGTTCAAGGGACATCCAGGTTAAAATCAAAATCGACACCTTCAACAGTTCCAGAATACAATGACAAGTCTGAGGCATGCAACTGATAGACGCATTTTTGTGTCTAATTTGTCCTCAATGTCCGTATTGTTGGAAATCTATTTTTGTACTAATATTGTGTTTTTATGTATTTTAGGAAATAAACATTTTTGGAAAATTCGGCTCGAAAAGTTGATTTTGGCACCCGGAGGACAAGTGTTATTCGGACTCTCACTTTTGGATAAGGGGTAACCTAATTACTAAGGGGCACCCCCAGGTCACCCCAAGGAAGATTCTATTCACACCCCTACTCTGGATAGGGGGCTACCAGTTTTTTCCCCATTTGAAACAATTTTTGCGGGAAATTTCTAAACAGTTCTGGCAGAATTTCGATCGTCAAAATGAAGGGGTTATGGGTCGATTCAATGGCTGAAATTTGGTATAGAGATGTGATATAGGTTAAGGAACATATTATGGGTGACATGATCGATCAACTTTGGCTGGAATTTTCGGTATGATTCACACACCCAAAACAGAGCACGTGTACTGTAACATGAGTAAAATTGAAGTTCTTGTGCGCATGGGGGAGTTCTGATGGCGTTGGAAGAGTGTTGAGGCGTGAATAAGACATTTGGGAGCGTGCAGGATCAAGGTTAACGCGTGCATGGGATTAAAAATGGAAATTTTCGTTATTATTGGAAGCCGAGAATATTTGGATTAAATGGAGAATATATGCAATCAATGGTCGGATTTTTGGCTCCAATTCACTATAAATACAAGGCAAAACAGTTTGAGAAAGTCTAGCAAGTTTGGAGAGTCTTTGGGATAGTTTAGGAGTCGAGAAGAATCAATACAAGAGTACACAGCGAAAAGCTTCCTGCTGGTGCAAGGAAGAACACGAAGAACATTAGACAGTAAGAGAAAGTCGTTGAAAAGTATCGCTTAAGTGCGACAGTTTCCAATTCCTTTCTCGCGATTTAGGAACAACAACACTTCTGTTGTATCGTTCTTTTTGAACGCTTTATATGCGTCGCAAACACTGTTGTAAACCGTTTTTCTCCATTTTCTCTTGATTGTAAACAACTTTTGAGTATCAATGAATCAATTTGAGAGGTTTTTCATCATGAGTAACTAAACCCAATCCCAGGGGTGACGGAGGAAGCCTTTCTCGCAATATTTATGTGGTAATTTTTATTTGATTAATTTTTGCAATATTTATATATGATTAATTGCATTGAAAATAAATGATTTAAATGATTTTTATTAATCAAATATATTTTCTCTTGATAATACATGCTTAGTTTTATACTCTTGATGTATTATGCTTGCGATTAATCTTTGATATTTTGAGAATCTGCTTTTGGAAATAGTTAGAATCAAAACAATTATTAAATTTGCATAATAAAAAATAAATAAAATTACATAAATATTGTTGAATGGTGGAATCATCACCCCTATTTTCTCCATAAAATTTATATCACTTGTTAATTGAATTTTCTACATTTCTAAATTATTTAAATCTAAAAAAAATTATTCCCTCCACAAGTTCGAAAAGAACCCCTTTTACCACTATCTACAACAACTTTTGAAAAAACATCAAAATTTTGGCGCCGCCGACGCGTACCTGTGCTTAGGTAGAATTTTTTTTTTAGGTTTATTATTTTTTTTTTTAGAATTTTTTGTTCCTTTTTATGTTTCTTTTTGTCTTTATTTTGCAGGTTCAAAGTGAAAACTAAGGACTTGGAGAGGAAAAAGCTCAAAGCTCAAAGTGAAAAGAGAAGAAAAGAGGACAATTTTAGGATTTAATTTTTAATTCTTTTTGAGTGTGTGAGGAAAACTGTAATTTTTTTTTTTCTTTTTGAACTTTAAATTGGACTGGACATTTGGACTTTAATTTTTAAACCCTACGGAAGGGTACCCTTAAATACAAACTGTGTGCAGGGAATGACGGTGATTACAATATCACCTCGGCCCCTCGGGTTAGCACACGGCATATGAGTCGTGGCCCGAGTTGACGACAATGGTTCATCCCTCGTCTGGTACGGGAGGTAAGTCCAATCGACACTCGTGAATCCCCTGCAAGCGAGTTACTGTACTCCTTAAGGTGCTAATTGTTTGAGGACGAACCAGACTGTCTTTATTTTCCTAGTAAAGGGCAAGGCCTGGCCTAAACAAGATAAGGGTTCGGATTTCATCACCGCTCCCTTCTTGCCCGCTTTAGGAGAACAAAACCTAACGCGAACCCAAGATTTAAAATCTGATTAGAAAGAGACCTATAGGGTATCGAGCTTGTTAGGAAAAATTTTCGAAGGATATTGGTTATTCTTTTAGCATACTTCGAAGTTCGTGACGGGTTCTGTGAGTTGAATGCGTGACTCCGCCGCCTTGTACTGCGGTGAGGCCTTGGGTATCAAAGTTCCACTAAGCTTCCCTCGCCTAGATTCAACTTACTTTGACTCGGATTGATTCCATAGGGGTTTGCTTAAATTGTAACGAATTCCATTTCGAGATATAGAAGCTAGTCTAGAAACAATCTAAGTGAGCCATCATGCTTGTTGTTTGCTAGAAATCTCTAGGTTTTCTGTGGTAAAGTCGAATCAGCCTGCTGTGTGATTGCTAGAACCTTCCTGTTAGGATTTTTATTTCTTTTTGATTTTTTTTAGTGTATGCTCGATTTTGTTAATAGGGCTTGGAAAAGAGATACTCTAAGTCGATTGATTAGCGAAAAACCTAGTAGTTCTTCTGATATAAGCATGGAGCTCGAAGATTGTTCTTTTGAGAGCCCTGTTTTTGGAAACTTCACTTTTAAGAATCTGTCTCTTCGTGAGGAAAGTACCCCTAGCACTTCTGTTGTGCCAGCGATGACAACTTTGAAAGATTACATGTTCCCAACTAGGTCCAACCGAGCTTCGTGCATTAAATTGCCAGCGACTACGGCTAATTTCGAGATAAAACCTAGTATTCTTCAGATGATCCCTATATTCTTAGGAAAAGATGATGAGAACCCTTATTTCCATATTAGGGACTTTGAAGAAATTTTTGGGACAATTAGAATAAAAGACCTTACTGATGAAGTCTTGAAACTTAAGATGTTTCCCTTTTCCTTGAGAGATAAAGCCAAGACCTGGCTGAACAACCTACCATCTGAATCCATAGAAACATGGCAGGAACTTATCGCTGCCTTCTATATGAAGTTCTACCCTAAGCATAAAACTGCAACTGTTATGCAGAAAATTAGTGCTAGTGTGCAACAAGAGGGAGAGTCTCTTTATAGATTTTTAGAGAGATTCAATGATCTCATATCTCAGTGTCCTCATCATGGATTTGATAAGATGAAAATAGTACAAATTATTTATGATGGTTTAGACTATTCGACCAAAGCCATGGTTGAGTCTATGTGCGCTGGTGAGTTCACTAGTAAAAATACTGATGATGCTTTTACCTTCTTAGAAGTTATCGCTGAAAAATCCCAACAGTGGGAATCTTGTGTTGAACCCCCTAAAAGACTCTTGGTCAATAAAAGTAGCACCAATATGGTAGATACGAGTTTTGCATCTGATGCTAAGTTTGCTGCTTTTTCTAGAAGGTTAGAGGCTTTGGAAATGAGTCAGTCTAAAAATAGGTCCCTTGTTGAACCTAATAGAGCCTCTCAAGTCTCTAGTTGTGGAATAGAGCCCGATAATTCATTTTGGGAAGGTCAGGTTAGTGAAGAGCAATCTCATGCTGTCTATAACAATGCTAGGTTTGAGAACCGTTAGAAGATTGACCCATACTCAGAGACCTACAATCCTGGTTGGAGAAACCATCCTAATTTTTCTTGGTCTAAGGGTCAGAATCAAGGACAGTCTAGTAATCCTCAGCCTCCCCCAAGATTTGGTTTTAAGAACTTTTCGGGTCAAACTCAGTTTCAGAACACTTCTGGGAAAAAGATCTTTGCCTTAGAGGAAAATCTCATAATGCTATCAAAGAACCACATGAGATTTCAACAAGAAACTAGGCAAGAATTGAAGGATAATTCTCAAAGTCTTTCCGAATTAAAACTTCAAGTAGGACAAATAGCTAAGTTTATAAGTGAGAGAGAAGATGGAAAGTTCCCTAGTCATACTGTGCCTAATCCCAAAGGGGAGAAATCGTACAATCATGTGAATGCTGTCACAACCCTTAGGAGCGGAAACAAAGTAGACAACAAGGTTGCCATGCCCGATAGTGAACATGCTGTAGAACCAGAGAATGAAGAGACTGATAGAGTCTCTAAAGAGACCAATGAGGGTAATGTTGAGTCTGATTTTGTTCCCAGAGCCCCATTCCCACAACTGCTAGTTCCGACTAAGAGGGAGTCCAACTTTAATGATATATTGGAGGTTTTTAAGCAGGTTAATATCAACCTTCCATTATTAGATGCAATTAGGCAGATTCCCTCTTATGCCAAGTTCCTTAAGGACTTGTGTACGCGAAAGCGTAAGCTCAGTGTCCATAAGAAAGCCTTCTTAGCTAGTCACGTGAGTTCTATTATTCAGAATACCACTACTACTAAGTATAAAGACCCAGGGTCCCCTACCATTGCTTGTACAATAGGTAAGTACCGTGTTGAGAAAGCGTTGCTTGACTTAGGAGCTAGTGTGAACTTATTGCCATACCATGTGTACCTTAAGCTAGGACTTGGTGAGATGAAACCTACCCAGATAACACTTCAGTTAGCTGATAGGTCCGTTAAAGTTCCTCGTGGTGTGATCGAGGATGTTCTCATAGAGGTTGACAAGTTTATTTATCCAGTGGATTTTTTTATCCTAGATACCCAACCTATCTCTGACCCAGAGAACCAAATACCAGTGATTTTAGGTCGCCCGTTTTTAGCTACATCCAATGCGATCATTAACTGTCGAAATGGTATTATGAATTTGTCTTTTGGTAATATGACTATTGAGCTGAATATTTTTAATGTCAATAAGCTACATTCTGAGCTAGATGACACGTGCGTTGAAGAGGTCAACATGATAGGAACCTTAGTTCCGAAGTCTGTACCAAACACCGAATCGGAAGATCCATTAGAGAGTTTTCTAGCCCGTTTTAGCATGGATTTCGACGATGATAGCAACATTGAACAAGTAAATGCCCTGTTGGATTCTATTCCTATGTTAGATACCGATAGATGGAAATCTAGGTTTGAACCATTACTAGATACCGAATCTACCTTAAGCCCTTATTTCGAAGAGCCTAAAGATCCTCCTAAGTTGGACCCCAATTATTCATTTGTAGGCCCATCTGAGATTTTGCCTATAACTTTCGATTGGGATAGTGATCATGAGATTAGGCCAGTAACCGTGCTTCAACACAACAAGGAAACTCTAGGGATGACCATAAAGGATATGAAACATATAAGTCCTATAGCTAGTATACCTCAAAAGAATTTAGAGGATGAACCACCTGATTATAACTCAGAGAAAGCAATTGACCTTTTTCAGGAACCGGATGGTCTAGAAATTAGGAATATTGTGACTAGTTTATATAGAGACACCCAAAACTCTAAGTTTGGGGGTAGTGAACTAGAAGAAGCTCTAGAGTATTTTAAATACTCTCCGGATCCGGAAATTCAAGCCATAATTAAAGGTCTTACGGAGAATAGTGATTACCCTAAATTTGGGGGTTGAGATTGTCAATTATCCCCAGTAGAAGTCCCTAACTTGGGACTCAAGCCTAGTGCATCTGAGGTATCGCTTGAGTCTATTCAGACTCCACAACCTGATCCTCCTAATACTGTTCATGAGGAAATCCATATATTAGAAACCCGTTTTTCGGATGAATCTATTTTTCAAGACACTCTTATGAAGCCCAACTGGAGGCTCTGGATAGACCCGGTTGTCTTGCAAGAAACCTTAGATGAGGATGTGCTCCTTCTGTTCATTTTTCTGAACCAGCGCAGTTGTCTCATATTGGTGTTAGCTCTATTTGGTATTATGGACCCACAACTTTTTCGGCTATTGGTATATGACTTTGGAAGGTGAAGATCCTTTTTGAGGCATTTGATGTCTGGATGAAGACTTTAAACTTAGCACTTCTTGGGAGGTAACCCAATCTCATGCAACATGGTACTATCTTTCCAACTTCTCCTCGTGTTATTTTACTTTTGGTACTGCTCTTTAATTAGAAACATTGAGGACAATGTTAGATTTAAGTTTGGGGGTGGGGAAGAAACTTTTTGTTAGCTTTTAGTTGCAATAAATAAAACTCCAGAGCCTAGAAATTTATGCGTATTCAGGATGGCACTAACTTCCAAGTGGATGGAAGCATATTGGTTGTAGGAGTTGAGGAACCAATCTGAATAGATGGAAACATCTAAAGAGTCTATTCATAAAAGCACAGAGCTCAGGTGTTAGAAATAACATGATAGTTTCACCATATCTCGTTGAGTCCTTTTCACTTCTATTTTTATTTTATTTTGTTTTTAAACTATGTACTCTAAGTGATTAGGTGGGGCTCACGATTCAAGTTGTTACCAATGCTAGGGTGAATTAGAGTGATTGAGATATAAAAAAAAAAATAAAAAAAAAATTGAGACTTGACCGTTTGACCAAAAGGAATAAATTCAATAAAGTCGACCACTGGTACCCTTGTATATGCCAGTTGTGTTGACCTATAGTTAGGTTATCGACCACTGGTTCCCTTGTATATGCATGTGTGTTGATATTAGTCAGACTAGTATCTCAATCCATTAGGATAGGTTCATTTTGGCGGAGGCCTTCAGACAGATATGGAAAACGCCGTTCACTTAGTAAACATCAAAACCATCTATGTTTTTCTATATCCATCTCCTTTTTCTATCCATATGATTAGTTTGACTCCGAATATGATGTCCATAGTGCAACTATCTGAGTAGATCTCTGTCACTTTATATGAATTTTAGTATGCTTGAGTGCAAACTCGTGTACATCAATTGGAATTTGGCATCAGGGTACTTCCTCCTATAGTCAATGATTGTATGCCAACCAAGGAGATTCTTTAGTGCCTTCCAAGGTTCGTTGTAGATAGCTAGGGTCTGGAGTAAAGGTTTTGTGGGTACACCTCTGGTAAACCCTCCGGAGACAACACTCCACCACTAGGGCCACCTAGTGGTTTAACGGCTTGCTGCACGTGCTAAGTGTAGTCATTTTACTTCCTAGATTAGATTTTCTCGAGGACTAGCAAATAATAAGTTTGGAGGTATTTGATAGATGCATTTTTGTGTCTAATTTGTCCTCAATGTCCGTATTGTTGGAACTCTATTTTTGTACTAATATTGTGTTTTTATGTATTTTAGGAAATAAACATTTTTGGAAAATTCGGCTCGCAAAGTTGATTTTGGCACCCGGAGGACAAGTGTTATTCGGACTCTATCTTTTGGATAAGGGGTAACCTAATTACTAAGGGGAACCCCCAGGTCACCGCCAAGGCAGCTGCTATTCGCACCCCTACTCTGGATAGGTGGCTACCAGTTTCTTCCCCATTTGAAACGATTTTGGCGGGAAATTTCTAAACAGTTCTGGCAGAATTTCGATCGTCAAAATGAAGGGGTTATGGGTCGATTCAATGGCTGAAATTTGGTATAGAGATGTGATATAGGTTAAGGAACATATTATGGGTGACATGATCGATCAAATTTGGCTGGAACTTTCGGTATGATTCACACACCCAAAACAGAGCACGTGTACTGTAACACGAGCAAAATTGAAGTTCTTGTGTGCATGAGGGAGTTCTGCTGGCGTTGGAAGAGTGTTGAGGCGTGAATAAGACATTTGGGAGCGTGCAAGATCAAAGTTAACGCGTGCATGGGATTAAAAATGGAAATTTTTGTTATTATTGGCAGCCGAGAATATTTGGATTAAATGGAGAATATATGCAATCAATGGTCGGATTTTTGGCTCCAATCACTATAAATACAAGGCAAAACAGTTTGGGAAAGGCTAGAAAGTTTGGAGAGTCTTTGGGATAGTTTAGGAGTCGAGAAGAATCAATACAAGAGTACACAGCGAAAGGCTTCCTGCTGGTGCAAGGAAGAACACGAAGAACATTAGACAGTAAGAGAAAGTCGTTGAAAAGTGTCGCTTAAGTGCGACAATTTCCAATTCCTTTCTCGCGATTTAGGAACAACAACACTTCTGTTGTATCGTTCTTTTTGAACGCTTTATATGCGTCACAAACATTGTTGTAAACCGTTTTTCTCCATTTTCTCTTGATTGTAAACAACTTTTGAGTATCAATGAATCAATTTGAGAGGTTTTTCATCATGAGTAGATAAACCCAATCCCAGGGGTGACGGAGGAAGCCTTTCTCGCAATATTTATGTGGTAATTTTTATTTGATTAATTTTTGCAATATTTATATATGATTAATTGTATTGAAAATAAATGATTTAAATGATTTTTATTAATCAAATATATTTTCTCTTGATAATACATGCTTAGTTTTATACTCTTGATGTATTATGCTTGCGATTAATCTTTGATATTTTGAGAATCTGCTTTTGGAAATAGTTAGAATCAAAACAATTATTAAATTTGCATAATAAAAAATAAATAAAACTACATAAATATTGTTGAATGGTGGAATCATCACCCCTATTTTCTCCATAAAATTTATATCACTTTTTAATTGAATTTTCTACATTTCTAAATTATTTAAATCTATAAAAAATTATTCCCTCCACAAGTTCGAAAAGAACCCCTTTTACCACTATCTACAACAACTTTTGAAAAAACATCAAAATTTTGGCGCCGCCGACGCATACCTGTGCTTAGGTAGAATTATTTTTTCTAGGTTTATTATTTATTTTTTTTAGAATTGTTTGTTCCTTTTTACGTTTCTTTTTGTCTTTATTTTGCAGGTTCAAAGTGAAAACTAAGGACTTGGAGAGGAAAAAGCTCAAAGCTCAAAGCGAAAAGAGAAGAAAAGAGGACAATTTTAGGATTTAATTTTTAATTCTTTTTGAGTGTGTGAGGAAAACTGTAAATTTTTTTTTCTTTTTGAACTTTAAATTGGACTGGACATTTGGACTTTAATTTTTAAAACCTACGGAAGGGTACCCTTAAATACAAACTGTGTGCAGGGAATGACGGTGATTACAATATCACCTCGGCCCCTCGGGTTAGCACACGGCATAGGAGTCGTGGCCCGAGTTGACGACAACGGTTCATCCCCCGTCTGGTACGGGAGGTAAGTCCAATCGACACTCGCGAATCCCCTGCAAGCGAGTTACTGTACTCCTTAAGGTGCTAATTGTTTGAGGACGAACCAGACTGTATTTATTTTCCTAGTAAAGGGCAAGGCCTGGCCTAAACAAGATAAGGGTTCGGATTTCATCACCGCTTCCTTCTTGCCCGCTTTAGGAGAACAAAACCTAACGCGAACCCAAGTTTTAAAATCTGATTAGAAAGAGACCTATAGGGTATCGAGCTTGTTAGGAAAATTTTTCGAAGGATATTGGTTATTATTTTAGCATACTTCGAAGTTCGTGACGGTTTCTGTGAGTTGAATGCGTGACTCCGCCGCCTTGTACTGCGGTGAGGCCTTGGGTATCAAAGTTCCACTAAGCTTCCCTCGCCTCGATTCAACTTACTTTGACTCGGATTGATTCCAGAGGGGTTTGCTTAAATTGTAACGAATTCCATTTCGAGATATAGAATCTAGTCTAGAAACAATCTAAGTGAGCCATCATGCTTGTTGTTTGATAGAAATCTCTAGGTTTTCTGTGGTAAAGTCGAATCAGCCTGCTGTGTGATTGTTAGAACCTTCTTGTTAGGATTTTTATTTCTTTTTTATTTTTTTTAGTGTATGCTCGATTTTGTTAATAGGGCTTGGAAAAGAGATACTCTAGGTCGATTGATTAGCGAAAAACCTAGTAGTTCTTCTGATATAAGCATGGAGCTCGAAGATTGTTCTTTTGAGAGCCCTGTTTTTGGAAACTTCACTTTTAAGAATCTGTCTCTTCGTGAGGAAAGTACCCCTAGCACTTCTGTTGTGCCAGCGATGACAACTTTGAAAGATTACATGTTCCCAACTAGGTCCAACCGAGCTTCGTGCATTAAATTGCCAGCGACTACGGCTAATTTCGAGATAAAACCTAGTATTCTTCAGATGATCCCTATATTCTTAGGAAAAGATGATGAGAACCCTTATTTCCATATTAGGGACTTTGAGGAAATTTTTGGGACAATTAGAATAAAAGACCTTACTGATGAAGTCTTGAAACTTAAGATGTTTCCCTTTTACTTGAGAGATAAAGCCAAGACCTGGCTGAACAACCTACCATCTGAATCCATAGAAACATGGCAGGAACTTATCGCTGCCTTCTATATGAAGTTCTACCCTAAGCATAAAACTGCAACTGTTATGCAGAAAATTAGTGCTAGTGTGCAACAAGAGGGAGAGTCTCTTTATAGATTTTTAGAGAGATTCAATGATCTCATATCTCAGTGTCCTCATCATGGATTTGATAAGATGAAACTAGTACAAATTATTTATGATGGTTTAGACTATTCGACCAAAGCCATGGTTGAGTCTATGTGCGCTGGTGAGTTCACTAGTAAAAATACTGATGATGCTTTTACCTTCTTAGAAGTTATCGCTGAAAAATCCCAACAGTGGGAATCTTGTGTTGAACCCCCTAAAAGACTCTTGGTCAATAAAAGTAGCACCAATATGGTAGATACGAGTTTTGCATCTGATGCTAAGTTTGCTTCTTTGTCTAGAAGGTTAGAGGCTTTGGAAATGGGTCAGTCTAAACATAGGTCCCTTGTTGAACCTAATAGAGCCTCTCAAGTCTCTAGTTGTGGAATAGAGCCCGATAATTCATTTTGGGAAGGTCAGGTTAGTGAAGAGAAAGCTCATGCTGTCTATAATAATGCTAGGTTTGAGAACCGTCAGAAGATTGACCCATACTCAGAGACCTACAATCCTGGTTGGAGAAACCATCCTAATTTTTCTTGGTCTAAGGGTCAGAATCAAGGACAGTTTAGTAATTCTCAGCCTCCCCCAGGATTTGGTTTTAAGAACTTTTCGGGTCAAACTCAGTTTCAGAACACTTCCGAGAAAAAGATCTATGCCTTAGAGGAAAATCTCATAATGCTATCAAAGAACCACATGAGCTTTCAACAAGAAACTAGGCAAGAATTGAAGGATAATTCTCAAAGTCTTGCCGAATTAAAACTTCAAGTAGGACAAATAGCTAAGTTTATAAGTGAGAGAGAAGATGGAAAGTTCCCTAGTCATACTGAGCCTAATCCCAAAGGGGAGAAATCGTACAATCATGTGAATGCTGTCACAACCCTTAGGAGTGGAAAGAAAGTAGACAACAAGGTTGCCATGCCCGATAGTGAACATGCTGTAGTTCACCCGTCTGAACCAGAGAATGAAGAGACTGATAGAGTCTCTAAAGAGACCAATGAGGGTCATGTTGAGTCTAATTTTGTTCCCAGAGCCCCATTCCCACAACTGCTAGTTCCGACTAAGAGGGAGTCCAACTTTAATGATATATTGGAGGTTTTTAAGCAGGTTAATATCAACCTTCCATTATTAGATGCAATTAGGCAGATTCCCTCTTATGCCAAGTTCCTTAAGGACTTGTGTACGCGAAAGCGTAAGCTCAGTGTCCAGAAGAAAGCCTTCATAGCTAGTCACGTGAGTTCTATTATTCAGAATACCACTACTCCTAAGTATAAAGACCCAGGGTCCTCTACCATTGCTTGTACAATATGTAAGTACCGTGTTGAGAAAGCGTTGCTTGACTTAGGAGCCAGTGTGAACTTATTGCCATACCATGTGTACCTTAATCTAGGACTTGGTGAGATGAAACCTACCCAGATAACACTTCAGTTAGCTGATAGGTCCGTTAAAGTTCCTCGTGGTGTGATCGAGGATGTTCTCATAGAGGTTGACAAGTTTATTTATCCAGTGGATTTTGTTATCCTAGATACCCAACCTATCCCTGACCCAGAGAACCAAATACCAGTGATTTTAGGTCTCCCGTTTTTAGCTACATCCAATGCGATCATTAACTGTCGAAATGGTATTATGAATTTGTCTTTTGGTAATATGACTATTGAGCTGAATATTTTTAATGTCAATAAGCTACATTCTGAGCTAGATGACACGTGCGTTGAAGAGGTCAACATGATAGGAACCTTAGTTCCGAAGTCTGTACCAAACACCGAATCGGAAGATCCATTAGAGAGTTTTCTAGCCCGTTTTAGCATGGATTTCGACGATGATAGAAACATTAAACAAGTAAATGCCCTGTTGGATTCTATTCCTATGTTAGATACCGATAGATGGAAATCTAGGTTTGAACCATTACTAGATACCGAATCTACCTTAAGCCCTTATTTCGAAGAGCCTAAAGATCCTCCTAAGTTGGACCCCAATTATTCATTTGTAGGCCCATCTGAGATTTTGCCTATAACTTTCGATTGGGATAGTGATCATGAGATTAGGCCAGTAACCGTGCTTCAACACAACAAGGAAACTCTAGGGATGGCCATAAAGGATATGAAACATATAAGTCCTATAGCTAGTATACCTCAAAAGAATTTAGAGGATGAACCACCTGATTATAACTCAGAGAAAGCAATTGACCTTTTTCAGGAACCGGATGGTCTAGAAATTAGGAATATTGTGACTAGTTTATATAGAGACACCCAAAACTCTAAGTTTGGGGGTAGTGAACTAGAAGAAGCTCTAGAGTATTTTAAATACTCTCCGGATCCGGAAATTCAAGCCATAATTAAAGGTCTTACGGAGAATAGTGATTACCCTAAATTTGGGGGTAGAGATTGTCAATTATCCCCAGTAGAAGTCCCTAACTTGGGACTCAAGCCTAGTGCATCTGAGGTATCGCTTGAGTCTATTCAGACTCCACAACCTGATCCTCCTAATACTGTTCAGAGGAAATCCATATATTAGAAACCCGTTTTTCGGATGAATCTATTTTTCAAGACACTCTTATGAAGCCCAACTGGAGGCTCTGGATAGATCCGGTTGTCTTGCAAGAAACCTTAGATGAGGATGTGCTCCTTCTGTTCATTTTTTGAACCAGCGCAGTTGTCTCATATTGGTGTTAGCTCTATTTGGTATTATGGACCCACAACTTTTTCGGCTATTGGTATATGACTTTGGAAGGTGAAGATCCTTTTTGAGGTATTTGATGTCTGGATGAAGACTTTAAACTTAGCACTTCTTGGGAGGTAACCCAATCTCATGCAACATGGTAATATCTTTCCAACTTCTTCTCGTGTATTTTACTTTTGGTACTGCTCTTTAATTAGAAACATTGAGGACAATGTTAGATTTAAGTTTGGGGGTGGGAAACTTTTTGTTAGCTTTTAGTTGCAATAAATAAACTCCAGAGCCTAGAAATTTATGCGTATTCAGGATGGCACTAACTTCAAGTGGATGGAAGCATATTGGTTGTAGGAGTTGAGGAACCAATCTGAATAGATGGAAACATCTAAAGAGTCTATTCATAAAAGCACAGAGCTCAGGTGTTAGAAATAACATGATAGTTTCACCATATCTCGTTGAGTCCTTTTCACTTCTATTTTTATTTTTTTTGTTTTTAAACTATGTACTCTAAGTGATTAGGTGGGGCTCACGATTCAAGTTGTTACCAATGCTAGGGTGAATTAGAATGATTGAGATATAAAAAAAAAAAAAAAAATTGAGACTTGACCGTTTGACCAAAAGGAATAAATTCAATAAAGTCGACCACTGGTACCCTTGTATATGCCAGTTGTGTTGACCTATAGTTAGGTTATCGACCACTGGTTCCCTTGTATATGCATGTGTGTTGATATTAGTCAGACTAGTATCTCAATCCATTAGGATAGGTTCATTTTGGCGGAGGCCTTCAGACAGATATGGGAAACGCCGTTCACTTAGTAAACATCAAAACCATCTATGTTTTTCTATATCCATCTTCTTGATCTATCCATATGATTAGTTTTGACTCCGGATATTGATGTCCATAGTGCGACTATCTGAGTAGAGCTCTGTCACTTTACATGAATTTTAGTATGCTTGAGTGCAAACTCGTGTACATCAATTGTAATTTTGCATCAGGGTACTTCCTCCTATAGTCAATGATTGTATGCCAACCAAGGAGATTCTTTAGTGCCTTCCAAGGTTCGTTGTAGATAGCTAGGGTCTGGAGTAAAGGTTTTGTGGGTACACCTCTGGTAAACCCTCCGGAGACAACACTCCACCACTAGGGCCACCTAGTGGTTTAACGGCTTGCTGCACGTGCTAAGTGTAGTCATTTTACTTCCTAGATTAGATTTGCTCGAGGACTAGCAAATAATAAGTTTGGGGGTATTTGATAGATGCATTTTTGTGTCTAATTTGTCCTCAATGTCCGTATTGTTGGAACTCTATTTTTTTACTAATATTGTGTTTTTATGTATTTTAGGAAATAAACATTTTTGGAAAATTCGGCTCGAAAAGTTGATTTTGGCACCCGGAGGACAAGTGTTATTCGGACTCTCGCTTTTGGATAAGGGGTAACCTAATTACTAATGGGAACCCCCAGGTCACCCCCAAGGCAGCTGGTATTCGCACCCCTACTCTGGATAGGGGGCTACCAGTTTCTTCCCCATTTGAAACGATTTTGGCGGGAAATTTCTAAACAGTTCTGGCAGAATTTCGATCGTCAAAATGAAGGGGTTATGGGTCGATTCAATGGTTGAAATTTGGTATAGAGATGTGATATAGGTTAAGGAACATATTATGGGTGACATGATCGATAAAATTTGGCTGGAATTTTCGGTATGATTCACACACCCAAGAGCACGAGTACTGTAACACGAGCAAAATTGAAGTTCTTGTGTGCATGGGGGAGTTCTGCTGGCGTTGGAAGAGTGTTGAGGCGTGAATAAGACATTTGGGAGCGTGCAGGATCAAAGTTAACGCGTGCATGGGATTAAAAGTGGAAATTTTTGTTATTATTGGCAGCCGAGAATATTTGGATTAAATGGAGAATATATGCAATTAATGGTCGGATTTTTGGCTCCAATCACTATACATACAAGGCAAAAAAGTTTGGGAAAGGCTAGAAAGTTTGGAGAGTCTTTGGGATAGTTTAGGAGTCGAGAAGAATCAATACAAGAGTACACATCGAAAGGCTTCCTGCTGGTACAAGAAAGAACACGAAGAACATTAGACAGTAAGAGAAAGTCGTTGAAAAGTGTCGCTTAAGTGCGACAGTTTCCAATTCCTTTCTCGCGATTTAGGAACAACAACACTTCTGTTGTATCGTTCTTTTTGAACGCTTTATATGCGTCGCAAACACTGTTGTAAACCGTTTTTCTCCATTTTCTCTTGATTGTAAACAACTTTTGAGTATCAATGAATCAATTTGAGAGGTTTTTCATCATGAGTAGCTAAACCCAATCCCAGGGGTGACGGAGGAAGCCTTTCTCGCAATATTTATGTGGTAATTTTTATTTGATTAATTTTTGCAATATTTATATATGATTAATTGCATTGAAAATAAATGATTTAAATGATTTTTATTAATCAAATATATTTTCTATTGATAATACATGCTTAGTTTTATACTCTTGATGTATTATGCTTGCGATTAATCTTTGATATTTTGAGAATCTGCTTTTGGAAATAGTTAGAATCAAAACAATTATTAAATTTGCATAATAAAAAATAAATAAAACTACATAAATATTGTTGAATGGTGGAATCATCACCCCTATTTTCTCCATAAAATTTATATCACTTGTTAATTGAATTTTCTACATTTCTAAATTATTTAAATCTAAAAAAAATTATTCCCTCCACAAGTTCGAAAAGAACCCCTTTTACCACTATCTACAACAACTTTTGAAAAAACATCAGCAACCGCAGACAAAGATATGGCTATGCTACAAGCCTTCCGTTCTCATTGACAGACTTAGCAGAAGAATGGTTGTATTGTCTTCCTCCAGGGAGTGTTACAACATGGACTGAGATGAAAAAGCTATTTCTGAAGAAATATTTTCTTGCTTCGAAAGCGGCATCCGTTCGTAAGGAGATTAGTGGCATTCTACAGATGTCTGGGGAGTCTCTATATGAATACTGGGAGAGGTATAAGAAGTTGTTGTCAAGCTGCCCACACCATAATATATCCTCAATACTTATCATTCAATACTTCTACGAAGGATTACTTCCAGAACAGAGGAATTTGATTGATGCGGCTGCCTGTGGTTCACTTACTGAAAAGACAATATCGCAGGAAACCAGTTTGATTGAGAATATGGCTTCCAATTCTCAACAATTCTACACCAGAAACAACTCTAATGTCAGAAGAGTTAGCGAGATAGGAGAGTCTGCACAGTCAGAGCAACGGATGAACAACATAGAGAAGGTAGTACAAAGAATGACGGCAGTGGTTATTCCTACTTATGAAGAAGAGTCTGAACAGCTGAATGCTATGTTCCCTAATCAGAGGCCAAAGTATGATCCCTACTCTAATACTTATAATCCAGGTTGGAAAGATCATCCAAATTTTAGTTATGCAAATCAGAAAGCTGCAGCTCCTAATCCATATGGGCGACAAAATGGTTTTCGACAACCACAGTTCCGACCACAACCTCCACCTCAACAGTAAACTCAGAATTCTAGTTTAGAGGAGATGATGAAAATGATGATGCAAAAGCAAGATGCAAATGCTCAGCGTCAAGATACAATTCTGCAGAAGCAAGATATGGCTATAAAGGACTTGCAAACTCAAATTGGACAATTGGCTACATACATGAATGAAATAAATGCACAAAATTCGGCAAAGTTTCCATCACAGCCTTTCGTGAATCCAAGAGCGAACGTTAATGCTGTAACTCTAAGAAGTGGGAAGCAAACAGAAGAGCCAAAACAACAAGAAAAGTTTAGTCACGACTTGGAATAGGAAGTAGAAGTGGAAACCGTTCCAAAGGAAAAGCCAACCTCAACTGGCCAACCTAAGGACACAGTTCCTACTTTTACCACACCACCTCCTTTTCCTAGTCGTTTTGCAAAGACAAAGAAGCAAGCTCTAGACAAGGAGATTATGGATATTTTCAGCAAGGTGCATATCAACATTCCATTTATTGAGGCCATCAGAACAGTGCCCAGGTATGCCAAGGTTCTGAAGGATTTGTGCACAAGGAATGAGAGGTTAATTGCTAACGAGATCACTCAGGTGGGAGAAAGTGATTTAGCTATGTTGTTGAAGAAGATTCCTGCAAAGTGTAAAGATCCTGGTGGTTTTACAGTGCCAATTACTATTGGTGAAAAACGGTTTGAGCGTGCTTTGCTTGATTTGGGAGCTTCCATAAGTGTGATGTCAACCGATGTTTATGATTCATTGAATCTTGGGCCTTTAAAGGAGATAGGGATTATCATTCAATTAGATAATAAGTCTAACATATATCCTAAGGGAGTCGTGGAAGACGTGTTGGTGCAAGTGAATGAACTAATCTCTCCGGTTGATTTATTTGTTGTGGATATGCAGAATGGGGACAATTGTTCGTCTACTTCATTACTTCTTGGGAGACCATTTATGTAGACTGCTAAGACGAAGATTGATTGTGATACTGGGACACTCACTATGGAGTTTGACAAAGAGGTTATACGCTTCAATATTTTTGAAGCCATGCGTTATCCAAGTGATATCCATTCCGCATTTTCTGTTGATGTTATTGGTTCGTTAGCACAACAGATGTTTGATTTGCACAACGAAGATGAACTTGAATCTGTGCTACAAAATAGCATAGATATGGACGTCCATGGCATGCCTAACTTGGATGTTGATATTCCCAAAGAGTTTGTTGAAACATGTGGTGCTTTAACGGCATCACAAGAAGTTAGAAGAGGTAATATTTATATATCTCCTTACCTGTAACTGATGAAGTTCCTTTACCTTCTGTTGTGCAGGCACCTAAATTAGAGCTGAAACCTCTACCAGATCACTTAAAGTACGCTTACTTGGGTGATGGGGAAGAGCTTCCAGTCATTATTGCAAAGAATCTCACAGCAGTACAGGAAGAACGCCTTCTTCGGGTTCTGAAAGAGCACAAAACGGCTATTGGTTGGACAATTGCTGATATCAAAGGAATTAGTCCAGCCATGTGCATGCATAGAATCCTGGAAGATGATGTAAAGCCAGTACGTGATGCTCAGCGTAGGCTTAACCCCCCAATGATGGAGGTCGTGAAGAAAGAGATCCTCAAATTACTAAGTGTGGGGGTGATTTACCCAATTTCTGACAGCAAATGGGTTAGTCCGGTGCAAGTGGTGCCTAAGAAATCAGGTGTCACTGTTGTTAGAAATCAAGATGATGAACTTATTCCAACAAGAGTTCAAACAGGATGGCGAGTGTGCATAGACTACAGAAAGCTCAATTCGGCTACACGCAAGGATCACTTTCCTTTGCCTTTCATTGATCAGATGTTAGAGAGGTTAGCGGGACATTCTCATTATTGCTTTTTGGATGGTTATTCGGGCTACAATCAAATTGTTATTGCACCGGAGGATCAAGAGAAGACTACCTTTACTTGTCCTTTCGGTACATTTGCATACAGAAGAATGCCATTTGGTCTTTGCAATGCGCCTGCCACTTTTCAAAGATGTATGGTTAGTATATTTTCTGATTACGTGGAAAACATCATTGAGGTGTTTATGGACGACTTTAGTGTTTATGGCGATTCATTTGATATTTGTTTAAATAATCTTGAACTTGTGCTTAAAAGATGCATAGACACTAATTTGGTTTTAAACTGGGAGAAATGCCACTTTATGGTAAACCATGGAATTGTACTTGGCCACATCGTTTCCTCTCAAGGGCTCGAGGTAGACAAGGAAAGATAGACTTGATTAGGAACTTACAATACCCCACTTCGGTGAGGGAAATTCGCTCGTTTCTTGGTCATGCAGGTTTTTATAGGAGGTTTATCAAAGATTTCTCCAAAATCTCAATGCCGATGTGCAAATTGTTGCAAAAGGAGGTTGCCTTTAACTTCAACCAGGAGTGCAAGGATCCTTTAATAAATTGAAGGAATTGTTGACTACTGCACCAATTATTAAGTCACCTGACTGGAGTTTGCCGTTCGAGTTAATGTGTGATGCAAGTGATTATGCAGTCGGAGCTGTTTTGGGTCAGAAAGTAGACAAGAGGTCACATGTGATTTATTATGCATCAAGGACCCTAAACGATGCTCAAATCAACTATTCTACTACTGAGAAGGAGTTGTTGGCTATAGTATTTGCATTAGAAAAATTTAGAGCTTATTTGGTGGGTACCAATGTGATTGTATATTCTGATCATGCAGCACTACGGTACCTATTAAAAAAGAAGGAGGCAAGCCAAGACTCATACGTTGGATTCTTTTGCTGCAAGAATTCAATATGGAAATCAGAGATAAGAAAGGTGTTGAGAATACAGTTGCCGATCATCTTAGTAGACTTGTTGTTTCCGAAGAAGCACTTCCTTACAAGATCGTTTTCCAGACGAACAACTTTTCTCAATTGAAGAATCAACACCTTGGTATGCTGATATAGTAAACTATTTGGTTACAAGGCAAGTACCTAGTACGATGTCTAACTTTCAAAAGTTAAAGCTTAAGAAAATAGCCAAGCAGTATGTGTGGGATGAGCCCTACTTGTGGAAATATGGTGCTGATCAGATTATTCGCAGGTGCGTACCTAACTCTGAATTTCAATCTATTTTATCTTTTTGTCATTCTTATGCTTGTGGTGGTCACTTTGGTGCAAAACGTACCGCTCTCAAAGTCCTTGAGAGTGGCTTTTATTGGCCTACCCTATTTGAGGATGCATATGCTTTTTGCAAATCTTGTGATAGATGTCAACGAACAATCTAGGTGCTCGAAATCAAATGCCCCTCAATCCTATTCTCACTGTCGAGATTTTTGATGTGTGGGGCATTGATTTTATGGGTCCTTTTGTTAATTCGAATGGAAAATTTTATATACTTCTTGCTGTGGATTATGTTTCTAAATGGGTGGAAGCAAAAGCCACCCCTACTAATGATTCTCAAGTTGTATGTGAGTTTGTGAAGGAATATTTTTCTCTAGACATGGTACACCAAGAGTGGTTATCAGTGATGGAGGCTCGCACTTCAAGAAATCCTTTCACGCTCTCCTCAAGAAGTACAACATTACACACAAGGTCGGTACGCCATATCACCCACAGACTAGTGGGCAAGCTGAAATTTCAAATCGTGAGATCAAGTCCATCTTGGAGAAAACCGTTAACACCACACGAAAGGATTGGAGTTTTAGACTAAACGATGCATTATGGGCTTATAGAACAGCATACAAGACGCCGATTGGTATGTCTCCGTATCGATTGGTTTATGGAAAAGCTTGCCATCTCCCAGTTGAACTTGAGCATAAGGCTTTATGGGCAGTAAAGATGTGCACATGGAGTATGACAAAGCGGGGAAACAAAGGCAACTACAAATCAATGAGCTAGAGGAGATACGTAACGATGCTTACGAGAGTGCTCGTATATACAAGGAAAAGACTCTTTTCCATGACAAGATGATTTCTCGAAAGAATTTTGTTTTGGGACAAAAAGTTATTTTATTTAATTCTCGTCTTCGTTTATTTCCTGGTAAGCTAAGGTCCCGATGGATTGGACCTTTTGTTGTTAGTAATGTTTTTCCTCATGGTGCAGTTGAGATTACTAGTAGTAAAACCGGGATAACATCCAAGGTCAACGGCCATAGATTGAAGTCATATTACGAAAACTTATGTACTGAGAAGGTGGACGCAATTAGACTTCAAGATTTACTCCCTCTGGAGGAGTAGTAAGGAGACTGCCAAGTCGGGCTGACGACTTTAAACCAAGCGCTAATGGGAGGCAACCCATAGGTTTTGTATCTTAAACCCTTTTATTTTTTGTTTTTATTATTTTCATATCATATTTTCATCCCCATGTTTAATTTCATTGAATCCGGAATCTATCTTAGAAGAGAATTATGATGAATACCTTTTCGTCAGAAATTTTCAGACTGCGCGTAGTTCAATCCAGAGACCATAACTGTCAGACTGTTTATCGAAACACTGTGCCCTTTGACACTTTGTAGAAAACACTTAGATGAACAACTTTTGTGAAACGGAGTTTTTCCAAATTCCTTACTAATTTGCACAGTTTTTGTGTTTTATCTGCTCTGACATCAGAATTCAGAATTTTCGGTTTTACACATTGAGGACAATGTGAAGTTTAAGTGTGGGGGAGTATTTTGCATATAGATTTTTCATTTTTTTTTTTTTTTTTTTGCATAAAACCTTCAACTTGTAGAGATTTTAGAGTCACTGCATACTTCTAGGTATGTTTACATAGAGATTCTGACCGACATAACTGAATTTGGAAGTGTTAGGGAACTACGTTCGGATTTCTTACGAATTGGAGTGTTAAATAATGGATTTAATCATGCCGGTGATGCAAATGAGGTGCAGGGAGAAATGCATTATTAGAGTTGCTGATCAATCATTAGTGGAGACTACCCATTTTCATATCAACCGAGGCACCAGATCATATTTCTTTTTTATAAATGACTATAGAGCTTTCTTTTGAGTATGTGTCACCGCACGTTAATTCCGGGTAGAATGGTGAGCTACCAAACCTCCCACCAATAGAAGCACTACTTTTGATCTCTTGAGTGCTAATTTTGTAAATCATGAGGGTGACGTCTATAGAAACCACCTTCTTGTAGTTTGATTTGCAGTTAGCACCATTCTCTCTCTCGCCAACAACAGATCCATAGAAACACATCATCATCAACAAGTGGAGCTACATCAAAATCTACAAGGAAAGTTGAAGACGTTTGAGGTTTACAAGCAACAATTCAAGGAAGAGCAAAAATTTCATATCCAAGTAAAAGCAACATATAATGAGCGGATTTTTATATACATGTTGAAGACTTATTACAAGAGCAAAGAATATCAAAAGATGAGAATTATTGAAGTTTATGATACGAAGACATTACAAGTTATGAAGATCAAAGTGGTAACACACTTCTCACATGGCCATGTTAATTTTATTTCATATTTATTGTTTTAGTTGGAATCTCTCTTCAAGAAAAAAAAATGAATAAAAAGAAAAAAAAAAGAAAAAAAAAATAATAATACAAAGAGATTTGCATTTAGGTTGTTATTTCATCAATAAGGCCATGTGGAAGAAAAACATATAAAGAAGTTTCAAACAACAAGGAAATTGAGGAAAAGAGTTACAAATTGTCAAAGTTCTGCGAAGTTCAAGAGTTTATCATCAACAGTTGAAGCCAAAGACGAAGACCGAGAAGATGAAGAAGACGAGCTGAAGACTACGTTTCTATTGGATGCTGTGAGAGTGGTGTTATCGTCATTGCAATCGGATGTGAAGGTGGTAAGTACTCCCATCCTTGCTATAATGGTTGAGTTCATTTCTTAGAGATCATCAGAAAATATTTTTATTTCCCACGATCTTGTGGGGTCTCCAGAAATAATTCAGAAGGTTTCCTTCCCACCATTCAACGTGTGTAGGATTCTCTCTTCATTCCTACCTGCACACATGTGAGACCCATAAAAAAGTTGTCTTATTGAGTGCAATTATCATAGAATCCTTTTAAGTGAGGCAGAAGTCGAGGCGAAATGCTTATTGATCGCTCTCAAACACGCATTCTCTCATTATGGTGTGGTTATTTCTCACTCAAGATTTAAGAATGAATATGTTCTTTGGTGTTTCTAACTTCTTATTACTAGCATGCAGAAACTCTATGTCCTCATAGCTCTTTGGATGCTTGGGAAGATGGAACGCTTTGAAGTTGGAGTAGGTTTTGTGGGTATACCTCTCTAATCCCTCACGATACTATAACTCGTCCACTAGGGACACCTAGGGGTTTAAAGGCTTGTTGCACATGCTAAGTGTAACCGTATCCTCGGCGAAATGGAGTTGTTGTATTTTGTTTTAAGTTAGGTAGTTTGCTCGAGGATTAGCAAAAGACAAGTGTGGGGGAATTTGATAAGTGCATATTTTACATATATTTAGTGTCGATTCCATGCTAGTAATTTTTTATATTCTTGCAAATTATTGTATATTACGCTTGTTCTCTCTTATTTGTGTTCTATTAGGTGAATCATCCAAAAGAAATGAATTGGCACTTAATTGTGCACTAAAACAAGCTAGCTACAAGTGGAGAAGGGCCAAAAACCAAGTGATACTCATTCAAGTACAAGATTTCTACTTTTCATCTTGAAGAGGACGAAAAGATAAAGCCAACGGAGAAAGAACGGAGTCATTTGGAGCCTGTATGAAGAAGTTATGAGCAAAACAAGAACTTGGAAAGTTAAAAGAGCAAAATGGTCAATTTATAGGACAAGTGCTATTGACGCCCCCAATGTACGATAAAGGGCATCCACTATGTTAAGGGGATATCACCTTCAAGGGAAATGCTAAGCACAGTCCAGTATTCAAAGAGGGAAGCTAAATTTCGAATGGTGTTAAAGACAGGCGCTGGATGTACTCGGGGCTCCCATCTTCAAATTCAAACACACGCGCGTATTTCCTCTTCTTCACGACCAAGTCCTTTGCATGGATATCTCGAGTTGCTGCTGATGATCATGGGAGTACTGACGGAGCTGCAGATGATGGAAGCAATGGGGAATGAACTGATGGCAGTGTTGGTGCTCGACCAAAATGAGTGGTTAATGAAGACAAAATAACGGAAGAAGAACTGCTGCCATCATGATCAAAGAATGCTGATGACCATGATCAGCTGACGGGTTGGTGTTTACATAATCGTTCTCGAGTTTTGCTGGAGTTTTATGGCTTCTCGCTGAGGTTGAAATGATGAAGTACAACAGAGAGAACACGAAGGGAAACGAGTATTGCTTTGATGCCATTACCGAAGGAGGAAAGAGCTCGGCAAAGAACGAAGAATGGTGTTGATTATGATGATGACTGGTCGTGATAAAATGATGATGATAACTGCTCGAGGTTGAATGAAATCAAGAAGAAGAAATGGAGAAGAGGTGACTGATGATGCTGCCATTCATTATCGGCAGTGGTGATTGATGGAAGATGGTTCGATGGCAGGAATGACGAGAAGCGGTTTGAGCCAGTGGAGTAGAGGGTGTCTGCAGTACTGTTGAAGTTAGAAGTAACGAATAATGAGTTCTCAAAGTCAAACAAGATACGGAACTGGGAATCGACTCTGAACTTGGGAGAGAAACTAGAAAACATGGGAGAATCTAGCTTGTTACTATCGTGAATTTTGTGGACTCTGTGGAAGACTTGAGAGGATATTTCCGCGTCTAAGATAAGCAAGGAATCATTGATATGCGCTGGTGAAGATTGGGTAATCTTTAGAAGTCAAAGCTTGGGCGAGAATTCAGAGTTTTGATAAGTTTTCTTGCTGGAAAACAGTCACCAGGTGAGACTTTTGCCGTTGATTTTGAAGATGAACGGTGGATGATAAACACGAGTATAGGGTTTGAGTCGGCTAAGGAGAGATGGGTGTTTATCAAATTCGAAATTTCAGCTACAAAAAGCTATAAATAGAGGGTCGAATAGCCAGCAGAACTCATCTCCTCACCCTCACTTTCACGCCCACAAACTGCTCGGTAAAATTCTCCAGAGAAGAACAGAAGCATAAAGACTTCATATATGCACTAGTAGCAGAAAGGTTATAGTAACAAGGAGACAGTGTCTGATCTCTTGCAACAGAGGCAGCAGTAGCTAGAGTTCTTCTACAACAGCAGTTTGCTTTCTATAACCTCCATTATGTCTAGCTAATTTACTTATTTGATTGAGGATGAATTCTAAGTACTATATATGATTTGATTTAGTATATGAATCTGTTCTGATTTCTTCATATGATTATTGTTTGTGTTTATTATTAAAAATGAATATGATTGATTGATAGATTGTTTAGGTGGCCAACTGAATATATTTGTTAACTCAATCTAATGCTAATAAGGGTTAGGATATCCGTAATTGTTGAATAATTTCTTACACAAGTAAAGAACGTGAGACCTTGCGGAAGGATTCCGTAAAGCAATCGCGTGTAAACACAACACTAGAAAGTAGACCGAGCGTACTGAGTCTAACTACTAGGATTAAACCTAAATTCACAGACCATAAAGCATTCGACTGAATTACATCTTGTAAGCGTACCTCAAGGTGGTTCAGACGGATAGACTCTGGCGACTAAGCGTACTTGTTGTCCAGTGGCTTAAGGGATTTTGGAGATAGCTAAGCATACTTGTTATCTTACGGTTAGTAATAATCTATGATTAATGATGAATGGATGAATATACTACTTTGATGAATATTTAGTTACGAAGAAGGATTCCTCGATCATCTCTCTCCATATTGCTTGCAATCTTAATTACTTTTCATTTCTTTATTATTTATTTAGTTTTTTAATCTAAAACAAAAACCCCCATTTGTGACATTTTTGACAACTAAATTTCCTGCTCTTCGTGGGAACGATCCTTACTTTCATTATATTACCAGCTAATTGTGTGGAAATAAAATTATTAATTTGTTGAGCCTACGACACCCATGACACTTCAAGACACATATTGCCAGGAGCTATAAATATATTCTTTCATTTGTATGCATTTGTCTTCTGTCCTCCTAATTACTTATTGGGTGTTGTAGCATCGAGTCAAGAGATTCAACTCTCCCTTTTCAGCTGGTCATCACTGGACATATTTGGAAGGGGATTACCTTTTGTCGATTCAAGAGTTGTTCTCAAGTACCATGGCTTGTTGAAAACTACATGAAGGTACTAAAATCCACTAAATCATATAGTTGTTTGTCTATATGAAATCATTCACTGAAATCAAATCTTTTATAATCTCAGTAGATGCCGGACAAAAATATGACAAATTCAAGATGTATGCTAAATTATACTTTCAGGAAATCGTACACTCAAAGTTCATTTTTGAACCACATTTCAGGATGTACACTATAATTCTGGACATGTACTTTAAAAGTTGAATACTTTCAAGTCCAGTTGAAATCATAAATGAATAGTTTTGAGAAACTCACCGAAGTTGCTGAAAAGCTTAGTTTTTATTTTGTCTAGCTTTTGTTTCTTCGTCCACCCCCACTGCTGCAGCAGTCATCTAGTATTAAATGAAAATGAAGTTCTGTTATAGATGATGTTATTTTTCTTTTGAATTTCATATGATTCTTGATTTTGTTTGTCTATTTATTGAGTATGTGTTGTGTGTGCTAATATAGCAATTGCTCATTCATCTTTGGTGCAGGATTGTTACACTTTGTATAAACCAAATCTGTTAAGCTATATGGTGATTATTTTATGGATCAGATCTTCAAGATACAACAGTCATAGTCACTCATTTTTTGATGAGGTGATGTGGTTCATAACGTTGAGCAGTAAAACTAGGATGGGCAATCGCATCTGTATGTAGTATTTGGACAGTCATTCCTCCTGCTTTTCAAAGAAAAGCAATCTCCAGGTCTCCAACTGAAGAAGGTTGCTGTCAGGTGTTCATATTTTTTTGGTTTAAGCGTTCACTTAATGTGATATCATTGTTTTTGTTTCTGTATTTTTAATTTTTTTTTGATTCTTTTTTTTTTTTTGAATGTAACTACTAGGATATTATTTTAGACAAATAAAATAATAAAAAGTGTATTACAGATTTTTTTAGATTTATATGTTTCAGGGCACAATATATGAAATATAAAATTATTTCAAATTTTTTATTCTTTTGTATTTAGAATTTATCATTCAACTACCTTGTTTCATTGATGCTAATTAGTAATTTTCCCATTTATGTAACTTTGCAAGATCCATCGTAGGTCTATGACATTGGAATTATTAACCGCAAAAAATACCGCGAAAGTAGGGAAATTAATTAAATAATAATGGCACAGATCTTTTCTTTTGAATTGGAAATAAAATATTATTACCGCCAAAATTACGGCAAAAAATATGGCAATCAACTAGATTATAAAAACGTTAATTGAGCATCTAAAACATTGATGTTAGTAGCTTTAACTAATTAGATGTTAGAGACACTCGTGTGACTCTGAAATTTTGCCACTAAACCTTAGTTGCGTATATATTTTTGCAAGTGATGTTAGCTACTGCCAGCGGATGCAGTATTCTATCCGTAAACTATTGAACCACTTGACAAAAACTTAGTGACTTAACTGATTAGGCAAATAACATAACTACTATAAAAGTCAGTGGTTTTATGTTGTTGTCTACTAGATATAACTATATGAAAATTTTATTAAACCACCGAAAGATTATAGTTGCTCGAATGTTTTCGCTAATAGATTGACAACTACACGGATTAGTGGCTTTACTTATTAGGTGATGATAGTTTGTCAACTGACCATACTAGTAGCTTAAGATGTGGCTTCCAAGTAACCATTGTGCACTTGTTGCCTTAAACATAAGACAACAACACCTTACGCCACTAAGGATGGGCAACTAACATTAATTGCATAAAGTGATTGACAACTAAAGATCAGAATAGGCCACTACCATTGGTCAAGTAGCCTTTGGTCTGTTTTTTTGTAGTGTGCAAAACATACCAAGTTATAGATCAGCAAATATATCACTTGACACGTTTAGATTTATTAGGAAGATTAATTGTGTCGGTAAGATCGACGACCACGACGTTATCTACTAGTTAAGCCAATCATTTGAACCCAGCTGATGGGTTTTAGATTTTAGACTTGTAAGTATTGTGGATCATTGTGGTTGTGGATCATGTTGTTTGAAATCGGCTAAAGCTTAGTTTTTATAAGTAGTATTTATCCTTTTTGTTGAAAAGGGCCAAGAATATTCAGGGGATTTTCATACGCTCTCACATAGAAAACTCAAAATGAACATGTCTATCGAATTTCCATCAGCAACAAGCCATAAGAATCATTCTTTCAGTATAATTCTAGAGATCAACAATGCCTGCCAAGTGGAGAAGAAGTTTGCTCCACAAGGCTGAAGGGCCAGCAAGAAATCTCCATGTGAGTGTTGCAACAAGAGCCTTGTTCAGTTGTTCCAGCAACCTAAGTCCGAACATTCTAATGTTAAGAATTAAGAGTGCAAAGGGAAAACTGTGAGACTATTCTCAAGCATTCTAATGTTATTATTGTTAGAGCACTGCTCGGTCGACCTCGCATGCGTTGCTATCTCAAGCATGTTTGTCAAATTTAGTTTTCAAAACTATATGTCTTGATTTCTAGACTACTTATAGCTAAGTCTCGGTTAGGACAGATTAGTGTAGTTGAGCTCCAGACTCCATGACGATTATCTTACAAAGACGAATATTTACTCAAGGAACCAGTAGCACTTCATCTGACTAAAAGGTATGTGGAGACTTGAACTTATCTATCACTCAAAAGTCTATCTACTCTATCTCCTACTCTTGAGACAAAGTCGTAAGTATGATAGTTTTCATACATACATACACATTCGAGCCGAGTTTACTCGCCTATCTTTTTCTCGAAATACGGGTTGGTAAGCTTTCACTTTAACCATTGTTCATCTTATCCGTGACGCAAGTCATGATGACGTTTCAATGTGAAAATAGCTTTGATGACGATAGTCTTGAATAACAATTATTATAACATTATAGAAAAATATTTATTGATTGAAATGTAGAGTTCAGAATACGCAACCAACTATGGATACAAGCATATATAGTATGTTCGCACATTAGTGTTTAAATCCATGTGCTGAAACCAATTGTGTGCACTTGTGCATGCGATATTGGAAAAGGAGACAGGTTGGGTACGCATCTCCGTACGCGTACTTGCGGAAGTTTTCTAACCGAAAATTTCTGCTGAAGTTTGTATGTTTACAAACTGGAAAACCAGTCACCTAAGGTACGCGTACCCACTGTGAATACCAATATTCTGTGGAGCACGTGTCACAATATTGGCGGTTGCATACAAGATAATTGTATAGCCCCCGCTATACATAGGAACCTGAGCAGCGGAGGATACCTTCGTAGGTCTATTTTATCTTCCCCCAAAAATAAATGTCTCGACGGTCAAGATGGATAAAGTAAAGCCTATCCTAGGGGGAGGCAGCTGGCGAAGGGACAAAGTTAGATAACAAATCTAATCAGCATTAAATGCACAAATCTCTTATCTACACGCATAATCAAAGAAAGTGGAGAGAGATGACGTGGCGGGGCCCGGCAGGAGAAAGCTAGCGGCGAGCGAAGGTACAATCTGTACTGAGGATGGGAAGTTCCCGAAGGAACGTGGGTTAGCTGAGGTGGCAGAGTTTGACTGGAGGAAACATGCGGTGAACGAAGGTACCGCTTGTACGAAAGGTATATCAAGATAACGATGGACTCCAAGACAACAAAGATATACCTGGATTTGAAGGGGCTATAAATACCAAGCCTCACCAACACATTAGGGAATTCAATTCTTAGGAGAAGAAGATCTAGTCTTAAGCTTATACCTCCTTAATGTTTAGAACTCAAGTAGATACAACAACTTGAGTTCTCTTTATTACTTTGGGAAGCATTAAGATCTCTTGTAACCACCAAAACTTAATACAAGCAATCACTCATTTCCCCGTGAACGTAGACTAAATAGTCGAACCACGTAATCTCTTGTGTCATATGATAACTTAGCTTTATTTGCCTTACTTATTATTCTTTGTTATCGTTTTGATCTTGAGTTCCATTTATTTACTTAGCATCATCAGTTCAACAGAGGTATTCATACTACTTAGTATACGATTCTCTGAGCTGTATACATTACGTAGATTATGGGAAAATTAGTAGTCACAGTTTGGCGCTAGAAGGTTTTGCTCAACAACTTGAGTTTTTTCGATCCTTTAATTTTTTTGGCATACGTTGTCTTCATTAACAGGATGGATATCACTTCCTAGTGACCCGTTCATCCAAAATTCACGCGAGTTCTTTGAGTTCATATCCTCTAGAGACTTCCAACCTTTTAGATCTACAAAGTTTTACCAAAACTTTTTTCACAAAACGTCAAAAAAAATTTTTTATACTAAAGTAACGTTTTCCAACAAAATCTCTTTTAGATCTGAGCACCTTTGAATACTATAGAATCTCAGTAACCGTTTAAGGAGAAAATATCTTACAAAAGCATTTAGTGCGCCCTTCCTTTTTGGGATTTGACAATCCTTTTTACTTGTTTTCAATATTTAAGGTTGTTTTTTCCAAGGTTGTCGTCAGACATTAAAAACGTATCTTTTCAGACATCATTCAAGTACTTTTTCTGAAAAAGCTGCTTAGTCGTCTTCTGTGTCAGAGCATTAATTGCTACTTTTTAACGAAGGCACCCGAGTAGCAAAAATTTCTATCTTTTTTGTGTTCGCAGGGTAGCAAAAATCCGAAGACATGCAAAAACCAAGTGATGTACCAGCAAGCTCACGACCGGCTGTTACAAGAGGTAGATTTCAAAATCCATCTCGAACAAACCAAAGAAATGAAGCAAAGGATGGACAAAGCGTGATAGCAAGAAAAACGGCTGCTACAAAACCACCTACCCCTGCTGAAGGGATGGGGCAAACATCGGGAGCACAACCAATCTACGGCATGCCGTTACCGGAGCGACCAAATGTTACAAAGCCACCTACGGTAAACGGAGGGTTACCCAGAACCTTAACCCCCACGGGATGAGGATTGGGAAAACTAACACCAATACAGCTCGACCCCCGACGCTCCAGTAATAGAAGCAGGCGTAGATGGCTCTGAGAACCCGGAGAACATCACTCATCAGGGTGGCGGAAATCAAGAAGAAAAACTAATAACAGCGCAGGTAGCGGCTCTCCTACTACGTAACAAGGAGCATGAAGACACAATGCACGCCATGGTTCAGGAGAACCAGAACCTCAAAGACATGTTGGACAACCAGATTGAAGGTTCTCAAACTCACCCGCCTCTGAGAAAGGGTGAGAATGGAGCCATCTCAGGAAGACGAAGGGTGGGTCTCAACCCATCTAAGGATAACCCACCAGGGAGAACAAGGAAAATGCAATACGATCCAAATGATATAGATCCAACTTACAAGCCATCTCAGTCTTATTATGATGATACATTTTCTAGAGATGCTCACAACGTGAACATGGTCATGGAGAAAATGGAGAAAATGCGCAAGGAAGTACAAGGATTGAAAATTGGCCGCGCAGGAGCAATGCTAGAAGAAGTACTCCATTAAAAAACAACATCTCCGTTGTCTTTTCACATTTTAATGGAGCCTATCCCTGCGAAATTCCCGGTACCTACGTTTCAGGCGTACAATGGTACCTCAGATCCCGCAGCTCACCTACGTTACTATACTCGTGTCCTTTCCCATTGGGAAAGAGATGAGATAGTACTTTGTAGGTACTTTCCCGCAAGCTTAACATGATCAACATTGGCATGGTATGACAATTTACCAGCAAACTCAATGGACCCTTTTGAGAAATTGTCTACGGTATTCTTGGAAACATACATGTACAAAAAGTCAACAAAGGCGCGGTTAGATAGGCTATTTTCATTAGCAATCAGACCCAGGGAGACATTGATGCAATACGAAGACAGGTGGCAAAAGATGTGCCACGCAATAGGAAAGGTCAATCCAGAAATTAGCATTAATTTTTATAAATACGGACTTGACAAAACCTCAGCTATCTTCGTTGATCTTCAAAACAGAGCTCTGGATTCTGAAAGGGAGCTTCGGGTTGTTCAAGATCGTTACATCAGGATCGAGGAGATACAAAAGGACAACCCAAGGGCACAAACAAAAGCAGCAACGGCTACGGAGCGCACAAACTCTCTAGAACCAATTCCGGAGGTACCTAAGCGACAAAATGAAGCCAGGGGCAGAACTAGATCTCAAGACAAAATATCAAAGTACGTAGATGGCAAAGTCAAGGGAAAAGGCAGAGAAAAGTTCGTAGATAAAATCCACACAAAGATAAAAACCACGTTCTCCCACATTTTAAGCAAGGAAGGAGCAAAGCCAGGTTTTCCTTACCCTAACATTAGGGGAAAGCACCTGAAAAAACAAATAATGCTAAGGAGTATTGTGAGTACCACCAGTACTACATGCATACAATGGACACGTGTTACCACCTGAGGAACACGATTCAAAAATTCATCGATGAAGGAAAATTCATGGAGTACATAAAGGTGAAACCTGCTGATACTGAGATAGCCCCCCAAAAAAGGGTGGAGCTACCACAGGAAAGAAAATACATCAAAATGATCACCTTCTCTAACGGGGGGAAGGAGGAGTTACTCGAAGATATCCTTGAATTGGCTCGAAACAGGAGAAAGTTGGAAAGCCACGAAGTCTTCAAACTAAGTGGACCACCAGCTAACACTTGGGAAGAATGGATGGCTACGCCATTAACATTCTATACAAGAGACGTCAACCAAGAGGTTGAGATGCACAACGATCCTTTGGTGACCACCATTCCAATTCACAGATGGAACGTTACGAAGGTCCTCATTGATGGGGGAAGCTCGTTAAATGTGTTTTTCTATGAATCGTACCTACGTATGGGCTTAAAATCCGAGCAAATGGATTCATCCACTTGCACAATCTATGGTTTCAATGGAGCGGTTTCAAGACCAAGAGGAAAAATTGTTTTACAGGTACGAGCAGGACCTTTGGTGATAAACACTAGATTCTGTGTTGTGGATGCACCTTCGCCCTATAACGTCATTATGGGACGGCTATGGGTCCATCACTTACGAGGAACAGCTTCAAATTATCATCAGTATCTCCGTTTCCCCACACCCATGGAAGAAATGGAAATCAAAGGGGATCAGAAAGATGCAAGGCTAAGCAACTTGGCGGAGGTTACACTTAACAAAGAAAAAGTCGCTGCACAACAACACGAAAGGAAAAGAAGAAAAAAAAAACTAAGAAAGTGAAGGATGAAATCTTCTTGGTTCCCGAAGCCTCCTCGGTCCCGGATGCAAGCACCTCCGCTACCCCAGGAGCCAACGTTTCCTCCAAATGACAACTATAGAAAAGCGCTCCTCAACGACCTCAGAAGAAAACCTGTCACCGGTAGAGCCAACAAAGAAAATCAACATCGGGACAGAGGCATATTCAAGGATGATCAGCTTCGGCACATTACTAGAAGACGATGAGGAGGCGCAACTAAAAAGGATACAAAGTGAGTAATTAGATGTATTCGCATGGTGAATGGAAGATATGCCAGGTATTGACCCGAATATGGTTTCTCACCACCTTCGGCTTAAACTAAAATTTGCACCATTCAAGCAGCGTATCCGCAAGGTGGCGGATATCTACCACGAAGCAGTGGAGAAGGAATTGAAAAAGCTCCTAGCAGCAGGATTCATACGAGAAGTTAAGTATCCCACATGGATATCTAATATGGTGATAGTATCTAATAAGAACGGAGGCGTGCGCGTCTGTATTGACTTTAGAAATCTTAACAAAGCATTCCCCAAGGATAGCTACCCACTAACCAATATTGACCAAATGGTCAATGCAACCGAAGGACACCAGAGACTGTCCTTTATGGATGGTTACTCAGGTTATAACCAAATCTCCCTTGCAGAAGAAGATCAGGAGAATACTGCGTTCTTTACCCCACGAGGATTGTATTGTTATACAAGGATTCCTTTTGGACTAAAGAACGCGGGGCCAACATACCATCGATTGGTGGACAAAATCTTTAAACCGTGGATAGACAAGACACTGGAGGTCTATGTAGACAACATTCTCGTCAGAAGCAAAGAGTCAAAAAATCATCTGTCGAACCTAAGGGAGATATTCGAAGCCATGAGAAGCTTTCACATGAAAGTAAACCTGCAGAACTATGCGTTCGGAGTTACCTCAGGAAAATTCCTAGGGTACTTTGTGACAAAGCGAGGAATAGAAGTGGACCCTGAAAGGGTCAGATCAATAATGGAAATGCCATCTCCACAAACACTAAAAGGAGTACAGAAGCTGAATGGAATCTTAGACTCCATGGGAAGATTCATAGCAAGATCGTCTGATAAATGCAAAGCATTCTTCAACACACTAAGGAAGGGAAACATGTTCGTATGGACCGAGGAATGCGAACAAGATCTTCAAAAGATCAAAGAATACTTGGCTTCAGTACCCATCCTACAGAAGCCGGAGCCAGGTGATATACTCACCCTATACTTAGCATCAAAAAGCTATGATGACCGTAGCATTGGTACGAGACCAGGGGAAAGAAGAAAAACCCATCTACTACATCAGCAAAACACTCAGTGCAGCGGAGCATAACTATACCAAGGTGGAAAAACTTATATATGCCTCAGTCATTGCAACTCAAAAACTAAGGATATATTTTGAAGCACACAACATCCGAGTCTTCACAAAGGATCAGATTGGCCAGAACCTCGACGGCACGGAGAAAATCGGAAGAGTGGAAAAATGGATCAATGTCATGATTAAACAATTCCATATAATCTTCGAAACCAGGAAAGCTGAGAAATCACAAATCTTAGCAGATTTCCTAGCAGACCTGCCTCTTAGTGACGAAGAAGAAATAGACGACATCCCAGGAATGGAGGAAGACAAGAAAGAAACTGAAGACCTGCTGGAACCTCATAATTCACGAAAGTGGAAAATATTCGTAGATGGCTCCTCCAATGGAGAAGGCGCAAGCATAGGGATTGTAATAACAACCCCTACGAACGATCGACTAATCTACGCATTCAAGTTAGAATTCGAAGAATACACCAACAACATCACAGAATACGAAGCAGTTATACATGGTCTACGCTTGGCACGGGAGCTAGGCTTGTCAGATGTTCGGTTAACTAGTGACTCTCAGCTAGTCATTAGAAAAATCGAGCTGAAATATCAAACTTTGGATCCGGTACTATCTTCGTATCTGAGGTTAGCCCAGCAGCATGCGTCCAAAATTAGCAACGTGACATTCAGGCACGTCTGCCGAAAGGAAAATAGGCACGCGGATGCCCTAGCATTCATATCTTAAATGCTAAGGGATAAAAACACCACAGTAGTGCAAATCGGGAGGATATATGAACCTTCGATAGAAGGACCTATCTCAGGCATCAAGGAGACTTTGGCTGTCCAAACAAATGCCATGAGAGAGGCGGAAGAAACATGCCAAGAAAAAGAAAAGTCAGAGGAGGAAACAAAGGAGTCGGACGAAGATCAATCCATTCCAGAAGAGGACAATGGAAACGAAGCGGAAGATGATTGGAGAACTCCAATCTACGATTACCTTGACAAAGGCATATTACCAGCTGATGTCAAGGAATCCAGGAAGATCGAATCAAAGGAAGCAATGTATAGCCTACGTGACGGTATACTGTATAGAAGGTCATTTCTGGGACCTCTGTTATGGTGCCTCTCGCAAACCGAAGGAAGGAAAATACTTCATGACATACACAACGGATATGCCGAAAACCACAGCGGAAGAAGATCCTTGGCAGTTAAAGCCAAAATGAAAGGGTACTACTGGCTAAGTATGGATGAATATGCAAAAAACGTGGCTAAACGATGCGAAAGTTGCCAGCTCTTCGCCAAAAAGATCAAGGCACCAACAACGGAGCTTAACTTAATTATCAGCCCTTGGCCATTTTCCAAGTGGGGGGTTGATATTGTCGGACCTCTGATAGAGGGAACAACAAAGAGAAAATATCTTATTGTGGCTATGGATTACTGCACCAAATTGGTGGAGGACAAGCCTTTGGAAAGAATTAGAGACACATATGTCTTCAAATTCTTGTTTGAACAAATTATATGCAGTTTCGGAATACCAGCTGCCATAGTCTCTGATAATGGAAAACAACTGCAAGGGAAGAACATCGATATGTTGTTCGATACCTTCAACATTGAGAAGAACAAGTCTATTCCTATATATCCTAAGAGCAATGGACAAGCGGAGGCGACTAACAAAACCATAGCAATGAACTTGAAAAAGAAGCCAGGAGCATACAAGAAGAGATGGTGCGAACTGCTGCACAATGTCATGTGGGCCTATCGAACTACAAGAAGGTCGGCCACGGGAGAAACTCTGTTCTTACTAACCTACGGAGCCGAAGCAGTCATCCCAACGGAGATAACACTTCCAACAACAAAAATAGAAGCATGGAAGAAGAACCTAACAACAAACTTGATGTTAGAAAAGATGGATGATCTCGAAGAAAGACGGGAAGTAGCTTTGCAAAAGATGGTGAACTACCAACCAAGGCAAGCCCGAGAATACAACAAAAAGGTTATTCCTAGAAACTTTGTGGTCGAGGAATACGTACTGCGTCAGATACCACTATATCAAAGGAACAAAGAGTGGGGCAAACTAGATCCTACATGGGATGGAACCTACATCATACACGACATCGCAGGAAAGGGGTCTTATTATCTAAGGACCACGAAGGGGGAAGTGTTACAACACCCTTGGAATGCAATGTACCTAAAAAAGTACTACCCGTAAGAGAATGGTGATTACTCAGGAGAAGAAAGAAACGGGCCATATCCCACCATGTTCTATCCATGATCAAAGGTATTATAAACCTAAATAATCAATGAAAGAAACTTTTTTGCTATAAAATGAAGTTTGATTAGTATAATTGGTTTAGAATAGACACCCTCCGTCAGGATTGACGATGAGACAAGGCAAGACATAACTGCGCATATGTCAATACTCGGATCCTCGGAGAAATAGCTCCTCTAAAGAGGAAGTAAGAAAAAATAAGATATCCACTATAGAGATACCTTTTCGAAGTAAAGCAGTCTCAGCATTGAATGCGTAGGGGTACAGGAAAATTATTGCCCACGTAGGGACCTTCGCCACCACGGTACCTTTTGGCCAAAGGATACTTAGGTAGGACGATGAATGTTCCATCAAAGGTTAAACATACTTTAGCACCTAGTGATGACTAGAATGTGCGATCAAATATACACAATACATCTACAAATGAAATATCCATGCAATAACAAAGGTAACTAATAATGTTACCAAAATATGATTGACATGTCTTAGAAAATCGCATATTAAAACCATCGCGGAGCATTGTTTCAAAAAATAGAGACATCTCAGCTAAGAAAGATACCTCAGCTGAGGACATAAACAACAAGGAAGAGTTTTTACGAAGGTAAAGCTCAAAACAGATCAAGGATAAGGAAGGCGAGGAAAGGTAACCCCTTCAGCCTAGAGTCAGCTTCAGCAAAGGCATTATTAATATAGTCAATAGAGGATCACTAGAACTGCAACTTCATTTGGTAGGACTGAGATTCCAAGTATGAGACCGATTTACGACGAAGATACATCAACTGAGCATTAAGTTGATCATTGGCCTGCTGAAGCGACTCAGCCTTAAACTTCGCAGCAACATCAAATTGACGAGATATCTCTAACGAGGATACTTCGCCCTCAAGGTGACTTATCTTAGCATTCAGACCCACTATCTTCTCTTGGAGACCTGCGTACAAGCAAGGGCTAAGGAACGGTCAAAGATACATCAAAGGCGTAAAGGAAGTTACGGGAAAAGAAAAATCCTAAGCTACCTCTGGCATGGCTAAGGGATTCTTCTAGACTAAATTAAGCCTCAGCAAGATCCACTTCGACAGAATTAAGATCTTCAACAAGGGAATCCCGTTCGGTACGAAGATCCTCAACATCAATCCGGAGCGAAGCATTTTCAGAGGATAAGGCTTAGTAAATATTTTCTAACTCTTCCAACCTTTTTACCTTAGCCAAGTGAGACATAGAAGATGTAGCGGGGTTAGCTTCGTTGAGCTTGCTCTTAAGAGAACAAACTTCAAAGGCCAATACATTGCGCTCAGCAGTAACCTTAGCTAAGGAAGCACAAGCACCCTCGAAGGACTATGGTGTTTTTTTACGAATAATCTCTTGGGCTGAGAGGCGTTTCTTTAATAAAGCCATGTCACTCTTCTGCTTGGATATTAAATCCTCTTTCAGCTTAAGAGAATCTTCACATTCTTTGTGAAGCAAAGCCATCTTCTTCACGAGATCTGAGTTATGAGCAGACTCAAGGGATATTTGAGTCTCATTATGAGCGGTTACGTTCATTAATCTATCAGATTTATTATGATAATACCAAACGTCGGATCTTACCTTGGATACTTGCTCTCTGAGGTATCTAAGTTCACCGGAGCTACAAACTGGCAGACGTAGGTTCACTCAGACTATGCTATCATACAAAAATGAATAAACAAATCTATAAGGGTAAAGGGAAACGAACCTATAAGTTTGGAGGCCTCCCCAGCAAGCGAAGAGTCAGCAGCTTTACGGCCTTCCTCAGCAATCTTTGCATCATTATTAGCTCTCTCAAGTGAAAGCAAGCAAGCTTCGAGGGACCTTTGGGTATTTTTTAGCTCACCCTCCAGCAAAGATATCTTGGCAGCCTGGGTAGAATCACTAGAAGAAGGTTGATGTACATGATCCTGGCGAACACGCTCCAGTAAAGCACTTAAGCGAGTGTACTTAGCCTTGTAGAACTTTAAGAGGGTACATCCAATGTCGACTTGTTTGCAAAGCTGCAAACAAAGGAGAATAAAAACGAACGAAGGTTCAAAACAAAATGAACGAAGGTTCAAAACAGGGTGTATATCAGTAATAGAAATGCTGCTTACCCACGATACAGACAAGCAAGGAAGAAAATCAGCGTAGGTATCCATGAAAGCTTTCATCTCTTGGATACTACCTATGCGAGTCTCGTCGAAGCCTTGAATGGAACGAAGGTATTCTGGATCGAAGAATAGATCCTTAGCCATTCGGTACTGAGAAGTCAAGGTATCCAGTCTTGTGGTAGTGTCGAAGGAGCTGGACAGACAATGGTGATCAACTTCAGAAGAAAAGGGTCCTTTTGAATCCCGAATAATAGCTGCTAGAATGGCATCATCAGAGCTACCAAGGCTCAAATTCTCAGCCGAGACCCCACCATTCGCTTGGGAACGAGCATCGGGCACAAGGGATGAATCATCACCACGACGAAGAGAAAGCGATATGGATGAGCTAGGAACCAAAGAAGGAGCTTGTCTAGAAGGACCACCCAATTCCATATTTCCAACTGAGGGAAGATTACCCAGCACATTCCAATCTGGAGACGAAGGCGGAGGTCCAACAGGTTTGATGGCAGGAGCAGTACAAACAGAATGAGCACTTCCCAACGAAGTGGGGGCAACATTGAAAGAAAATATGCCAAGGGAGATCACAATCTTCTTCTTCGGCTGATAATCCGAACTTCCAGCTCTCACAACCGGAGCCACGCCCTTCGAAAATGAACCGATCGAATGAAGCGAAGTGGCAGGAGAAGAAGGAAGACTCTTGGAGGACACCACCGCAACACCAACACTAGACAAAGCAACAGGCTGAAAACTCACATAAGCGGACAACGAAGGTACCTTCGTTACAGAAACAGGAGTTGCAACTTGGGTGCTGGATTGACTCACCAGTAAAGAGCCGATAACACCATGAAGATTATCACCTTCCACAGAGTTAGCAGGAGAGGGACTGGGAACATCCTTGGAAAAATCCTTCTCCATATCATCCAAGTGGGGACTAAAAGCGGTATCCTCAATATTTTCCATGCCCTTGTCCTGCGGTTCTTCCTCACCAGCTTTAGGGTCCTCATCAGATTCATCAACATCAATCACAACTTTTAGCTTGCCCTTCTTCCTGGAAGCCTAAGGGAAAAACACATGCAATAGCTAAGGATCAGTGGCAAGATACTAAGGAATCTACGAACACTTAGGTAGGAATGTAATCCTTACCTCCGCAAGTGTGGTGGCAGCTTCAGACGAAGCCCTCCTCTTCCTTGTCCTAGAAGCTACGGGATTGCTAGCAGCCCGGAGAACTCCCAGCAGAATAAGTAGGGGAAGGATGCGAGAAAATTCACTTACAAAAGCCATAAGATAAGGGAAACCAAGACAGGAGCATATGAGCTATACAAATCTTACCTCGTAAGTAGCAGGATTCAATACCCAAGGTTGATACCCATCATACTTATCAGTAAAAGATGAAGCTGTGCGAGGAACATTGGGGTATGCAGAGGTAAATCCATAAGCCCAAGGACCAGTAAAGCGAAGGGGTGTACGAGCCCAACGATCATCATGATCCAGCCGAATGCGATCAACTTTCGGCAAAGGAAGCTTGGCGGAATAAGAAATGACAGTCATCCCAGTCTTGTCTATTTCCTCCAACAAATGAAGGGTATTACCCTCCCTAATATTCTTAGCAGTAGCATGAATACAGAGAGGACCAACACTCCAAGGAAGAAGACTTCTTCTATGAATTGAATCAGCATAGGTGGCATTGAAATTGGCAGGAGTATAATCCTCTTGCTTAGATCTCCCCGGAGAAAAAGGGTCATAAGACTCCAAAGTAGTCTTACCCTTGCTACGGTACCAAGACTCGCGAAGGGCACGCTAGTAATTACCATATACAGCTCTACTCCTCGAACCTGAGTTTTGTTCATCGGATCATCCCTAGTGGACAAAACATCATAGTAGAAAGGGTCATTCCTACTATACAAAGGCAGAAGTAAACCTTCATCCAACTGACGTACGCCGATCAACAAGTTTTTTTCATCATAAGGAAAGCTTCGGATCAGAGACTCAGTAAGAACATCAGGGACATCAACAAAGGATATCTCAAATTTGTGAAGACGAAAATATTTACGGATGTCATCCAAAGACAAACGAGCGTAGATATCCTTGTCACGAAGCTGCAGCCTCTGGAACTTCTAATGGGGTGGAGAAGGAGGAAGAAACTCAGTAGCAACTTATCCAGCATCAGACTGCGCAACAACCTCAAGGACCGCAGCCACCTCAGTTCCTCTATAACATCAATCTCCTCAGGAGGAGGAGAAGGTGTAGAATCAGTATGATCCATACGCGGAGGAGGCTCAGAAGAAGATCTAGGCCTCGTAACCTTACGTGTAGGTTTCTTCGGAAGCCTCATAATCTCTAACACCAACAGGAAGAACAGTCCTCAACAATGGCATACCAAAAATTGCAGAGAAGATAGAAATGCAGTTGGGGAAAAAACTAAAGTACTTTGGGCCTGGGTTTTATTAAACCAACCAAAACAAACAGTTAGAACCATTCACAAGGCATAATGAGACGCAATCTCACATCATCACCAAAATCATGAAACCAAGACACTCATGAAGGAAGATCGAGATATGAAGAAGTTGAAGAAACACCCAATTCTACAAATAACAAAGAGAATACATTTAAGGACACAAACAATACATGCAAAGATTCAAGAACATCAAGGATGCTCGGAACAAGGCAGTTAAGGAAAATGGAAGACTAACCCAAGTCAAATACATGAAGAATCAAGAAGAAAGACGAAGAATTACTAACCTGTGAATAATGATTAAGAAGCGAAAAAGCAAAGCTCCAGAAAGATCGAGTGAAGAATCATAACAGTGGGCAAAGAAAAACTCCTGGAAAGAAGATAGAGAGAGACAATTCACAAAGAGAAAGGAAGTTAATGAAATATTCAGGATTATTCTCTTCTTATAAGCGGCTAGAGAATCCAAAATTTTGGAGGGCCCGAAATTCAAGGTGAAGTTATTGCATGAAAGGACATGAAGGGACCACCAAATCGGTAAGTGCAAAAATGGCGGCGTTACAAAAAATTATTTTCTTCCAATTCTACCGGATGGTAGAATATGATAGAAAATGGGAAAATTGTGAATACTAATATTCTGAGGAGCACGTGTCACGATCTTGGCGGTCGCATACAAGATAACTGTATATCCCTCGCTATACAGAGGAACCTGAGCAGCGGAGGATACCTTCGTAGATATACTTTATCTTCTCCCAAGAAGAAATGTCTCGACGGTCAAGATGGATAAAGTAAAGCCTAGCCTAGGAGGATCCAGCTGGCGAAGGGACAGAGTTAGATAACAAATCTAATCAACATTAAATGCACAAATCTCTTATCTACACATATAATAAAATCACCTGGAGAGAGATAACGTGGCAGGACCCGGTAGGAGGAATCTAGCAGCGAGCGAAGGTACAATCTGTACTGATGATGGGAAGTTCTCGGAGGAACGTGGGTCAGCTGAGGTGGAAGAGTTTGACTGGAGGAAACATGCGTGAACGAAGGTACCGCTTGTACGGAAGGTATATCAGGATAACGATGGACTCCAAGACAACAAAAATATATCTGGAGTTGAAGGGGCTATAAATACAAAGCCTCACCAACAAATTAGGGCATTCAATTCTTAGGAGAAGAAGATCTAGTCTTAAGCTTATACCTCTTTAACGTTTAGAACTTAAGTATATACAACAACTTGAGTTCTCTCTATTACTTTGGGAAGCATTTAATATCTTTTGTGACCACCAAAACATAATACAAGCAGTCACTCATTTCCCCGTGGACATAGAATAAATAGTCGAACCACGTAATCTCTTGTATCATATGATAACTTAGCTTTATTTGCGTTACCTATTATTCTTTTTTATCATTTTGATCTTGAGTTCCATTTATTTACTTAACATCATCAGTTCAACAGAGGTATCCATACTACTTAGTATACGATTCTCTGAGATGTATACATTACATAGACTATGGGAAAATTGGTAGTAACACCGATAAAAGTTTTCAAACCAAAAATTTATTATGGGTTTTCAAACCCAATTCCGGTAGCTAAGGTACCCGTACGCGTACCCGAGCTGGTTATTTCTCAAATCGGTACTTCATGGACTTAAAACAATAAATCAATAAGGAATGCATTCTAGCAAACCGTGGATATATTGTTCATGAATTGGTTCAAGTGAATCAAACGATTTTGTTTCAATTGTGACTATGTATAAAGACCTAAGCAATTGAACAACTCTTCAACTAGTTCTTTTGAAGTCATTTGAACTAGTTGTGAAGAAGATGAATACGGTTGATATGGAAGTACACATTTGGTTAACTTTATGAACCAACCAAATGTACACGTTTAGGTACGGTTACTCAAACCTAAATGAAATACATTTCATTTGTGTATGACAAGCTAAGTTTCGATCTAACGGTTGAAAGATATTAGCTAGGAGAAATCGGGTTTTTCATCTAATGGTGAATATTGAATTCTTTGCCACCAAGGTAACTTAGATTACAAACCCTGATTTGAAAACTATACAAAGGAGAACTCTAGCAAATGGGAAAACTAATCCCAACACCTCCTGTGTGATACTAGTTAGTTTAGCTAGAGTCGTTTTTCCTTTAACCGTAGGTTTCTTCTCGAGACCCTGTCGGTCAACGACTGAAAGACTTCATTTGGATTGTGAAGCCAGACAAAACTACTACTCTTGTAGTTTAACTATATTATCTTTCCATTTTCTATCGTACGATTTCAATTGAATAATTAACTCGAGATTATATCTCTGATAGGGCAAGATAAAAAGAAACCACAAACATCTTCGTCTCATCGTTTGTGATTCCGCAACATCTTGTTTCGCTACCGTACGATTAAGATTGTTGTGAGGTGATTGATATTTCTAGACTGTTCTTCGGGAATATAAGTTTGAATTATCAATTGTTTCCTGTTCACCTTGATGTATCAAAATACGGAACAAAACTCTTAGGTTTATCTGTGGGAGACACATTTACCTATCGTAGACTTTTCTGTGTGATATAGATTTATTTATTCAAGTCTTCGACTTTAGGTCATAGCAATTCTTAGTTGTGGGTGAGATCATCTAAGGGAACCAAGTACGCAGTATCCTACTGGGATCAGAGACGTAAGGAGCGCAACTGTACCTTGAATCAGTGTGATATTGATTAGGGTTCAACTACAGTCCAGACCGAAGTTAGTTTGTAGTAGGCTAGTGTCTGTAGCGTCTTAATACAGTATGGTGTTCAATCTGGACTAGGTCCCGGGGTTTTTCTACATTTGCGGTTTCCTCGTTAACAAAATTATGTTGTCTGTGTTATTTCTATTCCGTATTATATTTTGATATATAATTGAAATATCACAGGTTCTGCGTTGTATCGATCAATAGTGAAATCCAACCTTTGGTTGTTGATTGGAAATTGATTGATCCTTGAATATTGGTCTTTGGTACCATCCAAGTTTATTATCATTGTATTTGATAAAGACTCGCTGATTTCTATTTACTTGAGTAATCAAATCAAGAGATTGAGATATTAACTCCTCGATATACTTTTTATTAAGATTGAGTCTGACTATCTAGTTGATTCTCTTAAAAGTATATTGGAGTTAGTACATACAGATTTCTAATCGAAATATTGGGTGAGGTTGTTAGACCCCCGCATTTTCAATTGGTATCAGAGCAGGCAAACACGTTTAAGACCTCAAAAGTTTGTGTTTGTAGCGATCTGACTCTATGGACAATAAAGTCTCTATAAACGCTTCACCAGGAATAAATCTCAGTCTTAGAGAATGTTCTAAAATCCTTGTTATTCTTCAAAGGAAGTTGGATGAACAGATCCATATCAACCGTGATCTTATTGCAAAAACTGAAAAATACGAGGATTTGAAGTCTGTCAAAATTTCTTCAGTATTGATGAATAACTCTTGTAAATGAAGTTTCAAACAAAGTTCTTGTTTTGAAAAACTTGATAGAAGGAAGAACTTCTTAAAAAGGATTGTTTATGTTGACCCATGTATGTTCTGTGAGTCTTGTTCTCACGCTCAACATACGTGTACACGTTTTCAGAAAATTATAAGAGTTGCGAGCAATCTTCACAAGAAAGCTAAAAAATTGAGTACGTATCTAAAAAGGTGTACAATACTAACAAGAAAACCTAATCAGGAGAGTAGTGTTAGTATGGGAGATTTTTCTTTAAAATCAACATCATCCTTTCAATGGCTTCTTGACAGTGGATGTTGTTGACATATGATTGGCGACCTTTCGTGGTTTGTTTCTAAAAGCAACTTTGAAGGAGGTCCAGTTACTTTCGGAGATGGAAGATGTTGCTACATTAGAAAGAAGGGTACGATCAAGCTTCCCGGCGTTCCAGAAATCCATGATGTGGTATACGCAAAAGGTATGATTGTGAATCTTCTTTCTATTAGCCAAATTTGTGACAAAGGACACAGAGTTGTCTTCAATGCAAATGGATGTGACATCGTAGACAAAACTGGAAAAGTAATTTTCCAAGGAACTCGTAGTAAAAATAATTGTTATCTTCTTGATACTCAGTTTGGCAATTGTTGCAATTTGACTAAGGTGGAATCTACACATCTTTGGCATGAGCGTTTTGGTCACATCAATTATCACCTCTTAACTAAGATCATTAACAAGGAACTTGTTAAAGGAATCCCCAAAATCAATGCAAAGATTGGTGGTGTATGTGGTCCTGTCAAAAGGGTAAACAAATGAAAGTTCACTATAAGCCATCTCGAGATATTCTCACTAAAGATCCACTTGATTTAATTCATATGGATCTCTTTGGGCCAATTCAACAATCCACTTATGGTAGATGACTACACCAGATTCACTTGGGTAGCTTTCCTAGCTCATAAGAATGATACCCTTGGTGAATTAAAAATTATTGCTAATAGAATCCAGAACGAACAAGGTCACAAACTAAATAAAATTAGAAGCGATCGAGGCATCGAATTCAAAGACACTAAAGTATTTGAATTTTGTGAAAAATTGGGGATTATTCAACAATACTCACCACCTATCACTCCTCAGGCTAATGGGGTTGCTGAAAGAAAGAATATGAATATTCAGGAAATTGCCAGAATAATGCTTCATAAAAAAACTCTACCTCTAAGATTTTGGGGAGAAGCTTTCTTCACAGCATGCTACTTGATCAACCGTGTCTATCTACAGTCTAAAACCCTAAACACTCCATATGAGTTGTGGTACGGTAGAAAACTCAACTTACAGTATCTAAGAGTGTTCGGAAGTAAGTGCTACATCCTGAAATATCGAGAACAGAGAGGGAAATTTCATACTAAAAGTGATGAAGGTATCTTTCTGGGCTATGCGTAGATAGTCGTGGGTTTTGGGTATTTAATCTCAGAACCCAAGTAATGATGGAGTCTGCTAACGTTATCATTAATGATATTAGTGACTTTCATCATGGTTTTTCTTCTTCTGAGTTGCCTCTAACCGAGACAACCAGTAAAGTCAAATAAATTTCCGATTCAGTTGAATTTATACCTACTGTTGTTGATCCTGAAGTTTCTAGTGACGAGGAGAAAAACATTGACCAGACTGTGCCTGTTGAACAAGAACATATCCCCTCACGACACCTCTGGGTTCAAAGAAATCATGATCCCAACATCATCATTGGAGGAAGAGATTCTACTGTAAATACAAGAGGATAACTTCAAAATTGTGCAATTTTGGTTGTTATCTTTAACAGGTAGAACCAAGAACTATTGATGAAGCTCTAAGAGATTCCTTATGGGTGAATGCTATGCATGGAGAGTTAAATCAATATGAAAGACAAGATGTATGGAAGCTTGTACCTTGTCCTCCAAATGTAAGTATTGTTGGCACCAAATGGATATTTAAGAACAAGTCTGATGAATTTGGCACTATTGTCAGAAACAAAGAAAGACTTGTCGCTCAAGGATATTCACAAATTGAAGGAATCGAATTTGACGCTCCTGTGGCACGCCTTGAGTCCATTAGATTATTATTAGCTCATGCTTGTTTTCTTAAGGTAAAGCTATTTCACATGGATATCAAATCCGCTTTTTTAAACGGAACCCTAAAGGAAGAAGTCTATGTAGCTCAACCTAAGGGTTTTGAAAACCCTGACTTCCCATATCATGTTTTTAAACTAAATAAGGCGATGTATGGGTTGAAAAAAGCACCTCGTGCCTGGTTCGAAAAACTGACCTCATCTCTTCTTGGGAAAGGTTTTCGAGAGGAGGAGCTGATAAAATTCTATTACCAAGTGGAGTAAAAAAGATATTGTGATTTCTCAAGTATATGTGGATGACATCATCTATGGATCAACATCAGAGAAACTTGCACAAGATTTTCAAGTATCTCTTGGAAAGGATTTTGAAATGAGCAATGTTGGTGAATTAAAATTCTTTTTAGGATTACAAATTCAACAACACAGGAATGGAATTTACTTATTTCAAGAGAAATATGATAAAGATATGTCTCAAGATTTGGCCTTGATAAGTCTACCCATATACTAACTCATATGCCTACCACTGGTAAATTGCATCGATATGATAAAGGAGTAAATGTAGATCAAAAACTGTATCGGTCTATCATTGGAAGTCTTTTATATCTTACATCTACTCGACCTGATATTGCCTTCAGTGTTGGTTGTTGTGCTGGGTTTCAGGCAAATCCAAAGGAATCTCATTTAGAAGTTGCAAAAAGGATCATACGCTATATCAATCATACTGCAGGGTATGGTCTCTCCTACACTTTTTGATACTAACACTGATCTTACTGCCTATTCAGATGCACATTGGGAAGGATGTGTGGAAGATATAAAAAGTACATCAGGGGGTTTCTACTATGTAGGACTGAATCTTGTAGCTTGGCACAACAAGAAACAAAATTCACAATCCCTCTCAACATGTGAAGCAAAATACATTGCTGCAAGCTCATGTTGTACTCAACTTCTATGGATGAAACAAATGCTAGATGATTATGGAATCAACACTGGAGTAATGAGAATTTTATGCGACAATACCAGTGTAATTCGCATAACAGAAAATCTAGTTGAACACTCAAGGACTAAGCACATTGACATAAGGTATCATTTTATTCGAGATCTCTATGAGAATGGTATCATTACTATGGATTTTGTGCCCTCAGAACAAACAATTGGATGATAGTCTCACCAAACCATTAGATACTGCTACGTTTCAAAACTTACGACACTTTATTGGTGTTGTTCTGGTTCATTAGTCTTCCATAACTCTTTCCCCTGCTCTTATCTCGATCTTTTGGGAAATTGAGTTTGGAATATCATGGGGTGTAAAGTCTTTGTGCACATTTGTTTCTAGTAGATGTATCTTCCTAGTATCGTAGTGTCTTCTTCAAGTCCTTCTTTTCTTGTAAAAGTAAGGTCGCTCTTGTTGTTCTTTCGGGAATGACATCAAATGGGGGAGAGTTATTTTGAACTTGCGCTTAATTTCCATATCTTTGTGGGGAGTGCGGCTGTGGAATTTTTAGGGGTTATCTTGTATCTTTATAAACTCCTTGATGAATGAATTTAGCTTCGGCTATATGATTACATCTAAACAAGTTGATATGTACTTTTCTTTGGTCTTGAAGCATCTCCGTGGAAATTTCATTAGGATCTCACTATTTTCCGTACCTTTGCCAATTTTATTGACAAAAAGGAAGAGAACTAATGTGTTGTTAACACTACAAATACATATGGTTTTCGTATCATTATGTAAAGGGGAGTGGTTTTCATGTTGAGATGAAAGTATTGACTAAGGGGGAGTAGTACATATCACTATAATATTGTTGTCGAAGTTGCGATATATGTACTTTGATACTGTGTAATAATACTATGACACTTTCGTTGAAGCTAGAAATAAGATTAACCTGAGGTATCTGCTTACCCAAATGTATCTCGTTTCCAAAACTCAAGCGCCTTGCACTTGGAGGTGTCCAATTTAGCGATGAGTGCTGGAATGAGAAGCTCTTTTCCAAATGCCCGGTCCTTGAAGATTTGATTTTGGAACACTGTGTTTATTGTACGAGGGATTTCTATATTTCAAGTAGTACCCTGAAACTTTTGAAAATTTATCACTGGGAGGACGAGGATAGTTTACGAGACTGTGGTCTCAAAATTCATGCACCAAATCTTGTTTCCTTCTTCTATCAGGGTAGGGTTGCAAGAGAATTTGTCTTATCCACCTCTCCGAAACTAATTGAAGCTGATGTATATTTCTTTGACGAATATGTTGCAACAAGGGAGCAAAGGATAAGTTATGGTACATCAATGAGTCAGTTTCTTCGAGCCCTTACACATGTTAAAATTCTAGCTGTTTCTGATGCAACCTTAAAGGTATTCTTGCTTGCAAATTTGGAGCAGTTTCTTCATATTCCTTCTAACCCCTTGAAACTTATTTATTTGTTTATATTTCCTTGTCATGGATAGGCTCTCTCCTTTGCAGAGGATCTGTTAGGAAATTTGCCAACATTTCATAATGCCAAACAGTTGATCATGACTTCGGGAGAAACTGCTGATAAAGCATTAATTGCTTTGCTCAAAGCAATACCTAATCTGGAGTCGCTCGTATTTGACATGGCAAGTTTCACAGACCTTTCAACTCTGCAGGCATACCATCATTTAATATGAAAGTATAAAACACGACCTGGATAGATTTGATAACCAATTATATGTGTTCTAATTAACTTGATATCTGTCTTATCTTTTTCAACTTCCAATCTGGCAGGTTCCTCCGTGTAGTGATGACGAAGAAGAAGATTATGTTTCTGGCAACAATGCTGATGGCTAACTCAACCATGACAACAAAGATGATGATTGGAATCTCGATCTGGTAACTCCTGGATGCTTACTTGCACACGTTAAGTCGGTTTGCTTTAAGGATTTTACTGGGAACCCAAGGGAGATAAAGTTGGTGCAACTGATTTTGAAGATTGCAAAAGCTTTGCAGACAATGACTATTTCCTCTTTTCATTATTCTACCTTTGGAAGTAGAGAGAGTAAAGAACTTAAGGCAGAGATAACACGTCTTCCAAGAGCCTCAACAAGTTGTGTGTTTAGGTTCCCCTCCTGGCATTCATAGTCGGTTGTTTTGCGTTAGCAAGTAAATAAATTGGAATCTCTATCTTAATTTTCTAAGTGAACCTTTATCCATTTCTAGATCTGCATGTGATCCTGGATTCTTTTCCAGTTCTGACTCCTAAAATAGTTGGTAAGCCATTTGTTCTGCAAGTGTTGCTGGATAGTTAGACCGTGCATGAATGACCTGCGCAATAAGTCTTCTGCAATGACATGATATTAACATCTGAACACATTTCTAACTCTTAAACAAGTCTTCTGTAATGACACAATATCAAAACCTGAACACATTTTTAACTCTTAAACAGACAGGAAACAGAGAAACTTACAAGTCATTTACTCATTCAATGAAGGAACGGCCGGCCAGTCATCATGACAAACATCTAAACTCATCCGGGACAAGGTAGAGAAATGCAAACAACATAAACTGACTATCAAAGTTTTCTTATTAAAAAGCACCCTATTCATGATACGTACAGAACCGGACATCTGAAACCATACGCCAATTTTCTCATCTGAAACTATAAGATGAATCTTTAAACAAAAAGAACTTGCTTTTAGACTTATAATAAACCAAGGCATATTAAATCTCTCTAACAATACAACAACAACACCAATTTTCTCAAAATTTTAAGTTGGCCTTCCCAAAGTGCATCAGAGCCATCAACTGTTTTTTCATGGGCCATCAATTAATCATCCATTTTCACGGGCCATCACTCATTAGCTGTCATTTGTGATCAGTCAAGTAACATCATAATTTTTTAGTGTGTTTCAAAATTTTGGATCTGATTACCCAAAATGTGTTATTCTGCTTTCGGTGTGACCTTGGCAGCAGGTCTATGAAGCTTTACCATTTTGGGCTTTCATCCGAATTAAATTGAGGGCAATAATGCTGATTTCACTGAATACATGATAGAGACTAGAAAGTTTTGCTTGACCGGATATTAAATTTAAATTGGGAAAATGTCCCAATATGAGGTGCAATGTTTGAAATCTGCAACAAAGTTGGAAAAATGTCTCGTTCCGTTAACTTTAACATCCAGTTCAGTTAAATCACATGTGTAAGGTCACGATCACCACCAGAACCACTACAAAAACCACCTTCACCACCACCAACCTTAAACTCTGAACTCTTAATCTGAATCATGAATTTTAAACCCTGAAACTTCAATTATGAAAGGATTTTTTTAACGTGTGAGAGCTTGCACATGTGACTTAACTGAGTTTTTAACGGGTCATTTTTCCAAATTTTTAAATGTTAGGGCAGATTTCCAACATTGCAACCCGAATCGAGGCCTTTTCCCAATTTTCCCATTAGATTTCAGAATGTTCATAAAAGATTATCATTCAAAATCAAACTAATCATGACATGTTAATAAGAAGCCAGAGGATTTTACTCATATAATTTGAAGATAGATACCATTAGTTGTTTTGTGATGATTACATTTCTTACGATCCATGAGCAGAAAATCACTTGTGAAACAACTATTAAAACCCTCTCCTACCTAGAAACTGGGATCATAAAGACATTAATAACTAAATGAAAAACTAGAGAAATCCCAAAAGAGAACACAGCAAAGTTAAAAACCAAAGACTAGATAGAACAAGCAGCAGCAGCATTATTCTCAATCTCTTCAGTGTTGCTTTTTTACTTCATCTTTTGGGTTTAGAAATCATTCTTTTTTTAGAAATCATAGAAATCATTCTTCCTTGCAGCATAAATCTTGATTTCTTCAGCATTGAGTTTAAGAATATACATCCTTGCAACACGTTTAGAAGCTTCGAAATCATCACCCTTGACTCCTAACTGGACGAAGTTAGGATTCATTTCGATGCTGAATTCCTTCGTCCCATCCTTGTGATCAAAACGGGCAGCCTTTTCCTTGTCTTCTTTCCCTACATTGATATTAATAAACTTTCCTTGTATCAAAATGGTAACAAGATCTCCAAATGCATCAATATCGACTGACAAATTAATAGTATCTTCATGTTCAACGACCCTCCACATTGATGTTACTTTCCATAAGTTATGGATTCAGATAATACAACTCCGGGGTTCCAGCTTCTATTGCTGAATCAACAACACATAAAGAATCCATGTTAAAAATCATTAGACACAAGAAATAAGCAAATCAGAAATGAAATTTTTATTTTTTTACAAAGTCTAAAAGTATACCTGATTTCTTGAAGAGGTGGATTTTTGAAGAAGAAGAAGCCATTAATAACAGTATTGAAATTAAGAAACACTAACTTTCTTTTTCTCTGTAGTATGTGTGTGAGGAAATAAGACAAGAGAGGGAGGTGGTATATATATACAAGGAGGAGATGTTAGTTGAGTTGATAATTATGTTATTACAGTTCCTAGGCGTTCAGTTCGTATCACTAATTGTTTGATCTGGGGTCAATATCCTGGGCATGTTTCTCTGTGTATGTAATAGTAGGATTTGTTAAGTACTCCCGTTCTCACCGCTTGACACGTTAAGCTGGAGGGGAAAGGCTTTTGTACCTGGCTGCAAGAATTGTAGTCGTCAAAACAATATTGGAATCACTCCCCATCTACATACTTTCAAATTAGGATCCAGTTCGGCATATCCTGCCTTTTGTATTTAATCTTGCACCTAAAAATGTCAAACCACGGGGCAATTTTCAATGCTACTACAACTTGTGATTTGGCCATTGAACCGCCTAGCTTTATTTTCGATATCCTGAACAATGATAGACTAGACGCTACCAATGGGCTGCACATCAATGGTCCAGAAACAATGTTCTTCCTTAAACTTTTATTAATTTAAGGCTTATTTACCAAAAATAAAATAAAAGTGGAAACAAGTTTTTGTTTTATTTTTGATACAAATTGTAAGGGTTAAAAATGAAAGGGTGTCATATAGGAGAACATTTGTGTCCTATATATGGTGTTTTAAACTGCGCCTAGCAAATCCAAATTGTGCTTAATAGCCTTAGTAATCGGGAGGTGTTTAAAACTACACTTAGCATTTCAAAGTTCAAACACTTGCTCCATGTTTAAAACAACATTATAACTTTTGATGCAGTCTAAACCACCACGCCGAGTTTTACATTCTGTCACCTAAATTTCGGCATTAGTATAAGTGCAATACTTTAAGTATCATAGACGACTCTCATAATGTCATGCTTAATAGCTGCAAGACTAGACAGTTTAGATTTGCTCATGAGCCAACAAAACTTTATCAGATATTTGTCTTTTTTATACAAAAGCAATTTGATTTCTAGGTATGTATTTGTCCATGAGGGGTTTCATGGGATTAGCCAGAGCATTCAAGATGACTTTATAAACAAAATGACCATATAAGTGAAGAACTCTCTAACTGTACTAATGAAATTGGAGAGCACAATATCCAATGGTTGATTTGAGTAAGGATGTGGCCATGTGATAGTTTTATCCATAGCTTTCTAGAGGGCTCCTCTCATGCATCACATTTCATTGCATTGCAATGCGCCAATGCCAATCTGAAAGGCTCTTTCGACTTCTGAAAGTTTTAATTGGTTTCTAAAACATTTTTTCTTGTCAGGTTTAGGACTTTATTGCATTTCTGTGAGGCTTTTCTAAAGCGTTACAAGTGTTCTTAATGTGAATTCACAGCCATAACACAGCTGACAAATCACAAGCTGTTGTTTGTGGTTCCACAAATTTGATTAATTTTACTAACAGTGAACATGTATTTGAAGAACAAAAGTTGCATTCATCACATTACAACCCAAAAAGTTGAACCCTATTATAAATGTCACCTTCTAATTGGCTGACCACCTCACGCCAAATACTGCCGCACACACTACTAATAAAGGGATGGAAAATGTGGGTAATGATTATCATCCCATTAGAGGATAAGAATGTAGTTTACATGTTAATTATAGTTTGCCACCTGTTATGTTAAGTGGCAAAGTCTTGTACTCCTACGCATGTATAGGACTACTATAAATAGTCCTCTAGTGTCTTGTTATTACTGCGGTTTTGGAGCATCCGTTTTATGACTCCTAGAGAAATGAAATTCTCTTTTCTTCCTCTCGTTTATTTGATTGCAGTAATAGGGCATACATTTATCTTAACACACCATTAATTAGTGATCCATATTACGTTCAAGTATGGATGCACAAAGTTGTTGATAATACAAAACGTTATCAGCACGAATTGTTCTACGGGAACCGGCAATGGCTGACGATACGGAAAAAGATAATTCTCTTCAATATTTACATATTAAATTCAACTATTGTAAGTAGTTATGTGTATGCAATTCTTATTATGTCTAACTTGTTTTCTGTTTTAATTAGGAATTATTAAAGGAGAAGTTAGACATCTTACCATATCTCTCTGTGCTATTGATAGCATAAATAATTGTTGTTGGAAAGGAAGAAATATCCAAAATAGGTAGTATTAGCAATGACTCATATTTGTGATATTATTCGGTTTCCGAATTTAACCAAATATTTGAGTTTTGTACCGTTATTGTTATTTTCTTCTTTAGCCAACCAACGGAAGGTTTCTCCGCGTCCTTTTGGATAGCGTAAAGAATAAAATTATCTTTGTTGGTACACCAATGGTTTTTTGGTGTTAATGGTTTTAAAATCGACAGAGCAAGGAAATTTGCATCCTGGGGATAGCGAAATCTTAATATTCCTCTGCTATAGTAATCTCCAGAATTCAAAGTCGTTCCACCTAAAGGGTCGGAATGCGATGAAAAATGGACACTGGGTTAACTTGGTTAGCCAGTCTCTATCAATGGTCCCTGAAGCGGCCTACGATTGATATCGAGACAGATTCTTTTAAGGTATAAAGCATGTAATCATATTTCAACTTTGATAAATTAATATTCGTCGACCTTAATAGATGAAATTGGAGATTTGCCGGTATTATGCTGGAACCGTATGTATTGCATTTTGAATGTTTTCTTACTTGTTTCACCATTGATTTTTATGGAAAAATAGTTCGGCTTGATTTTAGAGAAGATATATGCACTGTATATAATATTGTGGGAGCAATAAGGAGAGTCGCACATTTTGCGCCCTTATGTCCCTGCTAGCTTGGCGGCGTGCATAATATGCGCCTATAATATGGATCGACGAGCTTTAAAAAGCTAGTGCTTAATTTGCACTTTGTATATGTTGTTACGGCAACAACGAGATGCATATTTTAAATTGCGTTTCTTAGATATACAAAAGTCGAGTGATAATGAGTGTAGCATTTATTTAAATGATATTTAGAGTTAATATCATGTTTTCTCGTAGCCTGACCTATTACCTAAAATCATGAATTTGGTGAATTAAATTTGCAGCAGTGCCTATGCAAATAAGCCTATCTTTGGTAAAGAAGGAAAATACACTTGTGGTAGGCATATTTGAATATGGGAACCACAATAGTTCTCGGGTTTAAGAACCTGATGAGCACTGTACCACCAGAAGTGGAACAATACAGGACGGTAGCATAATGATTGGGTGAATAACCATCTTTGATCCTGGAAGAGCTCTGCTATCGTTGTGACATAAAAGACACGTACGCGAATTTGAAATGTCGTTCATTGTTGTTGACCTCTATCGGTCGTCTTGGCAGGACTGGTACTGATATTGAGATAATGTCTATGGTCACAGAATTCGTTTACAGTTTACTGTTGATTTTACATGACAATGTAAATTCTTAAAATTATCCCAGCTGGACTGTAAACGAGAGAGGAAACCTGATCAGTTACCTCTCATAGGTTGTGTGTTATTATTGTTTTCTGCACCCAGTTACTCCCTTGATAGGTAGAGTAACGCGGAACTGGATGTTCTGTTGATGAGACATCCCGCCTAAGGATCGGGGGAAGAATCGTCGACGACATTGGTTAAATCCAATTGTGTCTCATCTAAATTCTCACACCGAGAAATGCCTGAGGTGTTGGAGATTACTCTGTTGCTAGATTTAGGAAGTGTACGCTTGCTTGATTCGGTATAAATTAAAGTCCTTGCAAGGCATGCCATGGAATCGCAGCGACTATTTCGTCCAAATGCTTAGAAGCATAGACGAAAAACCTCTTGTACGAGGTATGTTAATCTAATCAGATAACGTCCATATTCTCTTTGAGTTGTGAGTTGATATCTCTCCTGATGAGGATCACATCCATGAAAGTGTGCGTCGATATCTCAAGGAGAAGGATATCCGCATGTTCAGATTTGGTACCAATGGATTAGAGTATCCTCTTACTCGAGAGAATGATGTGAGGTCGTTATTAACTGATTGCTAACTGGTTGTCTATAATATTCAGAGTAGCTACTGAAATCGTTGTGGATAGATATCCCCTTTGCAAAGAAATTATCGACAAAGTTTATATGATTGGCAGACATGGACATATTGAACTGTTTTCTCCCTTGTGTACGCTCTTGAAACTTAGTCTTAGCATCAGTCACAAATTTGATGCTTATGTGAAAGCGTGTGAGAAAACTAATTGAGGTCGCTTGTTATGCAGCGCCACCCCTTGAAGTGAGTTTCCGCAGACACTAACTAGGTTGATGGAAGTATGGTCTGGTAGTCATAAATGACTCGACATCTCACCTGGTGGTAACTGTGTATCTATACTCATATAGATTGTAAATGAAACTCTTGTTTGTCATCCGTTGATCTGTATCATCCTAGTAACGCTTTGGGCATTGATTGTGAGCACATTTTATGTTCTTGTGCACTTTGAACTTATTATTCATGTAACCATTGTCATGTTTTTCTGTTTGAGACGTGCTATATTCCACTGCTGTTACTACTCTATTACAAGATTTGCAAATTTGATGAGAAAGTCTTCCCACCGTTTGGGGGAGGAAAGGCCATCGCCCTGAAAAACGGCATGAAGTATCCCGGTTTGCACAAAGATAAACCAGGATGTATCTCATCTTGATGTTTTCATCACTGTAAGACATGTCGAAGATTTGACATCTTTAGAGATTGCAAATCAAATTGCTTCCTTGAGAGGCTGTAAATGTAGTAGCAAGTGTGTCACTTAGAACACACCTTGAGCGTGGATGACTAGTTAACTTGAAATATTCTGCACCTCTTAAAGAAAGTGCCAGTCACAATCATTGAAAGATAGTGCTCTCAAAGAGACTATCAATGGAAGATCTAATTTCTCTGAGTATAGTTCTCCTTATTTGAGAATGTCTCTGCAAAGGCTGTGAAACCTCAAAATGAGAGGATTTCCATAAGGCATGCATGCAATAGAGAAATTTGCGATCGTAATCCAATAATTGTTGATGACATAGTCAAAGTATCCACTGATACTACCTTAGGTGTTGTTGGTTTAAACCACTCTCTATGAGAATGTCATCAAAGGTATGATTGGTTAAACCATAATAGATCAAAGCAGAAGAACAGTTTCTCGCAAAAATGCATAAATTTGGTATTGCATCCCGAACACTCGATAATGTGAGCTACTCTTGGCCACAAAAGGGTGTTTGCAGTTCCGACATCCGATAATGTAACCCCTAGTGGCTACAGGTGGGTGCATGTGCATAGTGAGAAAAGTAAAGTCAACTAATGGCACAAAGTCTTTTACAAGAACCTGAGATGGATTTCTTTGTAACATATTCCATTTTATGGATGCAGCTACCTTTATGGTATTTGTCTGGCAGTCTTTAAGTACTCGATGTGCATCTAGTTGATGTGGTTACTGCGGATCTGTATGAAAGACTAGATACAGAAAACTGCATGTAAATTCCTGAAATTTTTTTTCAGTAGAATTACCATTTTATAGCATTTACTCAATAAGGAATAAAGTGATCAATCTTCTAAGTGAATGCTCATATTACCCATGGATATGTGAACCATTTTATATGCTCATAAACTGTGCATTTACTAGATTTGATATATACAACATCTACTTTATTGGAACTTCTGAAGAGTCCTCCAAAGCACAAAAATGCTTAAAGCAGAAGTTCGAGATGATATTCTCGGTAAAACAATCTGTAGGTTGAGTATTGTAGATGGAAGTCCATTAATTTCAAAGGACAAGCTCACACAATTCCAGCTACGCAATCTCTTACCTTTAAGAATGATCAGTTTACATCTCAACAAAGGAGATGTATCACTCTATGGTTTGTATTACACAATGGATGTGTAAATTAAGGGTACATTAACTGAGGTATGTTATAGGTACCTGATATTCAGTTTGTAGTAACATGTAAGACTGGTTTTACCTAGCACCAATATCGAGACATAGGTCCGAAGAAAATTCCTTCATCTTCGTGGTACCATTAAGCTTGATCTTTCGCATAAAAGATCGCTAGATGTCTCCCACAGAGAAAAGCTAATCAGGTTGTTTAAGTTTTGATTTTTGGCAGGTTTGATAAAGCATCTAAACATTTTCCTAGCTAATAGTCTTGTAGTAGAGGATACTTGTTCATCCTCCCATCGATTATGATTGTTCAGACAAGGCTAGTGGGGAATAAAAAGCTGATACAACCAGATGATCATTAGAAATTGTACTGAAGAAGATCAGGCCGAGTTTCTCAATTAAAGGAAGTCGTTGAAGAAATTACAAGATGGTTCGTGATCTCTATGCAGTATGACAGAATGATCAACTTAGAAGGCTACTCATCAGGGGAGTAAAACCACATAAGACTATGGATATTATGAATGTTGGACATTACGTCGTGTACTCTTTTTCCTTAGTCAAGGTTTTGTCCCACTGGGTTTTCCTTGCCAAGGTTTTAATGAGGCATGCAAGTCCACTAATATCCGCAATTCGTCATATTGTACTCTTTTTCCTTCGTCCTGGTTTTTGTCCCTATGGGTTTTTCCGGGCAAGGTTTTAACGTGGCAATATTGCGGGTATATCATTGTTCTAAGAACTCATGTTTTCCTACGCTTAGGTTTTGTCTCACTGGATTTTCCTGACGAGGTTTTTAATGAGATATCAACTTAGAACAGTGATCACCATCTAAAGAGGTGTATATCCATAGAGTTTCTTGAGATGTGGTATAGGATAATGGCGTTATTATTTTTGGTTCGAGTATTTACCATACACGGTTTCTCCTAACAACATTTTATCAAGGCAGCATACGCATGTCCAGCACTATTACCAGGCGACGTCCATCGTACTCTTTTCCCCCAGCTCTCAGGTTTTGCCGCACGCAGTTTTCTTGACGCAGAGGTTTAGATTTTATCGCAAATAATTTTGCCGATGCAAGGTACCTTAATCGATGGTCATCTAAGGGGAAATATTATAAATGTATCCTTCTAATTGGCTGACCACCTCACGCCAAATACTGCCGCACAACTACTAATAAAGGAATGGAAAATGTGGGTAATGGTTATCTTCCCATTAGAGGATAAGAATGTAATTTACAGGTTATTTATAGTTTGCCACCTGTTGTGTTAAGTGGCAAAGTCTTGTACTCCTACGCATGTATAGGACTACTATAAATAGTCCTCTAGTGTCTTGTTATTACTGCGGTTTTGGAGCATCAGTTTTATGACTCCTAGAGAAATGAAATTCTCTTTTCTTCCTCTCATTTATTTGATTGCAGTAATAGGGCATACATTTATCTTAACACACCATTAATTAGTGATCCATATTACGTTCAAGTATGGATGCACAAAGTTGCTGACAACACAATCCCAACATTTTATTTTCTTTACACATTCAGCATTAATCCAAAATAAGCACTACTACTAAGTAACTAGATCCTATTTTTACTTCTTTGGAGATTTAGAAGCAACGGATTTTCCTGGAAATTTAGGAGTCTCTGCCTCGGCCTTTCCACTCTTCTTAGGTAACAAGATGGGATTAATGTTAGGAAGGACACCACCACTAGCAATTGTAACACCAACAAGTAATTTTCCCAATTCTTCGTCATTCCTTGTTGCTAAACATAAATGTCTTGGGATAATTCTCGATTTCTTGTTGTCTCTTGCAGCATTTCCGGCCAATTCCAATACCTAAAAACCCATTCCAAAATTAAAATACACCAAATCAAAATCAATTACAAAACCCAGATTCAAAATGAAGAAAACTAGTGAAAATTAGGGGTTTTTTACCTCAGCGGCGAGATATTCAAGAACAGCGGCCATGTAAACAGGAGCACCAGAACCAAGACGCTGAGAGTAACGACCTTTCTTCAGGAAACGAGTGACTCTTCCAACTGGGAATTGTAATCCGGTTTTAGCAGATTTTGTTACGGCTTTCTTTCTATCACCGCCTTTTCTTCCTCCCTTGCTAACAACATTTGCACTTGCAGTTCCTTCCATTGATAACCTAGAATGATGATTCTGAATACTAGGATTTTGAGGATGAGAAAATTTCCGTGAATCGGTTGAGAGCTGGAAGAGAATTTGTGAATCAAACTGGCCTGGTTCGCTGGTTATTTCTCTCCCGTAGTTGGACGGATCCACATCATTTTTTGCCCATGATATTTTGATTGAAAGCCCATTTGGTTTTACTCACTACAAAGACGAGTATTATAGTATTCCCTCCGTCCCTGTTAAGTGACTTATTTACTTTTTAAATTTTGTCCCATTGTTAAGTGACCTAGACCTATATCACTAAACAATGAGATATTTCTTAAATTATCCTTTTAATTGATTATAAGAAATATATGAAATATGCATAATTTGATAGACATATTTATATTCGTTACGTAGGTGTTTTAAAATGCTTTTCAATGGTATAAAGTTTGCGAACATCAATGATGTAGTTTGAGAAATAAATCATTTCAAAATTTCACTAATTATTATGTATAAAGGTATAATTGTAAAATATGCTTAAAAATATTCTTTTCCATTGCTTGTCTTAAAAATTGTGTAAATTTGAACTAGGTCATTTAATAGTGGGAGGGAGAGAGTATATACTCTTTGGATAAGAATTGAAAAAAAATGTGAACTGTCATTTTTTTTGATCAGTCTAAGTAACATGATTTCTATGGTTTTAAATTTTGAATTCATTGCCCAATTTGTGTTTATTTTGCTTTTCATCTAACCTTATTAACTTTTACCATTTTCAGGTTTCATCCGAACTTGAAAGAATACACAACAAAACGCCTTGTTTGATCACTCTACATTGTGGAGAATCTCTGCAAAAGTATTGGATGATTTTTTTGTTTAACAAAACACAGATTAAAAAGTCACATATCATTAGTTGTTTGTGATGATTACATTGTAGGATCCATGATCTCAAAACAACTTTCAAAACCCAATCCTAGCTAGTACTAGTAGAAACTGAAATCAGAAAGACAGAAATAAATCCTAAAACAAAATGAAAACTAGAAAGAAATTTCAAACACACACCAAACTTAAAAACCAGAGATTTGACAATCTTCCATTTCCGTCAACATTTGACTAGACAGCAGCAGCAGCACCATTCATTTCTTCAGGTTCGAGTTTGGAAATAAATAACCTTTGAATACCCTGAGAGAGTTTGAGTCTACGATCAAGGGTAACTCCTAAGTGAAGGAACTTTGGATTCATCCAAAGATGAATTTCTGGTAGTAGTACTAGTATCTATCTTTTTTCACATTGTAGAGAATCTCTGTAAAGTTTTGTTTCACATCTTCCTTAACACATAAACAAGTTCATAAAAGATGAAACCAAACTAATTAAAAACCGATACCATTAGTTGTTTGTGATGATTACACTGTAGCATCCATGATCTCAAGACAACATCCAAATCCCCTCCTAGCTAGAAACTGAAACTGTAATTCATGTTTTCACCTAATGAGTTTGGAAATAAACATCCTTGGAATACCCTCTGAAAGGTACGATCATGCGAAATTAGGATTCATCTCAATGGTGAAGTTCTTCATCCCATCCTTATGATTAAAACGAGCAGCCTTTTCCTTGTTTTCTTCTGTTACTTCGATGTTAATGAACTGGCGACGATTCCATCCCCGAAGCCAAACAAATGAATTGTCAAAACAAGAAGATGTTCGTGTTCAACGACATACCATGCAGATGTCATCTTCCATAAGTTCTCCGATGGAATACATTTCAGGGGTCCCAGCTTCTATTGCTGAATCAACAACACATAATTTTTTATGATGTTAAAAATTAAACCACACAAGTAAACAGATTACGAAAATTCAAAGTCGAAAAACATACCCAGTTTCTTGAAGAAGCAGCCATTACTGTGTAGAAAATAAAACGAGACAATAGGTTGGTGGTGTATATTTATAGAGGAGTTATTACCACAGTACTGGATATTCTGCCACTCTGTATGTAATAGTAGAATGGGTCAAAGTAGAGCACTTCATTTCTCATCACTTGACATGTTAAGCTTTACAAAGATTTGATCATTCTAGCTGATAAAATCGACGCCCAATAGCTAAGCCAATCATTTGACCCACCTAATGCACATTTTGGACTCGTAGCTAGTGTGGGTCATTGTCCCCGGGGATTCATTTTTGTTGAAAATAAGCTAAAGCTAGCCATCAAAGCTCAATTTCAATTGTATTTATTTGTTGTTGTCACAAGCGTGGCTTGTAAATCTCATTTTTCTTGTCATGAAATGTTTGATGAAATGAATTTACAACTTACTCTATTAGTATTTGTTTCAAAGCTCAATTTGAGTTGAATATGTTTGTCCAGCACTCAAAATGGACTAACCTAGCTACATACTAAATACTTGTCGAGCACAACAACTGAAAAAGCTGTTTTCCATCTCAATTAATTGAAACCCATCCTCATAAACATCAAGATGTTTAAAATTGGTCGGGGTCCATTGCATCCCATCCACATCAACTGAAATCACGAGCAACTGATGGACTTTCAGACTCAATTCAGTTTTATTTGGATTTTGGACTATAACACGCCATCAAAAATGAGTAAAAAGAGTCCTTCCGTAGCTACGTATATAGTGGACATGCATTAGTGGATGATTCACTCAAATAAACTTGACTCCGTCATTTCGGAGTCAGAAAAAGTAATTTTAGGGTTTCACAATGTAAACTTGACTCGGTCATTCCGTAGCTACATAATTTATGTTGTTTTGCTTTTCTGGTTGAACTTAGTTTGTTACTCAAGCCTTACCATTTTAGGCTTTCATCCAAAATACACACAGAGACTAGAAAACAAAACCTTCTCGGTCTGGTCTCTACATTGTGGAGAATCTCTCTAAAAGTTTTGTTTGACCAGATCAAAACAAACTAATCAAGGCACAATTTTATAAGAAATGGAAGGATTTTACTCGTAAATAAAGATAGATAGACACCATTAATTGAGATGATTACGTTGTAAAGTCCGTGATCAGAGAAATTATAGAAGACATGCCATCCAGTATAGTGATTACACGACCACGTAGTAACGTACATTCCCAGTGGATTATGTTAGTCTTTGGATAGGATTTCAAAGGTCCAAGAGTGAGTTGTCATATGTGATGAGTCAAGTAACATGATTTTTTGATGTTATGCTTTTGGTGCGACCGCAGCTTGTCTTTCAACCTTAACCATTTTCAGAGGGCAAGCTGAAGCTTGGCGTGTCTGCAACAGAATACGGAGGAGACGCTACAGGATTAACAAAATGTTCTCTGATCTCTGCTACATTGCGGAGAAGCAGTTTTAATATTTCCATATAGATTGACAGGACGGCACCATTAAATTTCTGTTTGAACTTTGAAGCTTAACATTTTTTTTCAACAAAAACAATCAAAAAATTCTTAAAAAGAATTGAATATATTAAGAGATTTGTAATATGGAAATGGTAGGATTTTACCCAATATATTAAGGGTTAAAAACAGATATAGGCCTATTTTTTCAGGGTGACAACCATAGGCCTGTTTTTTTTGAAAATTACAAATTTAGGCCGGTTTTGACCATTTTACTGAAAAAACAGCTAACGGTGGTTATCCACCTTTTTGGAACCGTTAGTGTAGGATAAAAATACAATTAAACCCTTTGAATCATTGAAGTCGCCGAGTTGCAGCTTAACTCGCCGATTCTGCACAGTAACTCGCTTATGACTGGGTATACACGTGTACTTGTACACGTCATCAATCTGGCCACGTGTCAGTAAAAAAAGTGGACCCCACATCAAACCCAACAGTAGCATTATCTGACTTTATAATGGATTAACAAATTCAAGTTAAGCTTACCCGAGTGTAGTAGCTAATGCATGCTTTCACTGAAACTAACTATAATCCTATAACTACTATCACCAAACATTCATTGTAACATCATCACCAGATCACATTTCCAACTGCCACTGCAAACCCCAAATCATCATCACCTCGTAATTTTCCATTCCATGACTGCAATTTTCCATTCCATAACTGCAATCATTGCACCTGACCCATTCATTCATTTCAGCTCAATTTCACCATTGCATTTACCACTATTTGTTGCAGCTCCACCACCATAGCTCAAACCACCCCCATTTGTAGTTTACCATCACCAAGCAAACTTCAAAAGAACTGCACCTACAGTTATCCATCTGCAAAAACATCAACTACCACCACCAGACCTGAACTTCTCATCCTTTCATCTCATTTCTTCCTTGAATCAATTAATCAATAGCAGCAAGCATTTCCTGTCAAAACCCTAACTCCATTTCATTCGTCTTTTCTTCACTGAATTTAAAACCTTTATAAGTGACTGCCAACAGATGAAACACGAAGAAAAATGAACTTAAAACCCTTGGTATCACCTGCTTCTTCTTACAGTGGAGCTCAAAACCCTTCAATCTTAAAACTTCAACTTCAACCTTTTGGGCACCGTTAGCTCTCACTGCTAACACCTGCTCCCTGCAATTCCATCTCAGACTCATAGCACCATTTGTTCTCCATAGACTTTCCTGTAACAACAAAAGACAATGAAAACTAGATCCTCAATGAAAACTAGATCTACTTCAATTTTAATAATATATTCTTTTGCCTTTGTCGTAATGAAAACTAGATCCTCAATGCCAAACATATTGAATCTCAATTAGAGAACATCTTCATGTTCAACGACTCCCCACATGGGTGTTATCATCATCAAGTTATCAGATGGATTAAGATAGTAATCTTCAGGAGTTCCAGCTTCAATTGCTGAATCAAAATTTAAACACATAAGTACAATATTAAAATTTATTACACCACAAATTAAAATAAACAAAAGAAAAATAGTGGGCAAAGTTGAAAAGGCTATCAGTTGGTATCAGAGCGGAGATAAAAAGAATGAAATATCATGATTGGGTCAACCAGATCAGGCCCGATCAGAAGTGAATAGAAAATTGAAAACGTACATAGCTGCGGAAATCATTGGAATCATTTCCTGGGAATGCTAGACCTTATTAGTATGTTGAAACTCTTGGTTTTGCTAACTTAGTTAGTGATCTTGGATCAGGTGCATCCGGTCTGTCTGGCCCATCAGTTCCGTCAGATTTTCAGAGTGTAAATTAGTATAACTGATTTCTTGAAGAAGTGGATATTTGGAGAAGAAGCCATTATTTACTATACAATGTAGAAATTAGGAAACCAGAAGCTTTCTTTATATAGAGATTAGTATAGTACGCATGCGCGATGCGCCTGCCGACATGTTGTTTCATTACAAAATTTATACTCCATAGGAGTAATGAACCAACGTGGTCTAGATGTCAGCGTCATCCGCCTGCCGTTCCGTTCTCAAAAAATTTGACTTTTGGTAAAATGCTATACCACTGGTAACAGGTAATTCTCCCGACATTAACATTGGTAAAGTTTTTTCCTCGTAAATGGACTCGGCTGCTTGATGGGAATGCATTATTGAATCGATCTGTGAGCTGTTAGAATCGGTCATCCTCCTCCTGAAACATCCATTGCTCTCTTCTTCACATCCTCAAAAGTGTACTTATCAGGTACCCCCGCAAGATGTGTCATACCTTTGTAGTCATCAATACATTTTTTGTGCACCCATTCACCATTGCAGTGGATGAGAACAGCTTTGCTTATCATTATGGCGACGACAATTTAGGGTTCTAAAAGCAACTGCATTTCACAAAACATACTATCAGTTATAAGATCATCATGTATCATGAACCCTACATAAATTAAGTAACCAAACCACAAAATTAAAGATAACTCATACCTCATTTCACTGTAAACTATATAAATAAACATGGATTCGAATCCCCAATACATATTTAAGAACCCTAACTTTGAGTTTGAAATTGAAATTAACCCAAATTTAATATCGAATTTGAAAGAGCTAAAAGTTAAGCTCACCTATAGATCATTCCTTCTTTATCTAAGTTGGATGATTTGCTTTCATCGTGTAGCAGCTGCCATGAAAAAGAAAAAAAAAAGATGAAATAAGGAAGAAGAAGAAGATGAACCGCTAAAAAAGAAAGAATGAACTTGGGTGGGTTATGTAAGGAAAAGAGGGGTGTAAGGAAGGTGAAGCGTTAGGGTCCCGTCAAACGGTAGGGTCCCGGCTTAGATGGTCTTGACCCTAGTAAAAATGTTATCACTTTGTTCATTCCCGTTGTCACCTACATGGCACCTACGTGGTCGAGTTGAGAAAGGTCTTCAGCGTAGGGTCCCGACTTATAATTATAAGGTCCTGACCCTGGTAGAGGAGTTCCTCACCTCGTTCGTTCTACTTGTCATCTACATGGCGCCTACATGGCACCTAGGTGGTCAAGTTAAAAGGTCCTTAAACTAAGGTTCTGACCTACTTCCAAGGGTCCAGAACTTTCAAATCTTATTTAATTCCATTAACAAGATTATTTTATTAATAATCCAAGAATCCAGTATAGGGTCCAGTTAAAGGGTCCTGGAACTTGACAACAAAATATTAACAAAAATTATCTTATTTTAATATTTTTTTCTACTAGAAAACTAGAGTGGGTCCAAAAAGGTCCTGTCCGGAGTCCAGACCCTCCTAGGGAGCCTAAACACTTAAATACCATTAAAAAAATGTGATTTCCAAATTTTCATTTCAAAAAATAAGATTTTTTAAAAATATGTTAGAGTCCAGTAAAGTGTCCTGACCTTTTCATCAGGACCTTTGCACTGAAAACCACACGAAAAAACACTTACTTTAAATTTTGAAAGTTGGAAATAATATTAAACAATTAAGGATCCTCTAATATCAGGGACAGAAATGTCATATAGTGACACTTTTGGTAGATTTGGGTTTAGGGTGGCACTTTTGAAAACACATTTCCAAGAATGGCATTTTTAAGAATTGAGTCCTCTAAAGTCTAGACTTTCTTTGTCTTTGTTTTTGCTTTGCAGTGGGCGAGTGAGGAAATGAGACAGTGCTGTGGTGGTATATATAGAGGACGATTTGGGGGAGAATATCCTGGTCATGTTTCTCTGTGCAAGTAATAGTAGGATTGGTTAAATACTCGGGTTCTCATCGCTTGACACGTTTATCTTGGGAGTCAATCAATTCAGCTAGATCAGTTGAAATTAGCTAATGCATTTTTAGACTTACACATTGTGGTTGTGGTCCTGTGGATCATAGTGTTGGAGATAGGTTAAAAGACGGTCATTGGCTAAAGCTTAATTTCTTGCACTAAATGGCATTCTTAAGAAAGTTATGAAATCTTTTATTTTGGTTTCCCCCTGTTTACCGACCCCAATCTTTATATGTTCCATCTCTAGCAACTTCTTTATTTTTTAAAAAAAATTCTAGCAATTTTTACAAGAAAGTTTACTTTTCCATTTGTAGTTTTACTGTGTAATTAATTACAAACTAGATATCCCTCGTGGAGATATCTATTTAATTCAGTCTCGGTTTTAAGTTTATCGAAATAGATCTTGAAGACCCATGGTGGGTTCTTTGTAGTTTGGTGCAGGGCTGGGGCATGCAGTTCATTGGCATTTTAACGCCTTCAGCACCACCTCGGGGCTATATTTTTTTTACATATTTTGAATTGAATTTTCTCGGTCAACACTCATCCAAGGTGTACTCACAAACACTTAACTTCTATTTTCCTAAATGAAAAAAAGCAAACAAACTAGGCAATCCAAGCTAGTGTAGTCGGTTAAACCAGACACTATATATATTAGCATGGTGGGATTCTATTACGAAATTTTTGTGTTCTTTTCTTTTTAACTTTCCAATGGCCAGTCCTTCCTATAAGACTATGTTTTAATAAAATTAGTAAGGTTTATCGGCCAAAAAAACATGTTTTACAACTTTCTCCGCGATAAGATGCCTATTGAGGAATTTCATGTGAGAGGCCAACAAGAGATTTTTATCGAAAAAGGACTTAAAAAATCGCCCAATTCAGCATATATAGCCGACGTACTGCTGAATTCCAAAACAACATGCATGACAAAAAGGACAAAATATGACCCAAAAAAATGACGTCCATGTCCCTGTACACGACTGCACTATGAATGTAGTGAGAAAATTATTTTGAGTGCACTAATAGTGCGTTTGAAATATTGATCAGTCAAATGGACTCATGTTCATGGTCAACAACACTCGGATGTTATGTAGTCAACGGTCAATAGTACATTTTTCCGAATGTCCAGTAAGAGTTAGGGGTGTCAACGGGTCCGGGTCCTCCCGGGTATCACTAGACCCGGACCCGGACCCTACTTATAAAGGTCGGGTCCGGTTCCTAACGGTTCCGGGTCCGGTTCCTAAACTTGTGGACCCAGAACCGGACCCGTTTAAATACCCGGGTACCCGTCGATTCCGGGTACCCATTGGGTCTAAAGAAACTATTTAAAAAATCTCAAAAACTTAATATATTTCTCTTTTTAGCTTGAATTTAAGTAATTTTTATAAAAAATTATTATTATTTCTTATGAATGTACTAAATAAAGATTAAATGTAAGAGAAAAAATTTAAATGAGTAAAACATCAAAGCTAAAACTAGAAAAAAATACTTATAATTTTGCTAAAAACATGAATAAAAGAATGAATAAACGGGTACCCGAAACCCGCGGGTACCCAATGGGTATTACCCGTTTGGACCCGTTTAAATTCGGGTCCAATCGGATAATTACCCGTCGGGTCCTAAGTAGCTAATGGGTCCAATTTTAGGACCCGGAACCGGACCCTAATATACCGGGTCCGGTTCCGGATCCGGGTAATGGGTACCCATTGACAGCCCTAGTAAGAGTACATCCACGTGTTTGGGTCAGTCAACTGGAATAGCCAACGGTCAATTGTACGTTTGTGAGACTTAACGAGACCCTATTTGACCAAAACAGTAGCTAAAAGTCTATTTTCGAGTGCAAAAAAAAGTATAAAACTGTTGCTAAAAATCCAAAATATTAATTTTGAAATTTCCAGTCAGGAACATTAAGTGCAAGAATTTCACCAATTTTGATGTCCTGTTCCGGCAAACAGCTCATACCTCGGTTAAACATCATATGAGTCACGATTGGATATTAGTCTCTTAATTACATTGTTGATTTCTTAATCTCAGATGAAGTAAGATAGCGTTTTCTTTCTTTTTCCTTCTCCAATGGTCAGTTTTGTAAGACTTTATATATGTCTTACAAAAAGTAAGGCAACATGTTTTAGAGTTTTCAAGAAACAAAGCTCATGAATTTTATGTGATGAAAGTGTGAAAAATGGGTCATTTGTCCAAAATTTTTAAAACATGATTCTAATGGACGAGTAAAAATTAGTATGGGTGAAATGGACACCAAAAAAATAGCAAGAATAAAACTGAATTCATCCTGGCTTAAACTTAAAAAAGAGCGAGGATGAAACTGGATGCATCCTGATGTAAATTAAAAATAAGAAAAAGTATTTCAAAATGGTTAGGATAAAAACTGTTTACATCTTGACTATTTTTACATTCTCGTCCATTTAAATTGTATCAAATTTTTATATGTCATTTTCATCCAGAAATTATTGATTTTGGTCTTTTTAACTAATTTTATGATGAAAGTGAGACTTGCTATTTTGACCATCTTGAAGGGTGATGATAAATTTTATGCTGTTTAATTGCTGGCGGTGCAGATACCATTCCAAAATGGCATGTCTCCTGTTCGGTGGCTGAAAATCGTGTTAAGCCCCATTCTCATCATTTCTCATAATTTTGTGAGAACTAACCTAGCTATCTTTAACTTTAATGATATCCATAACTTCGTAAGAGAACCTGATCATATATTTTTGGCCATCAACAAAAAAAGCATGTTACAATGTGGTGAAAAGTGAGACTCATTGACCATTTTGGAAACATGGAGTGTATATCTCTTGTTTGGTGGCTGCAGCTATGGATGACAAGCTGAAACAACTAATTCTTAATAAATGTGGAAGATTATGTATTAATTAATCATGTGAAGCTTCACTTATTTTAAATTGACGTCTGGGCATGCATAATCTAACAGTAGGATTCGAACCCAGATGAAGTTCTGACCATCTGTCAGAGAAAAAGGAACGAATTGATTTTGTAGAATTCCCAAGAATTGCTTCGATTTCTTCCGGAAGCAGATGATTATTCATCTGCTTCTCACGTTCCGTGAATAGCCGGGACATTGAGGAATATCCAGAAAGGCATTTCTGAAATCGGTATGGTTTACTGCAATTGTTTATTAACTAACCTATGTTGACTGAGACTTGACTTCGTATGAGAAATGATGAGAATCTGTAGCTAGCTAGCTAGAGGAAAATAGATGTTTTTCTTTTTGTTGGTTGCAGTCCATTGCTTCCCATATGCCTAAATGAAGAAATCAAAGTTTGGAAACAGTATTTATGGTTTTTCAACAGTGAATATTTTGTTTATTCTCATTGATATATATAGTGAAGTTTACAACAAAATAGGTTACAACCAATAGAGATATTCTAGGAAAGAACTATATTTACGGAAGACTAAGTTTAGGAAAGACCTAGTAAATTGGGAAACCTAGTAGACTAAGGAAATATAAGTAACAAGAATATCTTTTCTCCAACACCCCCCCTCAAGTTGGAGGAGTCGATCCAGAACGAATACCCAACTTGCTAACCAAATGCTGAAACTGCTTGACACCTAAAGGTTTTGTGAATAAATCTGCAAGCTGTTCAGAAGACGGTAGATGTTGTGGTTTGATTAAGCCGTTGAGTAGTTTCTCCCGTACGAAATAACAATCAATTTCGATATGCTTCGTCCTCGTGAAATACTGGATTTTGAGCAATGTGAATAGCTGCCTGACTGTCACAGGAAACAACTATTGGAAGAATACAAGGAATTCGTAAATCCTGAAACAAATAACGAAGCCATTGTAGTTCTGCAGTTAAATGTGCAAGAGCACGATATTCAGCCTCAGCCGAAGAGCGAGCAACTGTGGGTTGCTTTTTAGATTTCCAGGAAACTGGGCTAGAACCTATAGTAACAAGGTATCCAGTAGTGGATCGGCGGGTCATCGGCATCCTGACCAATCAGAGTCGGTATATCCTTGAGTATCAAAGGAGTGGAAGAGGCCAGAAAAATTCCATGACCAATAGTACCTTTAAGGTAACGCAAAACATGATTAGCAGCATCCAGATGTGAAGAATGAGGACGTTGCATAAATTGGCTTAAATAATTCACTGCATAAGTGATATCTGGTCGTGTGACTGTAAGGTATAAAAGTCGACCAATTAAGCGCCGATAAATACTAGGATCTGGTAAAAGCGTACCATCCTCGTATGTCAGTTTTAGATGCGCATCCATAGGAAAAGAAGAAGTGCGCGTTCCAGTGAGTCCAGAATCCTTTAGGATATCCAGAATGTACTTCCTTTGACAAAGAAAAATACCTTTGGAAGAACGAGAAACTTCGATGCCCAAGAAGTATTGTAATTTTCCCAAATCTTTGATTGAGAAATAAGACGCGAGTCTGGATTTGAGAGAGGTGATGAAAATATTATCAGTACCGGTGATAATGATATCATCAACATAAATAAGGACAAAAATGGAAGTATTCCCTTTATGATAAGTGAAGAGAGAATTATCGCATAACGATTTTTGGAAGCCTTCAGCTAGTAATACCGAAGAAAATTTGGCAAACCATTGCCTAGAAGCTTGTTTCAGCCCATATAAAGATTTTTTTAATCTTAGAACTTTGGAGGGACCCGCAGAACCTAAACCAGGGGGTAATTTCATGTATATTTCTTCATCAAGATCGCCTTGAAGGAATGCATTGTTGACATCAAGTTGATGAAGGGACCATCCTCGAATGGCAGCAATGGATAATAGCACACGCATAGTGACGAGTTTAGCAACTGGAGCAAAAGTGTCATAAAAATCAATGCCCTCTTGTTGAGTGTATCCTTTTGCCACTAGGCGAGCTTTATATCGTTCCACTGTACCACATGAAATTTAATTTTAAACACCCATTTACAGCCTATTGCCACTTTACCGGGTGGAAGATCAACCTGAATCCAAGTGTCGTTGGCCTGCAGAGCAAGAATTTCTTTGGCCATAGCTGCTCTCCATTTAGGGCATAGTTTGGCCTGTGAGTATGTTTTGGGTTCCTCCGTAAGGAGAACCTGAGCTAGGAAAGCTTTATGAGCTGGAGAAAATTTATCAAACGACAGATATTTAGTCATTGGATAAACCGAAGTGGAATTGCATTTCGGAAGATTGCAGTGATAATCCTTCAAGTACGAAGGTGCGGACTTTGTACGATTTGGCCGTGAGGATGATATATCCGGCACAGGAGAAGCTGGTGATGAGGATGGAGGAGGAGAATGATTCGCAGTGTGCGAAGTAGAGGAATTGGTCTGCATCACAGAATTATCTTGCGATGGCATTTCGGCGGTAGATAAGGGATGTCGAGAATTTAAAAGGGAGTCCTGTGCCACTGGGGCCGGGGATGGTTGTGAAATAGTAGAGGGTTGAGTAGAGTTATCTCCATTGGGAGTTAGAATGGAGTCATAGAACGCAAGATCAGAGTCGCGTGCATGATGGGTGATAGTTGAATGCGGAAGAGAACCAATATCATGAAAAGGAAAAAGTGTTTCATGAAACACAACATCTCTGGATATGTAAATTGTCTTGGAATCAAGGTCATATATTTTGTAGCCTTTCTGGTTGTAAGGGTAGCCAACAAAAATGCCCGGTTTAGCACGAGCATCGAATTTGTGAGACGGACGTGGATTGCGACCAAAACAAAGGCAACCAAAAACCCGTAAATGAGAATAAGACGGTAATGTGGACAATAGCATTTCATGAGGGGATTTGTGTGATAAGACGGGGGTCGGCATTTTGTTGATTAAATATGCCGCAGTCAATATGCATTCACCCCAAAATTGTAAAGGGACATTAGACTGAAAACGTAATGCACGAGCGACATTAAGAAGATGTCTATGTTTACGTTCGACAATTCCATTTTGTTGAGGTGTGTATACACAACTTGTTTGATGTAAAATACCATTCTGATGAAACCAAGACTGAAGTTCTTTAGATTTGAATTCAGAACCATTATCAGAACGAAAAGTTTGAAGTTGTGGAATAAATGTAGTATGAGTACCAGAAGTTATGGTAGCAATTTTGTGACCATATTGCCGAATCCCAAATTGGAAAAATTTCTGTAAACATACTAGAGTTTCTGATTTGGCAACCATGAGATAAACCCAAGTGCATCGAGTATAATCATCAACCAAAGTGAGAAAATATCTGGCACCCGTAGAGGATGCCACGGAAAATGGTCCCCAAAGATCAGCATGAATTAACTGGAAAGCATAAGAAGAAGAAGAAGTACTTTTATTAAAGGATAACCTTGTTTGTTTAGCCAAGGGACACACAATACAAGAGTGAATATTCTTGGAGTCAATGAAATTAAAAGTGCGAGATAAGAAACGAAAACAATCCTCACTGGGATGGCCTAAACGGCAATGCCACATATCCATTGGCCTCTTATTTGCAATAAAAGAAAAAACAGAAGGACGGAAGCTAAAATGATATAGGCCGGCAATGCGCCTACTCCATCCAATCTCCTGGTTCGTTTGAAGGTCCTGGAAGACACACGAATCATGAGAAAATTTAATACAACAATTGGTTGTTTTCGTTAATTGACTAACCGATATGAGATTGAACTTAAAACTGGGAACATGAAGGACGTTTAGTAATTTGATTTTAGGTGATAAATCAATATTACCAACATGAGTCACAGAGGTAAACGATCCATCTGGCAATTGGACTTCAATTGGTTTGTCAACCAACGCATAAGTATTGAAATATGATAAAGAAGAACAATATGGTGCGTAGCACCACTATCGACAATCCAAGTAGATAGAGAACAAGCCAATATTTTTGGCAAAGAGGGAAAAGACGCAATATTGAGACAGAATTGCAAATTGGAGTTGTATGCATAAGGGAAAAATCAGCGTTGCACAAATGAGCAGAGAGGCACAAACATCGGTACCAGAGGTGCACAAACAGGTGTGAGCAGCAAATAATGAGGGACGTTTGATAGGAGACTTACCAGCGAAGTTGGCTGCTGGAGAAGGGACATCAGCGCTGTGTGGTGGAGCCAGCAGGTTGAGCAGTTGCTGGTACTGTTCGGCAGTGATTGCAGGGGCTGCTGGGAACGTGACAGGCGCAGCTGGGAGCATGGCAGACGCGTTGCAGTGCTGCCAGGAGAAGCGACAGCAGCTAAGGCGTGATTGGCAGCAACAGCAGCGGCTTTGGAGGGCTCGTTTCCGCCGTTGGTAGGGTAACCATGAAGCTTCCAGCACACCGGACGTGTATGGCCATGCCGATTACAATGATCGCAAAAGGTCGTGGACGTTTGTTGCCGTTGGATTGGCTGTGGACAGGGCGAAACTGGGACGGATTGCGGTAGCTTCTATTGTCTGTGCGAGCAGCAGACAAAGCCGCAGAGTCAAGAAGAGGAACAGCAGCAGAGTTGAGGCCTTGTTGCTCTTCCTCTTGCCTGACGAGATTGTAAAGTTTCGCTGCTGACGGCAATGGTTCGATGACCAGAAGTTGACTGCGCAAGGCAGAGAAGCGCTCCTGAAGACCCTGTAAAAACTCCATAGCTCGATCTTGGTTATGGTGTTCAAGGATGGACTTACCAGCATTACAGATGCAAGCAGTGGGAGGCCGAAAAGAATCCAATTGATCCCAAAGAGTTTTGAGTTGTGTGTAATATTGAGCAACAGTCTGGTGTTCTTGTTTCAAGGTTGAAATGGACTGTTTGATTGCATATAACTTTGTTGCATTGGATTGAGCAAAACGGCTCTTCAAATCCATCCACATCTCATGAGCAGTTTCGAAAGACATCACACTACGGCCAATTGCGGGTTCACAAGAATTGCAAACCCAACTGCCGACAAGATCATCGCAGCGTTGCCAGTACGGTATATCGGCTGAAATTTCTGGCTTAACAACTGTGCCATCGATGTAGCCAAGTTTGGCCTTGGCACTTAAGGCCTTACGAAAACCACGAACCCAAGTGGCATAGTTTTCACTTGTGAGAACGGGTTGATAAAGAATAGTGGTAGGATTGTCTGCTGGATGAACATAATAAGGACTAGAAGGATGAAGGTGAGGATTAGTATCAGAAGAACCTTTGTTATTGTTGCTGGTGTCAACAGAGTGATCAGGAATGTCTCCCATGGATGCTGTCAACTGATGTAGGAAACGTCGTTGATGCCATGAGAATAGAGAAGCGTCACTGATGCTTGACTGGTGAAGAGGCGTCGCTGGTGCTGGACTGAGAGAGCAACGACCCTATTGCTTGACGATGGAGGAAATCGTTGTTGTTGCTTTTTTTTTTTTTTTTTTTTGTTTTTTGTTGACGATGAAAGAAACTTCGATTTGCAAGGATATTTAGGCGAAGAAGAGGACCTAAAGAGAAACCTAGCACGAAGATACCATGAAGAAATCAAAGTTTGGAAACAGTATTTATGGTTTTTCAACAGTGAATATTTTGTTTATTCTCATTGATATATATAGTGAAGTTTACAACAAAATAGGTTACAACCAATAGAGATATTCTAGGAAAGAACTATATTTACGTAAGACTAAGTTTAGGAAAGACCTAGTAAATTGGGAAACCTAGTAGACTAAGGAAATATAAGTAACAAGAATATCTTTTCTCCAACACTAAATCACATTTTATTTTTTTTGAAGACTCATTTGAAGTCATTTCAGTTGGATTTGGACGTCACATGCCATCCAATATTGTGAGCACACGACTCCTTTCAAGGTACAATAGTGAGCTGTGTGATCAGTAGAAGTAACATGATTTTAGGATTTCAAATTTTGAATTTAGTTACCCAATTTATCTTTCTTTTTTTTTGCTTTTCGTGTGGCCTTAGCTTTCTCTTAACACCATTAATTAAACAGAAGGCAGCAGCAAAGCTGAATTTGCAGAACACGTACGTAGACACTACAAAACAAAAATAAATTGTGGTCTCTTCATCGAAGAGAATCTCTGTAAAAGTTTTGTTTGACACCATTAAAATTTCGTTTGATATTTTCTTGAACAAAAACATATAAAAAAATTCATTAAAAAAATTAAATCAAGACATTTTTAACATGGAAATGGAAGGATTATACTCGATATATTGAAGATAATTAGATTTTGTTTGATGTAGATTGATGATTGCATTTTGTGATCCATATTATAATCTCCTGATGATCAGAAAATCAATCAATCTTCAAACAACTTTCAAAATCCCCTCCTATCTAAACACCGAAATCATAAAACACATAAATAAACTAGAAAATGAAAACTAGAAAAAAAGTTCAAAAGACAAGAGCAGCAGCAAACTTTAAAACCAAAAGACTAGACCACCTTCCATTTCACTTACCACTACTAACCCAAAACTCTCAGACAATTTTAAGTTCTTCTTAAATTCTTCAGTGGATTAGACCAACATTGAACGTTAAAGTATAGGGCCCCTTGTCTTCTTCTTCTTCAGCTTTGGGTTTAGGATCATTCTTCCTTTCAGCATAATTCTTGATTTCTATAGGTGTGAGTTTAGAGATATACTGCCTTGAAATGCCATCCGAGCCTTTGATATCATCACTAAGTAAAGGAAGTGAGGATTCATCCCAATAATAAACTTCTTCATCCCATACTTATGATCATAACGAGCAGCCTTTTCCTTGTTTTCTTTCTCTACTTCAATATTAATAAACCTGTCTCTCATGTGAATGAAAACTGCATCTCCGATACTAAACAAATGCATTGTCAAAACAAGAACATCTTCATGTTCATCAACCCTCCACATTGATGCTATTTTCCATAAATTATCTGATGGATTCAGATAATACAACTCAGGAGTTCCAGCTTCGATTGCTGAATAAAGAACACATAACAAAATCCATGTTAAAAATTAGACACCACAAATAAACAAATGAGAAAGAAAAAATTCCATAGATTTCAGAGTCTAAATGTATGCCTGATTTCTTGAAGAGGTGGATTTTTGGAGAAGCGGCCATTACAGTGAGAAGCTCTCTAACTTTCTTTCTCTTTGTAGAGTGTGTGTGAGGAAATAAGACAAGAGGGGGTGGTGGTATATATAGACGAGGAAAAGAGGAAGGAGATGTTTATTAGAGTTGATTAATTAATAATTATCGTTGTTGTTGCAGTTCTTAAGCATTCAATTTGGCCCATCTTGAACAATATTCTGTATGGACTTTAACATGTGCCATCCAAAATGAGCACACGACCTACCAAATTGGCATGCATTCCAAACGGAGAATTCACTCGTATAAATTTGTTTTGAAGGTACAATACTGAGCTATGATCAGTAAAAGTAACGTGATTTTAGGGTTTCAAAATTTCAATTTAGTTAGTTACACAATCTGTTGCTTTTTGCTTTATGTGTGACCTTGGCTTTATACTGCGCACAACAAACTTGAATTTACAGAACACACGTACGTAGACACTAGAAAACAAAAACTTCTGTGATCTCCTTCATTGTGGAGAATCTCTGTAAAAGTTTTGTTGGACGCCATTAAAATTTATGTTTGAAGCTGCACATATTTTCTTGAACAAGAACATACAAAAAGAACACATTAAAAAAATTAATCAAGAGATTTTTAATATGGAAATGGAAGGATTTTACTCGATAAATTAAAGATAAATAGATAAGATCAGTTGTTTGATGTAGATTGATGATTACATTTTGTGATCCATTTTGTAATCTCCTGATCAGAATATCAATCAATCTTCAAACAACTTTCAGAAGGAAACTAAAATCACAAAAGACATAAATAAACCAACCCTAATAGAAAAAAGAAAAACTATCAGGAAGAAAACTCAAAAGACAGGAGCAGCAGCTAACTTAAAAACCAAGGACGACTAGACCACCTTCCATTTCCATTTCCCTTACCATTAAGCTCTTGTTTATTCCAACACAAAAAAATCGAGCTTTACAGTAAAGAGCCCCATGCCATCTTCGGGTTTAGGATCATTCTTCCTTTCAGCATAATTTTTGATTTCTTCAGCATTGAGTTTAGAGATATACTGCCTTGAAAAACCAGAGCGTTTGGTATCATCATCAACCTTAGGTACTAACTTGAGGAAGTTAGGATTCATTTCAATGTCAAAAAACTTCATCCCATCCTCATGATCAAAACGAGCAGCCTTTTCCTTGTTTTCTTTTCTTACTTCAATACATATAAGCTTGCCTCTCAGGTGAATTATAACTATATCTCCAAAACTACGCATATCCACTGTCAAAACAAGAACATCTTCTTGTTCATCGACCTTCCACATGGATGCTACTTTCCATAAGTTATCCGTTGGATTCAGATAGTAATCTTCAGGGGTTCCAGCTTCAATTGCTGAACCAACACACATAAAGAATCCCTGTTAAAACTTTTAAACATCACAAATAAACAATTTATATAGAAAAAAATCAATAGAATAGAAAGTCTAAAAGTATACCTGATTTCTTGAAGAGGTGGATTTTTGAAGATGATGAAGAAGAAGCCATTAGAGTGAAGAAAATAAGAAGCTCTAGGTTTTCTTTTTCTCTGTATTATGTGTGTGAGGAAATAAGACTAACAAGGCGGTGATATATATAGAGGAGGGAGGAGAATATCCTGGGCATGTTTCTCTGTGTATGTAATAGTAGGATTCGTTAAGTAGTCTGCTTCTCATCGCATGACACGTTTAGCTTTAGGAAGATAATCAAGCTAGACAATCGGTTGAACCCAGCTAATGCATAATTTGTAAGGGTGCACACGGTTCGGCTCGGTTATTACCAAGACCGAGTACCTGTACCTTCCTAACCTCGGTTCTAAAATTTTGGACCGGTATCTGTACCGCGGTTCCGGTACCATTCGGTACACGTACTGTACGGTTCCGGTTCCAATCAGTTCCTTTCTGTCAGAATTCCAGACAGATTTCCCTGTCAGTTTTCCAGACGGTACGGTTCGGCACGAGACTAGGTCAGGACCGTGTACCTGTACCTTCCTAACCCCGGTTCCTATTTTTTGGACCGGTACCTATACCCCGTTCCTCGATTCGGTACAAAATTAGATACAGTTCCACCGGTTCCGGGACGGTCCATCGATCCGGCTCGATTCCTTTGCACCCTTAATAATCTGTGTGGTTGTACGTGGTTCATTTTGTTGTTGGAGATAGCCTAAAACTAAAAGCCAGTCAGTGGCTAAAGCTTGATATTATTATATGGCTAGCTTTGAAAATTCAAACCTATTTACCAACCTCAGTCTTTCATGTTTTCCATCTCTCATGATTTTTATAAGAAAATTTACTTTTCAACTGTAGTTTCTCCTATTTTTACCACCTCCTTAAGTAAGTAAATAAAATCTAGTGGTGGGTTTTTATTATTATAGACTAACGCATTCAAACACCCCTCGACGCTTATGAATTTTCTCTATCAACACTCATCTAGCTAGGGTGTTCACAAACACTTAACTTGTGCTTTTCCAAATTAGATATGCACGATCACACATTAATTTTAGTGTGTTTATGATCCGTGAATCAAATTTATAATTATAAATGAAAAAAAAAAAAAAAACTAAGTTGCCGGTGTCATTATAGTAAAGAAGTAAATTCACTGGATGATAACAGCAGTAACCTGAGTTCAAAACTCGTCGGTAAATTCTTTACTGATCAAGAAAAATAAGAAAAAAAGAAATTAAGCAAATTCAATCCAGTGTAGTGGTTTAAGCCGGACATTATAAGCATGGTTACCAAATTTAATTTATGTCTCTTGATTTCTGTAATGAAATAACGAAGATCATGTTTTTTTCTTCTTTTCTTTTCAGATGGCCAGTCCTAGCTATAAGACAATATCTTTTAACAAATTTAAGGTTTATCAACCAAAAATGTTATACAACTTTCTTCATGAAACGACACTTAATTAGTAGACTCATTCTAAATTAATCATCTTGAACGGTGGTCGATGATATATGTAGTTTAATTGTTTGGGGCGCTGATAGCAATATTACATGTATATCTCTTGTTTGGTGCATGGCTGCAAAGGCCGATAACAAGTTGAAGACGCTGGTGCACTCTCACGACCAATTTAGTGTTTAACATGTGCCAATCCAAAAATGGGTACAAGACCTCTTGGCATGTAATTCCAAACGACAATTCACTCGTATAAATATACACTTTGGATAGGATTAAAAAGGTACGATAGTGAGCTGTGCTATTTTGCTTTTTGTGTGACCTTAGTTTTCTGTTAAGGTTTACCATCAAAATTGAGGGCAACAAAAGCTGAATTTACAGAAATATGTAGACACTACAAAACAAAACCTTCTGTGATCTCTTCAGAGTGGAGAATGTGTGTGAAGTTTTGTTTGACACCATTAATTTTTCTGTTTCAAGTTGTATTTATTTTCTTCAACAAAAACGGATCTCTAAATATATCAAAACATTTTTAAAATGGAAACGGAAGGATTTTACTCAACATATAGATTGATGATTACATTGTGATATCCATATTACGAGCTCCTGATCATCCTAATACCAATCTCAAAACAACTACCAAAACACCTAGAAATTGAAACTCTGAAGAGATAAATCCTAACAGATGAACTAGAAAGAAACATCAAAAGAGGTGAATTTTTGAAGACGCCATTATAGTGAAGAATTTAAGAAGCTCTAAAGTTTATTTTGCTCTCTGTAGGTTCTGTGCAAGTGAGGTGATGAGACCGTAGTGGATTTGTGGGAGAGAGCATTTTGCTCTGTATATGTAATAGTATAATTTGTTAGGTACTTCGGTTCTCATCACTTGACACGTTTAGCTTTAGGAAGATTGTGCTGATAAGTAAATAAATCAGGTTTGGGTTTTGTATCTCATACAACTGTATAGAAATTTTCTTCATTGATATGTATTTATACGATTACAAGGAAGTCAAGATATGTTTGCATAACAGAAACAACAAAGGAATAGGTTATGCTGAAGAATAGAATGACTATAACTAATAAGCTAAAGAATATAAAAGAATAGGAAATTACAGTCTGTACAATAGTTGAATATGTCAACAGCTACACTTAGGATATGTACGTGTGAAGTTTAATATCCCTCAAGCTGGAGCAGTAGAACCTTAACGAACGCCCAACTTGCTAACAAGACGACCAAATTGTGGAGCTCCAAGAGGTTTAGTGAAAACATCAGCTAACTAAGAAGATGATGGTAGATGTTTTGGAAAAATCAATCCACTTAGTAACTTCTCACGAACAAAATAACAATCAATTTCTATGTGTTTAGTACGTTCATGAAATACTAGATTTTGAGCAATGTGAATTGCTGCTTGACTATCACATGAGACAGTGATAGGGAGAGGACATAAGAAGTGCATGTCCTTGGGAAGATAAACTAACCATTGAAGTTCAGCAGTTATATTGGCCAAGGCCCGGTATTCAGCCTCAGCAGACGAATGAGCCACAGTGGGCTGTTTCTTGGATTTCCATGAAATGGGGTTGTTACCTAAGGTAACAAAATATCCAGTGGTAGAACGTCTCGTGATTGGACAACCATCCTAATCAGAATCAGTGTAACCATGGAGAGAAGGAGTACTGGAAGAAGATAGAAAAATTCCATGTCAAATAGTTCCTTTAAGATATTGCAAGATACGATGAGCAGCATCCATGTGAACTGATCTTGGATGGTTGAGAAATTGACTCAGATAATTGACTGAGTAAGTGATGTCAGGGCGAGTGACAGTGGGTAAGTGATGGTTGAGAAATTGACTCAGATAATTTTTATTATTTTCAATTTACATCAGGATGCATCCAGTTTCATCCTTGCTATTTTTTAAATGTAAGTCAGGATGAATCCAGTTTCATCCTTGCTATATTTTTGGTGTCCATCTCACCCGTATTAATTTTTACTCGTCCATTTAAACCATGTTTTAAAAATATTTGGACAAATAACCCATTTTCCGTATCAAAAAACAGTTTTCTGCCCACATAAGGGTTTGTCTAAAGAATGGTCTGAATGGTCTCTTTAAGACTTTGACATACCCTTTAATCTTGTAAGTCATTCATGTATTTTGAAAAATATAACGAAGAAAGAAATGCTTATTGACCCCAATGGAAGCTGTAGTGCCTTGTCTCTCCCGATAGTGCCATTTCTATCGTGGTGCCATTTTCGTGTATTTAGCACAAATTGGAAGTGATCATTCAGCACAAATTGAAGAACAGTAGAAGGTGGATTTGAAAGTTGATCACAGCGACAAAGGACGACAACGTTGATCATCATCAATTGAATTACGATCTGTCTAAATGTGTATGAAATCACCACTTTTATGTCTTACAAGGTTTGAACCATCTTCGATCTGGATTGGAGGTATAAAAATGAAAAACGCGAATCAAATACTACTTGAAAGAAGAGAAAAAAAAAGGAGGATTTATTTTACATGGAAACTTGTGTTTTATGGCCAGAATACTATTATTGGAAACTGGAAAGTAAAAACCAACACCAGTTTTCATTCCATAAAATTCTCCACTAAGGAGAGCCGAAATGTGCACCCTGGTTTTAGAGGGGTGCACAAAGTTACACTCCTATTTGTAGACATAAGATTTTATGTATTTAGATGCAATCCAAAATGAGAGTAAAAGACTGGCATGCGCATTGGATGATTCCCTCAAAAAAAAAAACAAAAAAACTTTACCCTTTGGATGGATAGGAATTGAAAGAGTGAGTTGTCATTGTGATGAGTCGGGTAAAATGATTTTTAGGGTTTCAAAATCTGATTACCCAAAATGTGTTATTCTGCTTTTGGTGTGACTTTAGCTTATCCAAATTGAGGGCAATATAGCTGATTTTTACAGAATACACATGGGAGATTCAAAACAAAACCCTCCTCTGTGTATCCATTTTCGTAGATAGGACAGCTAGCTAGCACCATTAGAATTTCTGTTTCAAGCTCAACATTTTTTTAAAAAACATATCAACAAATTCATTAAGAAAATTCAATCAAGACATATTTTCTTTAACAAAATCATATCAAGAAACTTATAAGAAATTAAACTAATGTATAAGAAATGGATGGATTTTACTACTCATAATTTAAAGATAGATATTAGTTGTTTGTGATGATTCAAATTGATAAAAGATTACATTATTGTGATATCATATAAGCTCCTGATCATCAGATTATCAAGCTCTAAACAACTTCCAAAACCCCGTAACTAAAAACTGAAAGAAAATAAACCCTAAAAACAAAATTAAAAACTAGATCAAAAGACAGCAGCAACAAACTTCAAAACCACCTTCCATTTCCCCTTATCACTATTACTAATCCAGATCAGACAACATTCTTCCTGATTCCTCCTTCAGCTTGAGCTTAGTAATGAATATCCTTTGAATACTCGCTGATAGTCTGATGGTAGGATCAAGGTCAATTTTTAAGTTAAGGAACTTTGGATTCATCTCAATGCTGAAGTTCTTCATCCCATCCTTATGTTCAAAACGAGCAGCGCCGGTTTCCTTGTTTTCTTTGTCTACTTCAATATTGATGAACTCGCCATCAAACCTGTTCATAACAAAATCCCCTATGGCATGATAATCAATTGTCAAAACAAGAAGATCTTCAAGTTCAGCGACCTTCCATATGGATGTTATCTTCCATCAGTTATCGGATGGATTGCATCCCATGCACTAATAATTAAGGAGTAGTACTTAATCAGTACTAATGACTGTGTATTTCAGTCTTTATTGTCTCTAAGTATTTATTGTATGTAGATTGACTGGTTTAGAGCTTTCTTTTCATTTTCTATTTTCCATTTCCCATGGTCAGTCCTATAAGATTTAACGATTTAGTAAAATTAAATTTATCATCAAAAATATATGTTTTAGAGGTTTTTCATGAAATAATGCTTAGGAATTAATGATATAAGCAAGAATTACTACACCGACCACCTTGAACGGTGATGATACATATTGTGTGTCGTGTAGTTGGCTGCGGCGCTGATAGCATGGTGTCACGCTCGGACCATGGGATGCCCATTTGTATTTAAATTGACGCTTGATCATGAATAATCTAACTAAGGACATTATATGGTTATAACCAACAAATTCACCTCTATTGACTGACCATTAACTTCGTATGAGAATCTGATATAGTATTGGATCATCGTTAATTAACAAGCTAGCTAGGTGAAAATTTAGCACCAAGCCTGGAATTACGTTTGAGCAGCTGGTGAAGTTATTCAAGACAGAGTATCCCCTGGTGAAAATTTAGTGCCCTTTGGAAGTACCATGATCAGTCAAATAACGTGATCTCTAGGATAGTGGGTGCTCATCTTTTACAATGGTATCCTAAAGCTAGACGTGTCGAGTGATGAGAGTAAGAGTAGTGGATCAATCATATAGTGTTACACAGAGTATCCCCTGAATCAATCTATTTCTCTATATAAAGAAAGTTTAGGGTTTCCTAATTTCTACACTGTAGTAATGGCTTCTTCAAGAAATCAGGTATACTAATTACACTCTGAAAATCTATTTTCTTTTGTTTATTTTAATTTGTGGTGTAATAAATCTTAACATTATGCTTATGTGTTTGAATTTTGATTCAGCAATTGAAGCTGGAACCCCTGAAGATTACTATCTTAATCCATCTGATAACTTGATGATGATAACACCCATGTGGGGAGTCGTTGAACATGAAGATGTTCTTGAATTGAGCTTCAATATGGTTGGCATTGGGGATCTAGTTTTCATTACGGCAAAGGCAAAAGAATATATTATTAAAATTGAAGTAGATGTAGAAAACAAGGAAAAGGCTGCTCGTTTTCAAAACAAGGATGGAATGAAGAAGTTTAGTATTGAGATGAATCCAAAATTCCTCAAATATGATGTTACCAGTGATGGTTTCGGAAGGCTGTTCATAAACAAACTCAAGTTGAAGAAGGAATTATCAGCAGGAAGAATCTCTGATTTGGATTACACTGGATCTGAGGGTACAGCTAAGCTGTTCATGAACAAACTCAAGTTGAAGAAGGGATCATCAGCAGGAAGAATCTCTGATCTGGATTAGTAGTACTAGTGATAAGGGGAAATGGAAGGTGGTTAGTCTTTTGGTCCTAAAGTTTGTTGCTGCTGTCTTTTGATCAAGCTTTTCATTTTGTTTTAGGGTTTATTTAATTTCAGTTTTTAGTTAGGGGGTTTTGGAAGTTGTTTAGAGGTTGATAATCTGATGATCAGGAGGAGCTCATAATATGAATTTCAATATGTAATCATCAATTATCCAAACAATTAACAGTATATCTATCATTATATTATTAGTAAAATCCTTCCATTTCCATGTTTTTATGTAATTTTTGAGATGTTTTTGTCAAAAAAATTTCAGACAGCTTCAACCAGAAATTTTAATGGTGTGGTCTGTTGTCCTATCTATGAAAATACAGACAGGAATTCTCCACCATGTAGAAACTCAGAGATGGTTTTGTTTCCTAGCTCTCTGTGTGAATTCTGTAAAAACAGCTTTGTTGGCCTGATCAATTTTGGACGAAATTAAGCTCAAAATGGTAAAGCTTCAAAGTTAAAGTCACACCAAAAAGCAAGAGAAGAGAAATTGGGTTTCAAAAATTGAAACCCTAAAAATCACGTTACTTGACTCATCACAATTTACAGCTCACACTTGTACCTTCGAATCCAAAGCTTAAAGTTTATTTAGAGAGAATTATCCAGTGCATGCCAGGGAAGTATGGGGGTCGGCTGCTCACTTAGATCGTCTAAAGTCAAGTTTAATTGCAAAGGGGATTTACCTGATTACGTACTCGTGCACACGTAACAAATTACAAAACCAAAAATGACAACTGATTTCCAAATTCGTGTTATAGAATCGTAATGGGACACCTAACGTACGTTTGATGAATTTATGTATTTTGCAAATCCGTAAATATATACACAAACGCAAATCCCTCATGTGTCTTTGATAGATTGTAATGAAATTTTTTTTACTCATTTTTTTATTTAGCAACATCACAACTAACCAATGAGACGTATATAAACTGTATCTACTTAATTTAGTATTAGGAATGCATGTAAAAGGGAAAAATCAGCATATTCCGAAGAAACAAAAAAGATGTCTCTCTGTCAAAAGGAAACTTGATGATAGTAGTAACGATAGTAAAAAGTAATAGCGGTGTGAGATCTGAACAACAAGCTTCTCTTCATCATCTTGGAGTTTGTTCACTTCATATGCGTTTTCGCAAAAAAGTTTGAGCTTAGGAAATTGCTATGCAGTTAATTGACTTTTGATCTATATAGAACCATCTTGTTTTTGTAACTACAGTTCTCAATGGTGAGAACAATTTTTCCTGGTTTACCAACTTTGAATTTGTGGCAAATGACTTGTTCATCACTTGAGCAGATAAATCTTTTTTTCTTTATTCTAACTGTGTATCCAGGTTCATTATTAGGTACAAATTCAGCACAATAACTCACTGCCCCTTCCCAGCCCACTACTCGTACTTCCCATACCACCACACACTTGTGCAATTCCAAAATAATGCATTGCAACCCCAAAAATTGCAAAACTCCAACCAAAAATTGGAATTAAAATCAAAAGTGTAAAATCCATACCTTAGATATTGGGATCTCAATAGGTTTTTTTGTCCCTGGTTTAACAAGTATCTTTTCAGCAAGATCAGCACAGCTGAATTCGTCATTACCTTCTCTGTATAAACCACCGTACTGAACTGGTACTTGTTCAGGTGATATGTATCTGTTGATGCAAATTGACACAAAATTCATTAAATCAGTTCATAACATTTTGCTAAAACATACTAGCATCGTATAGTTCTATAATGGAGGACAATTACTTACTTGAAAAGGGTTTCAGGAGATTTTGAAGGTCCAGCCAAAACAAGCTTGCTCTTAAATCCTTGTGAATGGAATAGAGTCCGTAGACAAAACATTCTCCATAACGCAAGACCCCACCATGGCACATTGATGAACACCTATAATAGTTTCCAAACCCATTCATTATCAGTTAGATGCACAAACAAACAATTCAATTCAAAAAAACAAAAAAACCAGAAATTCAGTGAACATCTAAGAAACTAAGGTCAATGCAAGACAGCTCTGGTCAATTTAATCAAAAGCACATTCAATAAACCGAAAGTAATAACCTAAGCAATTGAAGAAAAAGATCATGAAGAAAGGTATACATGTTTAGCAACAATCTCAGGGTAATTAACGTGAAGCAAAACAAAAAGTTGACAGATAGCTGCTACTAGGCTATCATCGGATTTGTCAGCTCCAGGAAAATTCTTCAAATCATGGATTTGAAGAAAAGTTGAGACACCACCAAAATCAAGTTTCCTAATACTCTTCTCTGCAAACTGAATCCCCCATTCAAGAAACTTTTGTGTGTTTTCTTCGCTAGAAAATTTATTACTTTCAAACTCGTCACAAACATGGTAACAAACTGGGCGTCCTTCTTTATCAAACCCATTCATGAAAACAACCTTTTCAAGATCATTGCTAAGACCAAGATCTTCATCAATTAATGTATCTACCCCGAATTCTTTCCTCCACTTCACCGTGTTTTTAATCATTGTGAATGCTTCTTCCACTTTGAAATCTCTTGTTCTCAAAAATTTCAGCAGGATCGCATCACTCTTTTCATCACCAATTAGAGGAATCCCCCAGATGAATACTTCTTCTTCTTTGATGGGTTTGGGATCAGGAGAAGGAGAAGTGAATTCATGATTAATTAGAGCAGTTTTAATAAGTTGTTTGAGTTCATGTAAAGCTTTCTTTTCTGGGTCTATCCCTGACTTTAATCACATCTTTTTTAAAGCAGCATCTATGAAAGCATAGCCCATGGTTAAACTCTCAAGCTCTCGATTACGTATGTTCCTTCCAAAGAGTTCCTACCTATTTATATACTTATCAAAGGCGAAGTATAATATTCTTGGTGACCGACTTCTGCTAGGTATATAAATTATAAATACTACTGGTTTCCTAATCTAGCTCTGTTTTTACTTTTTAGAGAGAAAGAATTCATGAATACGTTGCATTCGCACGTCCCCCACTTAGACATGGGCTACTATGCCCTACAACATGGTGCCTGCTTGATTCATCAAGGGAAAAATAGATGGGCCCATGCCTGTTTGGTCCTTTGGGAAACACCTTTACTGTTTGGTCCATAATTATTTAAAAATATTGAATTGACCAAAGTATCTTTCCGTGTTAATTTCAACTTATTTTTTTGTAGCAGTTCATTCTGCCTGATGAAAACTGTACACTTCATTATATACTATAAAACAGACTTCATTCCAGAAATGAACTCCTGATAAAAACCTTTACAAATCAGACTTCATTCCAGAAATGAACTCCATATAAAAACCTAAAAAAACAGACTCCACAAATGAACTCCATATAAAAACCTAAAAATACAGACTTCATTCCAGAAATGAACTTCATATAAAAACCTAAAAATACAGACTTCATTCCAGAAATGAACTCCATATAAAAACCTAAAAAAACAGACATCATTCCAGAAATGAACTCCATATAAAAACCTAAAAAAAACAGAGTTCATTCCAGAAATGAACTCCATATAAAAACGTAAAAAAAATAGACTTCATTTATGGAATGAATTGCAGCATCATCATCTTCGTCGTCTTCAACAACAACAGAAATAAATTCTTCGTCACTCAACAGCAGAAGCAACATCGAAAATCTTCTTCATCATCTTCGTTTCAATCTTCATCTTCTTTGACAGCAGCAACAATAGCAGATCTTCATCTTTTTCATCATCTTCAAAAGCAACAGCAGGAAAAAATGACGAAAAAATGAAAAATCATCGTCGTCTTCATCATCGTCATCTTCATCTTCTTCATCATCATCAGCAGCAGCAGAGACAAAAAAATCAAGAAAAATTCATTAAAAAATCGTCTTCATCATCTCCACCATCTTCAACAGCAAACAACAACAAACACAAAAAAAAAACATACAAATCTTCATCGGTTCATCATCATCTTCATCTTAACACACCATCGTAAACAGTAGCATAAGAAAAAAGAAAAATAAAAAAGAAGAAGAAGAAGAAGATCTAGAAAGAAAAAAAGGAGGTGAGAGAAAATAAATCTGAAAATTATTTTCTTCTCTTCTAATAACGAGTATATATATGGTCCCCATTAAAAGGGTATTTCTGTCATTACCATTTGAAATTCACATCATCCATGACGTCACCTTAGGACCAAATCATAATTTTTAGGACCAAACTATAATATATTTTACCAAAAAGGACCAAACAGACAGTTGACTCAGTCAACTGGACTAGACTCTCTCTAATATATTATTCCTAGGACCATATGGTGTTTCCTACATTTATCAAATCATCTACTAGTGTGGTAAAAAAATATGAATTCATCCGAATTCAGTTTTTAAAATATACTTTAAGAAAAAAAGATAATCACCCAGATACGAGCTTTACAACTATTGCGATGGAGTTGAGAACTATGAGTGGTAATCTAAGATACTGAGTCGCATAAATGAGCCCTATAAGTTTCCCATTCAACGACTTTGTCCTACCACTGGAGACTTCTGCAAAGCTCCACCCTCTATGAGCAAGGAAACGATCCTCATTCAAAATTGCAAAAGCGTTTGCAAGAAGAAAAAAGCCTTCCAATAGAGTCCACAAACCCATAATTCTGCAACAAATTAGCAGTTCAGTATAATTATGAGGCAACCCACTTATTTATAATCAGAATAACTAACAAAGAAAACATAATAATTGAAAAGAATCAAACACACGGCAAGAGAAGTACTTGACCACTGGTTTTTTGGTTTTCTGTGCAATGTGATTGACCAAAGCACATATAAACAAAATGTTAGGATTAATGCCTTAGGATTATCCTCACAAGACACTAATAGTTCTTTGGATCAACGTAGAACTAAAGAAAACAAAAATAAAATGCTCTAAACGAAATAAAGAAAGACACAAGATTTAACGTGGTTCGGCAAGATTCCTACGTCCACAAACGGCTACGATCAATTCTTATTAGAACAAATTACAGATAATTAAACCATAAGTATGAGCAACAGGTTGCTTTTCACAAACACCAAACTAATTCTCTATGAACAAACGTTCTAAACCCTAAAATTCTCTAATTGAGAATTCTTCTCTAAACTGTGTTGTGTGTATTTCCTTAGGACTTGTGCACCTATTTATATAGGTTACAAACTTGTCTTCCAAGTATATGAGTTATACTAGGAAACCTAAACATAGCTAAGAAAGGAATCCTTGAGTTTAACTAAAACAGGAAACCTCTAGCTATACCAAAATAAGGAAACACCTAGATGGTTCTAGAAAATTCTAGAACCTTCTTAAAACATCGACAACTTCTAACAATTCTCCACCTTGCCGATGTTTCCACCAAACTGAGTTTGATCTTCACAAGTTAACCGTAGCCTCTAATGCCCCTAGGGCCTCAACAACGATCAACGTTGATCAAGCTGAGACACCTCTCAAACTTGACCTTCGGAACGAATTTTTTCAACATGTCTGTTGGATTATCTTCAGTATCAACCTTCAATAGTTGTACTAATCCGTTATCAACCACTTCTCGAACCTTATGATACGAACATCAATATGCTTGGTGCGTGCATGATAAACTTGGTTCTTAGCTAAATGAATAGCACTTTGACTATCACAGTTCACAACAATACTCCGTTGTATAATCCCCAAGTATTTAACTAAACCATGAAGCCATAACGCTTCCTTAACAACCTCCGTCACAACAATATACTCTGCCTCCGTAGTATACAAAGCTACGATTGGTTATAAGATAGACCTCCAACTGATAGGTCCTCCACTCAATGTAAAACAATACCCCAAAGTAGAATGACACTTATCCCTATCACCCGCATAATCAGAATCAAAAAATCCACAAACCTTCTAATTCTGCTCCTTTTCAAACACTAAACCAATATCCAAGGTTCCTTGAAGATATCTTAAAATTCCCTTCACCGTATACCAATGTGCTCTCCCAGGATTAGCCATATAACGACTAACTAAACCAAATGCTTGTGAAATATCCGGACGAGTACAAACCATAGCATACATCAAAGAACCTACCGCATTAGCATAGGGAACCTTTGACATAAACTCCTTCTCCTCAGTTGTAGTAGGACACAATTGTTTTGATAACTTAACTGTAGGCGATATTGGAACACTAATAGCTTTGGAATTATGCTTTCCAAAGCGACGAAGAACCTTCTCAAGATAGGATGTCTGAGTAAGACATAACTTCCCCTTAGATCTATCTCGAGTAATCTCCATACCCAAAATCTTCTTAGCTGGACCCAAATCCTTCATCTCAAAATCTAAACTCAATTGCTTCTTTAAAACATCAATTTCTGACGTGCTCTTTGCAGCTATGAGCATGTCATCCACATAGAGTAAAAGATAAACAAAACTTCCATCTGGAAACATCTTAGAGTAGACACACTGATCGTATTTACTACGAGTATACTTTTTCTGCAATATAAACATATCAAAACTCTTGTACCATTGTCTTGGCGATTGCTTCAAACCATACAATGATTTCTCAAGTCGACACACATAATCTTCCTTACCAGCAACTTCATAACCAATGGGCTGTGACATATAAATTTCTTCCTCCAAATTTCCATGCAAGAATGTTGTCTTGACATCAAATTGCTCGAGCTCTAAGTCAAACTGCGCCACAAATGCTAAAAAGGACTCGGATAGAAGTGTGTTTAACTACTGGAGAGAAAACTTTATTATAATCCACACCTTCCCTTTGTGCATATCCCTTAGCCACTAACCTTTCTTTGTATCGTATACCACTAACGATACCCTTAGAATCTGGAATTCCATCCTTTACCGTATAGACCCACTTGCACCCAATCTTCTTTCGACCCTTGGGAAACTTAAAAAGTTCCCAAGTTCGATTCTTGTGAAGAGACTTCATCTGCTCATCCATGGTTGTTTTTCACTCAATGGCATAAGTATTACTCATTGCCTCCTCAAAGGTAAACGACTCATCCTCAAAAATAGATAATGCGTAAGACGCATACTCATCAAAACCATAACGGACTGGTGAACGTCTCTCACGTTGAGACGTCAAACACGGAATATTCTCAACTTGTTGTTGTGTATATTCCTCGTTAGGAACCTCAAACTCAACTTCATCTTTTACAAGAGTTTCTTCTTCTTCTTCTATAGTAGATGAACTAGAAACTCTTTGCTCCACCTGCATCGAATCATCTTCAACACCGCTACTACTCTCACTTTCAATTTGAGAGTCCCAACCTGTAAACTTATTTCAATCAAGCATCACTTCTCAGTAAAGGTCACATCACGACTAATGATGAACTTATTCAATTCTGGACACCATAGACGATATCCTTTCACACCTAATGGATAACCTAAGGAAATTTCTTTCTTAGCCCTAACATCCAACTTATCTTCTTTCACATGAAAATAGGCTGGACAACCAAACACCTTTAAATTAGAATAGTTCACGGGATTACCAGTCCATACCTCCATAGGTGACTTACACTTAATAGTTGTTGATGGTGATCGATTCACTAAATAGCACGCCGTATTCACTGCTTCAGCTCACCAAATCTTGTCTAAACTTGCATTTGACAACATGCACCGTGCTCTCTCAAGTAACGTTCGATTCATTATTTCTGCTACTCCATTTTGCTGAGGTGTACCCTTGACTGTGAAGTGCCTAACGATACCTTGTTCCTCACAAAACTCCTTTAGTAGGTCTTCAATGTATTTACCGCCATTATCGGAACGTATCTTCTTAACCACACGGCCACGTTGTTTCTTTACCATGGTCTTCCACTTCTTAAACACCTCAGTGACTTCATTCTTATGATTCATGGTGTAAAGCCAAGCTCTCCTCTAAAAGTCATCGATAAAGATCACAAACCAACTAGCACCTCCCTTAGAAACTGTACGAGAGGGACCCCAAACATCCGAATGGATGTAATCTAACATACCCTGTGTGTGGTGTATAGCGGTACCAAAACTTCTCCTACATTGCTTCTCAAAGATACAATGCTCACACAAATCAAGCTTGCAAGTCTTCTCACCACCAAGAAGGCCTTTACTACTCAACACCGACATACCTTTCTCACTCATATGCCCAAGACGCATATGCCATAAACGTGTTGACTCCACCTGTTTCTCATCAATTGATTGAGAAACCATAGCTCCGCCAAAAACTATATCTCCTTGTAGAAAATATAGATTACCATGTCTTTCACCGGTCATCTTCAAACTACCATTGTAGAATACCTTCAAGAATCCATATTCAGCAACATACTTGTATCCAAGTGATTCAAGTACTCCTAAAGAAATCAAACTCTTCCTCAAATCTGGAACATGTCTAACCTCTGAAAGTGTTGTGATAACCCCATGCAAACGAACCTGTACCGTACCAACTCCAACTGTTTTGCAGGCATTAAAATTGCCCATCATAACAGTACCACCATTCACTTCTCTGTAAGTAGTGAAACAATCCTTTGAAGGACACACATGATACGAAGCACCGGAATCAAGCATCCAACCATCATTGAGATAACTCTTTGATGTAACGGTTAACACTTCTTCATCAAAACCACACATTGGGTCTTCTAAAACTTTACTGCCTTCAGCAACCGAATCAATAATATTCTTCGAATCTGATTTCTCACGTTTCTCGTCTCTTTCCTTAAGCTTGAGACAATCAGCCCTAATATGACCAGTTTTTCGACAATAATAACACTCAATATCGCTCTTTTTGGAATGATTCTTTGACTTCGACTTCTTATTACCATTCTTTCCCCTATCAACAAACAAGCCCTCGACTTGTGCTTCATCGCTGAACTCTTTCTTCCTTAACGCCTTATCTTGTAAAGAAGAGACCATATCATCGAAAACCAACTTCTCTTCATCATCGACGTCTTCATCGGTTTTCCCACTCGGCAAATAGTCAACGAAAGCATCATACGACGGAGGCAAAAAACATAATAATATCATGGATTTATCCATATCAGAGATAGTGACACTGATATTAGACAAATCAGAACAGATCTTATTAAACTCATTAATATGATCCATCATAGACTTACCTGGAGACATCCTAAAGGCATGGAGTCTACGCTTCAAGTAAAGTTCAGAAATCAAATCCTTTTGTAAGTAGAGCTTCTCTAACTTCTCCCACAACACCTTTGCAGAGGTTTCACTCGAAAAATTATGAGTGATATCTCTTGAAAAACATAAACGAATAGTTGAACACGCCATCAAATCAAGGTCAGCCCACTTTTCATCAGTCCAATCCTTTGGAAGCGTTGCTGGATTCACCTTGATTGCTTTGATTTGTTTCATACTAACAAGAATATCTTTTACATCAGTTTGCCATGATGTGAAATCATTATTCCCATTGAACTTGACAATATCAAATCCATGTACCTTTGAAACTCCACTTGATGCAGAACTAGACATATTCACTTCTAACTATGATCCTCTCCACCTTCACCGCACCACTTGTTAGGATTAATGCCTTAGGATTATCATCACAAGACACTAATAGTTCTTTGGATCAACGTAGAACTAAAGAAAACAGAAATAAGATGCTCTAAACGAAAGAAATAAAGACACAAGATTTAACGTGGTTCGTCAAGATGCCTACGTCCACAAACGGCTACGATCAACTCTTATTAGAACAAAATACAGAGAATTAAACCATAACTATGAGCAGCAGGTTGTTGTTCACAAACACCAAACTAATTCTCTATGAACGAACGTTCTAAACCCTAAAATTCTCTAATTGAGAATTCTTCTCTAAACTGTGTTGTGTGTATTTCCTTAGGACTTAATTCTGGAACCTTCCTAAAACATCGACAACTTCTAACACAACATACTAATAGGATTACTTAAGGAGAATTAGTGCCATACGGTGAACAACCTGCAACTGCAGAAAAAAAAAAAAATTCAAACTCCAAGGTCCAGAATATAGATATACTATACAACATATATAAAAAGTGTGTATCTTTTCCGCTTTAAATGCATGCCATTTGATGAACCCAAACCCTCATCTCTTTGGCATTTACAAAATCTTAGTTAGAATCTATACAACAAAACTCAACTTAACCTTTCTGTATGGCTAAATATTGGATTTTTATTTTTTTAGAATATCTCCTCTAAAACAATAAAGATCTAACATGCAGTAATCTTATACAGAAAATCCAAACTCCACCTATTTGTATGGCAACATACTCTATTTGTGTGTAACTTTAACCGAAACATCCAAAGATCTACAACACACCAATTGTAGATCTCAACTGTATTTTAATAACCCTAGAGCAAACCCGAACTCCACTTATCTGTATAGCAGCATATCCACTTTGTGTGTAGTTTCTAATGAACCTTGCAAAGATCTACATCAATGTGATACCAATTTCCACAAAACAACTGCACTATTGCCATCTGAAATTCATTTAAACATAATTCCACACTTGTAGTCACTGATTCTGACTAAGTTTCATCTCTAAAACATTAACTATTTCGTAACCGATATTTCAACCTCAATCAAACAACCAATTCACCTGTGAATACTTACCTCGACCACCCTTTCATATTGGCTTCCGCAAGTAGGAAAAGAATTGTGTAAAGTACCTGTACAATTTCAGGACTAGTTTTATTCCTAACATCCTTAGGGAGCTTTGCCCAGAAAAAGACTATTTAAGAGAAGAGTATTGGTATGAGTAGTGAAAAGTTTATGCAATTTCCAGGATTTCTACCATGCGCCACTTTTACCAACAAGCATCTATGGGCTAATGCAAATGCTTGCATCACCTTTCCTCAGTTCGATTACACGAAGAGTATGTGTTTCATTTTTTATGTGCAATTTCAGTTGTCGCTTTTCCACAAGTATACATGAGCTCCAAAGACCCCAAGTCTAATACTTGGACAGAAAAAGGATGTTCATGCCCATTATTATTTTTAAGCATGTATGCACCCACATTCAGTTTTTTCTTAAGAACCCATAACATTCAAAATCAATTGCAAAAAAAACAGACTCCATATCAATTTCAGGAAGTCCAAACCATAATTTATCAATTCAACAATCAGAGCTATGTTTTGGACATGAACAAACTGAATAACCATCAGATTCCACTAAATCTAACACAAATCAAAACCTAAGGCTAATATCCCAGACTAATCAATCAAAGATAATCCACATCAAAAAAAGGCAAAATCTCTAAGCATGATATTAATCATACAAAACGAAACCAAAATCATACAAATCCAAGAATCAGTAAACAAATATCCATATCAAATCACACAAACAATTAGAAATTACAAACAAGATATCTTCATAGTAAAGTGATTATACCTCAAGATGTTCAAAATCAAGAAAAAATGCTTAACCTTGAAACCCTGTAAACAAAAAAAAAAAAAATGATTATCAAAACCAACCAACAAACAAGAGGAACAAGAAAGAAAAACAGAACTGTGGAATTGCAAACCCTAACTTTACCTGTAGAGAAAATCAAGCACGAGAGAGATTGAAGAGAAAATGGTGGTGGGTTTTCAAGAGAAAGATTGAAGAAGAATATAAAACAATTGAAGATTTGATGGTGGTGGATTTTCAGAGAAAGATTGAGAAAATAATTGAAGAGAAAATGGCTTGTGGTGATGTTTTTCTCTCAATCTCTCATGGTTTTGAGAGCAAGAGAGAATCGGGAGAGAAGGAAAAGGGAAATTCAGTATTGGTGTGGTGGTAGGCTTTTAAGAGTGTAAGAATAAGAGAATAAATGGATGCCTACAGTGATACCGCAAGTGCACGATGTTGTTGCAGTGAGTGCACGAGTACGGGTCGAATCCACAGGGACTTGGGGTGTTATGAAGTTTTCCTAGCTAATTCTGTATGCAAGGCAGTGACAAAAGATAATGATTTTTGTGTTGTGTTGAAACACAACTGAGCTGTTTTGGTGTAACTGAACTAGTGACAGAAAGTGTAACTAAACAACAGAGAGCAAATGTTACTAAGGTATTGAATCCACCAATAACCTATGCTAAGGCAATCTCAATTTCAGTATCACTCTTGTCCCTGGTGTAGATATCAGTGAGCTTCTAGGCTTGCTGACTATCTAGATGGCAGTGAAGGTTCAAGCCTGCTGCTCATCAAAGGGTTGTTTCAGGAGGATGGTTTAGTATCACTAAGATAATTATCTAATCCTAGTATTAGCTGTCCTCTCACAAAACAAACTAATCGCAGATCAATCACTTAGATGAGTAAGCAATCCTGAAGGATAATTTATCCTAAACAGTTCTAGCACAACAAGAACAATATCTATGATTTCAACTAACTAGTAGTGGCATTGGTTTCATCTCAACCTTAGCACCAGTAATTTAGAACATAATGAAATAGCACACGAAAGTTAACTACACATGACAGAACATACTTGAAACTTAAACATTAACAAAACATTGAACACTAACACAACAGACATTAACAGTGGATAAGAAGAAGATATGCATTGGATTGAAAAATCAAATTAACCCAATTAGGGGGTTTCTCGGATGACCCAAGAACAAGTTTTGCATTCTCTACAGCTTCCCTTTTATAGCTTACAACAAAATCCCTAATTTCACAAAACCCTAAATTTGCAAACCCTAACTTTTGGGGAAAATCAAATTCGACATACCCATGTGTAAATTGGCTTCGACCCATGCTTCTTGATGTCCCTCTGGTGCTCTTCCTGCTCCAATTGATGTACTGCAACCCTAGCTCGAGTTGTTTCATCAACTCCACACCTAGGGTTCAGAGAGATGTGGGTTTGAAAAAGCAACTAGGCTAGAGGGTTGGGGAAAGTGATGGTGATTGAGGTGGTGTCGGGGTATGGAGATGGTAGTGAGGCAGATGGTGGCAGTGGACATGGAAGAGAGGCAGGAGCAGAGCTCGACTGCAACTGTCGAGGGAAGAAGAAGGTTTTTGGGAAAAAAAGATTTGGGGAAGAAGAACTTGTTTGGGTGAAGTCGATGGATTTGGAGATGCGGTGTGAGGCGGGCTCATCAAAGTTTGATGTCAGCAACTGAAAAGCGACGGATCAACAAACTAGATGGAATCGAACGGCATCAAGGATACAGGATTAAGCGACCGTTGGATTGCGAGATACAACGAAGCTAACGACTCCAGATGGGGTTAGGTACTATGGTGTTTGACAGGAGCTTCGGATTTTGATGCACAATGATGAGGTGGCCGTTGGATGATGAGATGGATCCAATCTGACGACTCTCATGGAAATGGGTATGGATAATGGAAATGGATTTGGGTAAGGGTTTTGGGCCTTGGGTATGCCAAGCCCATATCTTCTTTAAGAACAATTCTTCCTCTTCAAGCCCACTTCTCGTTGATCCAGCTCTTGCAAACATCATTCTTCGCTTCCTCCTAGCAAGAGTCTTTGACGTTTCTTTGCTCTTTTTCGCTCCGTGAGTTAACCAGGCTTTATTTAGTACCTAAAAATGCAAAATTAATTAAGAAAAGTATTTATTCTTGAAAACAACGAAAATACAGAATATGGGATAAAATGTAGAATTAATGCACAAAGGATGAGTTAAATGCCAAGAAAAATATATAGAAATATGCACTTTTTAGCACTCATCAAATACCCCCAAACCTGAATTTTACTTGTCCTCAAGTAAAACAAAACTAAGGAAATCCTACCTATACCACTGTCGCTGGTCTCTCGAATGCATTTAGCGTATGCACTAAGCCTTTTAAACCACTAAGTGTCCCTAGTGGACGAGTTGAAGTCTCGTGAAGGTTTGCTTAGAACGTACCTACAAAGTTCTAGGACAAAATATAAGCTCAGATTCCATCAAATGTGACATGCGCAAGTCAGTAGAAGCTCACAGCAAAATGGAGATGTCACTCTAGCTATCGAAGGCACAATCCTAGCACTGATAACAAATAAAGACATGTGATAAGAGTGTAAAGTGTATCTACACATGTGTAAAGAAAGATCGGATGTTATGACTACTAATCACCAAGAGATAGTTTCTTAGGCTAAGAACCAAGGTCGAAATCTAGCTAGCTGTCCGGACTTTACGAGAATTGTGAATGAGTAGGAGGTGTTTCACAATTACTCGCGTTGTACATCAATGGCATACACCCTCCTTGCTTATTATAATGAAACAACAAAATGACTCTTTACATGACTCTTATTTACATTGACTACTCTCTTTTATTTTTGGAACAAGAGAGGATGGAATTGAAAAATACTTGATTGATTTTTTCATTTTTTTCATTCTTTTTTTTCATTCTTTTTTTTTTTTCTGAATATATACATCATTTTTTTTTTTTGATAAGGAAACACTTTTGATACATATACAAAAGGAAACAAAAGATTACATGACACTTTGCAAGAGGTAGCCCTTTTTGCACCCAGTTAAATTCGATGGTTGTCTTTCTTAATGTAACCTCCACCTTCTATCCCAACCAACCAAAGAACAAGCTAGTCAAGTTTCGTTCAGTATTCTAAAGTGATTGGCAACTAAAACTTCCGATAGAACACCTCAAGGATGAGGCTATACATGTATTGGTAGATCGTGCGCGTGCAAATTTCTTATCACTATGTGAATTGTGCTAGAATCAGGGTGCCTAAATATCTAGACTAAGACTCCTAATAATTACATATTTGCACAAGAGCCAACATTTCAAGGTAAATGAGCTCCATTTTTATGTTTTTTCAATTTTTTAATTTTTATTTTATTTTTTTAATTTTTTTCAAAAAGGAAGAGTTCAATTTTTCAATTATGGCATATTATCAAAGTATCTACTTTTCACCCCCAAACCTAAACTAAACATTGTCCTCAATGTTTCAAAATATGAACAAAATTATAATACAACATATGAAGAGGATCATGTTGAGTAGAGAAAAAGGAAAGAGAATACCCGATTTCGGCGAAAGCAATATTAGAACTCCGTTATTCAAGGCAAGAATCCAACATATGTCAGCCGAGATCATATTGGATTAGCAAAATATATACAAAAGGAACAAAAGGATTTTTAAAATTTTTATCTACTGGATTATATACAAAAATTCACCATACACTAACAATCTAAAGAGTTGAGGATCAACCCAAAAGACAAAGTGTAGAGGTTTCAACAGCTTCACACAAATATAACAGGAAATAAACGCAAGTGAAACTGTGAAACAAAATGAGCTACCCCCAAACCTGGATTTTTCAAGGATAAAATTTTGGAAACAAAATCTCGCAGTTTTGGGGGTTCATCATGTACAAGGTCTAACTCAAAGTGAACTGTGCTAGGGACGGGCAAACATGCTAATTCCAACTGTGGCTCCTCAAAGATATTATACTTAGATGCAAAATAGTCCAAAAGGACTTGGGAAGCACACAGTTCCAAACCTAGATTAGGGACTCTCAGAAAAGTCGGTTTGACAATATGGGTACAAACCAAATCTAGGTTGGGTGGAAGGCCATCAGATTGTGACTTATGTAGGACGATAGGCACATCATTACTAATCACATTAACATCTCCTAAGTCTTCTACACGTGTCACAACATGCTCACAATCATCAAACAAATTGGCAAGATCACAATCAGAGTCATCAACATCATCAACAAATTTATTCTCATGCATCGGCAAATCAGGAGAAATATCACAATGTGACCTAGGTAGAGAATCAGACACATCAAATATATTTTCATGCATATTAGCATTAGTGTCTATAGAAGATTCAACTATTCCTATGTCATGCTCATCTTCACAGAATAATTGTACGAATCCCATGTCAATATCAAAATCATATGAATTACAATGAGTATTAGAAAAAACAACATTCATGAAGGTCGAGGGCGAGAAGCCATATGTTATTGAACCAACAGGTTCCACAATATTTTCATGTTCTTCTAACATATCATCATAATCATCATAATCATCATCATGGTAGCATGCATATTGGTCCTCATTAACAGTGGTGGTGTCATTAGTCGATTCATGTTCCTCTAAATTAGGTTCATATTCAACATCATTTACATGAATGGGACTAGACACTTCATTAGGGACAACATACATTTCCTCATGAATTTCCTCCTTTTGTAGGTGAAGCAAAATCTGATCTAAGTATGCATGAATTCGTGATGTAGATCTATCAAAGTTTTGCTTACTGAGTCTTAAAGCTTCTGTGGTGGAGTCTAAATTCATGGGAGTACAAAATTCTTCAGGTTCAAATTGTGGTGAATGGTACATGTGTGCATGGTCATTAGGATTTACAAAATATTGATCGCAACCCTCAAAGGATTGATTATGGTCCCAATGACTACCATTCTCACAATTTATGGGCATTTCATACCTTGGATTTTCTCTAGATTGCCTAAAATTATGCAAAATATGACAATTATCAACAGGGTGGTCTAAACTACCACATGCGGGACATGCATAGATTTCAGGTTGCCTAAGAAAATTAGATGTGACAGATTCCTCATGTGATTGCATTTCTAAAGCTGCGATTCGAGCTTCTAATTGATCGATCAGTGATGATTGTGTGAGTGAGGCACTAGCAAAATGTTCATTTTCACGTTGTGGTGAATGATGCATGTGTGAATAGTTATTAGGGTTCATGTATTGAGGCTCGGGACTTTGAAAATGTCCATAATAATTCCTATAACTATTGACATCATGGTCTATGGGAGGTTCATAACGTGGAGTATGTCCATACGCAAGTTCTCTAAGGGATTTGTTGTATTCCCCAACTGTAGACCAAGATCCAGACATGATTTGGCTCAAAAGCTAAGTAACTATGTTACAAAGCCCAAAATTTGGTTTTTAATGGGTTTGGATTTTTGGGAAAATTTTGGTTTTTATGGGTAACATTTGGTTTTGTCGGGTTTGAAAAGAAATTTGGTTTTTAATGGGTTTTAGAAAATTTGGACTTAATGGGAAAAGAAAACACTTTGGTTTATTGGGTTTTGAAAACTTTGGTTTTAGACTTCGAAGACAAAGCCCATTTGGGAGATTTTGGTTTTGATGGGAGCAAATTTGGTTTTAAAGAGGTAGAAAAATTTGGTTTTTAATTGGGAGCAAAAATTTTGGTTTTAGTGTTGGGAGCAAGACTTTTGGTTTTAGTGTTGGGAACAAGCCCACATTGGTGGGAGAAATTGCTTTGCCAAGGGAAGGTGAACTAAGCCCACAATGTGTATGCAAACTAAAGCCCAAGGTAGCTTTTGAAATAGCCCAACTGTTGCTTGTTTGGTCTGAGGCCCAGTTGGGCTTTCAAAAGTTCAGTTTTTCTAATTTAAAACTACAGGCCCAAATCAATCTAACACCACAAGCCCAAAAGCAATTAAACAAACAAGCCCACAAGAAATTAATTACAAACCCAACAGAAAAATGGAAAAAATTATTACAAGCCCACAAATTAAAAATGGAAGCCCACAGGTTGGGTTCTCTTAATGGGTTTAGGCTTACTTGCTTAAGCACAGCCCAGCTGCTCAGTTTGGTTGCAAAATCCCAGTTGGGCTTTGGTTCACCTTCTGCAGCTTACAGCCCAGTTGGGCTTGGCTTATGAATGACAGCAGCACCACTTCAGGCCTAGCAGCAGGAGCAGATCAGCAACAGCAGCAACAGCACAACAGCAGGCTTTGGGTCAGGTCACAGAGCAACAGGTGCAGAAGGCAGCAGCAGGCAGCAACAGGGAAACTAATAGCCTCAGTTCCACCAGCAACAGCAGAGGCAGCACAAGCAGGAGTGCCACAACAGCTACAGCAGTAGTCTTGGCAGCAGCAGAGGCTGGCAGCAGCAACAGGAAAGAGGAAGAAAGTAGCAGCAAGTGGCAGGCCCAGCTGCAACTCAATCAGCAGCAACAGCAAGGGCTCAGCCAAGCAAAACAGAGTCACAACAGCACAGCAACAGGAGCACCTGGAAAGCTCAACAGAAGCTGTCAAGAACAGCAAGAACAGCAAGGGAAAATGATGCAAAGATGAAAAATTATGCAAAGATGAAAATGCAAGTTATGATGCACTAAATGCTTATACTAAGATGCAAAGACTTCACTACACGACACCAAGTCCCCGGCAACGGCGCCAAAAACTTGGTAGGCTTTTAAGAGTGTAAGAATAAGAGAATAAATGGATGCCTACAGTGATACCGCAAGTGCACGGTGTTGTTGCAGTGAGTGCACGAGTACGGGTCGAATCCACAGGGACTTGGGGTGTTATGAAGTTTTCCTAGCTAATTCTGTATGCAAGGCAGTGACAAAAGATAATGATTTTTGTGTTGTGTTGAAACACAACTGAGCTGTTTTGGTGTAACTGAACTAGTGACAGAAAGTGTAACTAAACAACAGAGAGCAAATGTTACTAAGGTATTGAATCCACCAATAACCTATGCTAAGGCAATCTCAATTTCAATATCACTCTTGTCCCTGGTGTAGATATCAGTGAGCTTCTAGGCTTGCTGACTATCTAGATGGCAGTGAAGGTTCAAGCCTGCTGCTCATCAAAGGGTTGTTTCAGGAGGATGGTTTAGTATCACTAAGATAATTATCTAATCCTAGTATTAGCTGTCCTCTCACAAAACAAACTAACTGCAGATCAATCACTTAGATGAGTAAGCAATCCTGAAGGATAATTTATCCTAAACAGTTCTAGCACAACAAGAACAATATCTATGATTTCAACTAACTAGCAGTGGCATTGGTTTCATCTCAACCTTAGCACCAGTGATTTAGAACATAATGAAATAGCACAAGAAAGTTAACTACACATGACAGAACATACTTGAAACTTAAACATTAACAAAACATTGAACACTAACACAACAGACATTAACAGTGGATAAGAAGAAGATATGCATTGGATTGAAAAATCAAATTAACCCAATTAGGGGGTTTCTCGGATGACCCAAGAACAAGTTTTGCATTCTCTACAGCTTCCCTTTTATAGCTTACAACAAAATCCCTAATTTCACAAAACCCTAAATTTGCAAACCCTAACTTTTGGGGAAAATCAAATTCGACATACCCATGTGTAAATTGGCTTCGACCCATGCTTCTTGATGTCCCTCTGGTGCTCTTCCTGCTCCAATTGATGTACTGCAACCCTAGCTCGAGTTGTTTCATCAACTCCACACCTAGGGTTCAGAGAGATGTGGGTTTGAAAAAGCAACTAGGATAGAGGGTTGGGGAAAGTGATGGTGATTGAGGTGGTGTCGGGGTATGGAGATGGTAGTGAGGCAGAGGGTGGCAGTGGACATGGAAGAGAGGCAGGAGCAGAGCTCGACTGCAACTGTCGGGGGAAGAAGAAGGTTTTTGGGAAAAAAAGATTTGGGGAAGAAGAACTTGTTTGGGTGAAGTCGATGGATTTGGAGATGCGGTGTGAGGCGGGCTCATCAAAGTTTGATGTCAGCGACTGAAAAGCGACGGATCAACAAACTAGATGGAATCGAACGACATCAAGGATACGGGATTAAGCGACCGTTGGATTGCGAGATACAACGAAGCTAACGACTCCAGATGGGGTTAGGTACTATGGTGTTTGACAGGAGCTTCGGATTTTGATGCACAATGATGAGGTGGCCGTTGGATGATGAGATGGATCCAATCTGACGACTCTCATGGAAATGGGTATGGATAATGGAAATGGATTTGGGTAAGGGTTTTGGGCCTTGGGTATGCCAAGCCCATATCTTCTTTAAGAACAATTCTTCCTCTTCAAGCCCACTTCTCGTTGATCCAGCTCTTGCAAACATCATTCTTCGCTTCCTCCTAGCGAGAGTCTTTGACGTTTCTTTGCTCTTTTTCGCTCCGTGAGTTAACCAGGCTTTATTTAGTACCTAAAAATGCAAAATTAATTAAGAAAAGTATTTATTCTTGAAAACAACGAAAATACAGAATATGGGATAAAATGTAGAATTAATGCACAAAGGATGAGTTAAATGCCAAGAAAAATATATAGAAATATGCACTTTTTAGCACTCATCATGTGGGAAGAGAAGAGAGGAGTGAAATGGGATCTGTAGTAAATGAGACAGTAAAGGCTGGTATTTTTCAGATGATTGCATTTAACAGCACTCTAAAATAGATTCTATTAGTAGGGCTTAATCCATTGAACATTTTGGGGGCTTAATTGTTTTGGATAGGCAAATTATAGATAGGGTGAGGTTTAATTGATTGAAAAGTCAGATCTACCCTTTTAAATAAATAATTTAAAATGAAAACCTATTCCTATTCTTAATCTTAAATCAAAACCAAACATCAAAATCCATTCATTTTCTCTATTCTTCTTCTTCTTCTCAAAAAAGCTCTCAAAAACCTCATAATATCTCCCTTTCTTCTCCATTGATTCTCAAGATGGCAGCAATATCAAGAGTGACAAGATCCGGCCGATTGAACCATGATTCTGAATTAGGGCAAGTTATTGATGTTGTTTTTCATGGAGATGTGGTGAAGCAATCTCTTGAAACACCTGCAAATCCTCTTGTGGCGAACCAATCTATTCAAACACCTGTAAATCCTCCACAAATGACTCCTACTAGGTAAGAATCGAAAAACCCACAAGTTATTTTACTATTAGGTTTAAAAAATAGGTTCGATTGATGATTTTATGGTTTTTCAAAATGAATTCTGAAGCGTTTACGGCAGGGATATCATATCGTCCTGGCCGCAATTTATACCTAACGGTTGGGACATCAAGAACTCCCAGCCGCTTACGTCTTACGCGGTTACGAAAATTTGATATCCCGACCGTGATATGTTTATACGAATGGGACTTTCCCAACCGTAAAATTCCCTGTATTTGCAGAAAAAATTGAGGATGATTATTTTCGGTGGGAATTTCCTAACCGTAAACGGTAGTTCTTAACCGTTATTCATATTTCCTAGCCGATTTACTGTTTACGGTTAGGTAGTGTCACACTTCCCGGATGTAATTATGTGAAACGTCTAGGTCGTGTACATGGTATATAGCCGAGACTGCGTTTACGGTTAGGATGTCTCACATCTCCCAGCCGATATTATTTAACACAGATGGGTTTTTGTTAGTTCTTAACCATAACTGTATAACTCTTAGTGAATTGGTCCTATCATCTGATATATTTTTCACCATTTTTAGGAACCCTGAAAAGGAGAAAGAAGCCCAGGATCTACCAATGTGTGACATTGCTACGATGATGGTACTTATGCTAAGTATATGACTCATTCCTTTTTATACGTTTCTCAAATTATGTACCACTATTGATTGAAGGATGTGAAAATAGGTCAAGCGATCTAAGTAGATAGCCAGGGGACTGATCCGTAAAATTGAGGAAGTTTTATATTTGGATTGCGACCAACAAAAAACGCTGCTTCTCAAGATTCAGGAGTTGCATAATCCAACGAGGGATGATCTCTATACTAACGACGAGGATGATTGGATGTGTGATTCCCAAACTCCCAAAGTTCTTCATCATCATCTTCTGAGGATGTTCCCAAGAATGTTGGTCGTTGTGGATGATTGTTGTTTATGTAATCATTTAATTCATTTCAGCTTTTCATTATGTAGACTTACTTTTAGTATGTTTTAGGTTATGGATTTGGGTGATTTCGTTTGTTTTAAGTAATAGGATATTAATCTACCTTGAATGAATGAATACTAGTGTTTTAATTCATGAGATTTGTGTTTAAGTATAACAGGGTGAAATCTGATACTGACAATCCAAGGTAACAATGGCTAGGATACCTAGCCGTAAACACAATTTACGGATTGAATTACCAGCCGTATATGTTTTCATAGGTAGAATTACCAGCTGTAAATCTGACAATACCCAGAAATACGGGTAGGATTCCCAGCCGTAATTCTAGAAAGATAATTTTCCAGTTCATTGGGGCATTACGGGTACGTATTCCCATCCGTAATTTCTTACACGCTGAGATCTCTCAGCCGTTGTTTCTGTCACAGTTGGGTCATTATGGCTAGGTTGTGTTGGCATAAATCCTGGCAGTAAGCATCTCTAAATTTGGTTTTGTAAACATATGATAAAAGTATATTAAATTGTTCATTTATAATGAGTGATCCAAAATACAAAGGTTCACACCACATTCTTATCATATAATGATTTTAATCACCACCCTTCAAAAAACAACATTGTTATCATATTATCACTAACCTTCACACCACATTCACTCATAGTCATCATTATCGGAAGTTTCATAGTAATCCTCATCGAAAGTCATTAGTATACAAGGCGCATCCATCGACAACTGCAATTTTTTCCACAATTCAAATCTTTCTTCGAACCTAGCACACCAACCCAATGATATTTCATTGTCACCGCCATCTCCCCTCCTTAATGGAGGTAATGGGTAATCTTCTTTCAATTGGAGGCCGATAAAATGGCTCATGTTCACAAACCCCATGGTAACTATCTTTGTCGATTCATCTTCGGTAAAAATACGTCTTGTTAGTGCATATGTAGCATTATCTGCATAGGAGATGGAATGAATAACGCAATGGAATGATTTGGCTAGTAGATAGCCAAATATTGGCATTCTCATCAAATATTCACTTGTCAATGTAGCGCCCCCTTAAACGCCGTTCAAATGCTTGGAACCTCTCATTTAGCACTGTCACCGTTTCATCTCTTTCGAATCTCATCATTGGCTTGTAGAAATCAGGGAAACCACGTAATTCAAGCAAACATTTTTCCTTTACATAAGTAATTTGGTCTACATTCCAATCTCTTGCATCCTCAAAGGGTCCAAGTTGATCTAAGAACACATGGTAACCACAATTTTCGTCGCCCGCAACATCGTCGGTGGACTTGACTTATTCATGAATAAAATGTGGTAAAAAGTGCATGTAATTTTTGTTTATTGTGTACGTAGGTAGGATATAATTACCTTCATCATCTATATTGGGTGACAACCCTGATCCTACGTCCATATAAACCGTCTCTTTCTCACCACTAACAACTATTTGTGGGGTGATTTGTGCTGGTTCGACCAACAATGCTTTTCCTTTGACATCATTACCTCGGATTCTCACTAATTGCTTCATACCAACTACACCACCAACTTTCCTTTGGACTCTACTACCTTCTTTAGTTGTTGAACCTTGTTGGGATGGAACAACCGGTTATTTAATTTTGACTCCACTATTAACTTTTCTTTTTGAACCTTCTTGTTGCATAAGCACCCTATCTTGCGATGATTCTTTTCTAAATTTTTTCTTTCGTTATAGATAGTTGCCAATGAGGATGAGTTTGAGGGGTTTAATACCTTTACGCCACTAAGAATATCAATAGGTCTTGTGCGTCTTTTACTCAACACTCGTACTAACTCATTTCCTAAAGGGTTGAGCCTTGCCGAATAAGGATGATTGATCAAACTCTTCGGAATAGGATGAGTATGATAACCCGAGACTACTTTTTACCCATATACCATACTTTCTTCGTGTCGTTATATTTAAATTGAAGCTTAAAAGGGCATCCTCACTTCTTCGTATTATAACTTCCCCTCTTCCTCGTGGTTTTTGGTTTATACTCACTACCCTTTTCCCAATGGCTCTTATACTTTCCACTACACTTGCAAGCCATTTGAAAGTTGTTGGGTGTAACTTGTTTATTCTTGACTATGATGCACATCTTTTTCATCCCTTGTGATCGATCCCACTTCTTTGCATCTTCCTTATCTCCCACTCATAGTTGTTTGCATAGTGAGCAGTTGTGTCCTCGGAAACTTGCATAGGTGGGGGTTGATCTTCCATAAGCACCTCTTTATCTTCCATAACCACCTCTTGCTCTTCCACAACCACCTCTTGGTCTTCCACCAGAATGTACAGTACAATCTATAATAAAATGAATTATGTCATATTGCTTGTCAAAAAATACACATAAACGGATGGGTCTAAATGGAATACCCATCCGTCATTTTATACACTGCTAGGTATAAAAATAAATTGATAGTCGTAATAACCTACACGGCTGGGTCGAAAAGTCATATTTCAGCCGTCAAAAGTTACACGGCTGGGTCGACCAGTCATAGTCCCAACCGTAAATTTTATACGTCTAGGAATTCTTGGACGTTTGTTTTCCTGTATTTGGATAAGTTGGATTTCAACATTAAATAACATTTAATACTTTCGTCCAGGAAACCTAACCGTCGCCGACAGTATTAAATGCTTCCCATGCACGTAGAAAATATCTGGCCGTAATTGACTAATTACGGCCAGGAAGTATTCATTGTTCCACCCGTAACGTTTAATAACGGCTGGGAGTTCATCAACTGTGAGCCGTATAAGAGAATAACTGCCAGGAGTTCATGGTTTCCTAGCCATGATTGTACCTGGCGGCTGGAAACCTAGGGTTTTCGTAAGGAAAAAACCGAAACTTCTAGCCACTCTGAGCTTAAAAACTGAAATTGGAGCTAGAATACAGGTATACCTGGTAATCTTGAGCATTTGTTTCTTCGATTTCTTATTCTTCTTGGGTTGGTCATTCGAAATCATAGTAAGGTTCATACGGATTATTTTGAGATTGAGAAAAAATTTCATGATTTTCAGAAAAATTAGCAAAGAACTGATCGTTGTTGATGGGTATTAATATGTTATCATATTTTGAAGATGAAGGGTCATCTACATCAAAAATCTTGCTTAAATCACTCATTTCCAAAAAAAATCCCAAATTTTTTTCTTCTTCTTCTTCTGCTTCTTATTCTTCTCTTCCCTCTGATTTTGTTTTGTTTTGTTTTGATTTCATCTAGATCACCTAACTTAAAGAGATGAATTAGTCTTAATTGATCAGCTAATCATGATTAATAACGTTAATCAAGTTTGTTATCTAAAATCATATGGGGTCATATTAGTCATATATAAATATTTGATGGGGGTGTCCCAATTATTATTTGGTGACCCGATAAAGCCCCCAAAAGACCAAGACTTTTTAATCCCCAATAATAGAGTTCTATATAAGCTATTGGTGGGTTTCTGTGCAGAATTCACCATTTTGAGGATTTATAATCCTATGGGATTACAAATTTTGGGATTCATGTAAATCTCTTGTGTGTTTGGTAACTCATTTAAAATTCGGGTTCATAAAATTATCTTGTTTTCAAGTCGAGATATCGTTTGGTATTACCCTTAGAATCTTAAAATTGTATATATATGAGATTTAAAGTAAAAAAAAAGAAATTGAGTTCATAAATCCTTTGACAAATTTTCGAGCAAATTTTGGTGGGGGGTTCGGACTCCATATGAAGGATTTGCTGGGGAACTGATTTCTGTGGGAAATGTGATTTCAGGGATTTGGGCAACCAAACATGCCGAAAAAAACGTAATTCCACTAAATCCCATGGACTCATATCCCACCGCTAAAATTCATCATCCAAACCCATTATATATCTCACGGTGTAAATCATTTTGTTGGAATTATACAAAGTCGGTCATTAGCCAAAGCTTCTATTACCTGGATAGTTTGAGGCTTATCACATTCATTTGAGGCCAATCCCTAAGACATGGTCTTATCTGTTTTCCGTTCACTTTCCAGGCCTGAGGAGAGCCTAGGCCTGGTGTTGGCTCCCGATTTTGGTGGTAGAAGGACAATGGATGTCTGTTTTTTTATAGAAAAACCCGTAATAGTTGCCTGTTTTTTATTTTATTTGGTCCACTATTTTTAAGTTATACGGTTTTTTTACTAAGTCCCACTTATTTACATAATTTTTACCCAAAAGAATAATGACTAACCATTATTTACGAGAGCCCACTAAGCTATATGACCTGAAGTTAAAAACCGATAATGCTTGTGTGTTTGTCCACTATCCCTCCACATGAAATCTTGAAAATTTTGATAATGTTAGGAGTTCAATCCCTGGCCAACTGCCCTAATACCAGTTAATTTTAGCGAATTGTTGTTGTTGTAAATAACATTTGTTTTCTCATGGAAACCTTGAAAATTTTGATTTACACCTTATTCTTTTTATTTAATGATTGAATCTTTAAACCTTACTCAATAGGTATATTCTGCACAAATATTATTTTACGAATTCTAGCCATTTTGGAAATTTTAATTACAAATGACAAAATTTGGAATATTTACCGAGTCATCTATAATTAGTAGATGCACATGGTAATGGCTAAATTTGGAAATTTTAATTAGAAATGACCAAATTTGTAATTAAATGAAATCCATGTAATCTCCATCTTATCATAAATGAAATTTTATGAGATTTGATTTATTGGCTAAACTTGCCTTAGTTAGTTTTTATCCAAAAAAAAAAAAAGATGCATGCACTGGGCAATGACTATAATGTTGTTGGAAAATTGACACTAAAACAGGGTGAAGAAAAGAATGTTGTATTAGGGTTCAAGGCTCTAATGAAAGATTCTTTTCGATAATTATTCGACCCTTTCCCAATTGAATTGGCGAGTACAAACAGGTCAATGAATATCGCCGTCAAGATACTTGAAGCCCCATAACAGTGTTGGATTCAAAGCTTGTACGACCTTGATCCAACCAAGAACACACTGGTTTTGTTTCTGATGATGCTTGTAAGAAAGAAAACAGAGAGAGTTGAGATGTTATCTTGAATGGAAAACAAGTCTCCTATTTAAAGAGGAAATCACACCCTTTGGAGATGACTTTTCATCTCTACAGGCATCTTTTCAGAGTGAACAGGCGCGTCTCTTCCTTCAATGCGTCCATTGGTGAAACGAGATTTTTGTTCAGTTTTTCTAACTGATAATAGAAATCCTAGAACAGAAAATTTCCAGCGAGACGCTGTCTTGCACTCTGCAGGAGGCCCCTTGCCCCCTAGACCCCCAGCGACCTGCCCGGGCAGGTCGAACACCGGAAACAGCCTAAATGCCTATAATTCAAGGGTTTGTTGAAAATATCCAACATTCTCCCCTTATTTTAAGAAAACCAAAACAAGGAATAAAAAGTTTTTTAAAAACTGGAGTTGCTGCATCACCTAAGTGGCTGCCTACGTACCCGAGTGGGATCAAGCCAACGTAGTTGCTAAGTTGAGACAAAGCATCATCGTGGAAACCAATACGTAAATGATAGGTACCTTTTGGGTTTGAAATTCCACTTAGTGTAAGATATTCAAAGCTTTATCGAGGTCCTATTGTGAATTTAATCTTGAACCAAGTACCCCTTGTGATAAAGCCGGAACCTCCACACATATTGATTTCAGGAAGTAGTGTGTTCCGTAGTTCGCACATTAATGGCCCTGTGCTTTCCCCTGGATTCATGAGTCCTTTTCTCAGAACGGTCTTATTCTCATAGGAAACGACCTGATTTCCAAATACTCATATAGGTAAGTCTCGAAGGTGTTTCTGCGAGACACCTTGTGATAAAAGTTAGACTTATTAAGGATTTTCATCCATCCCTAAGATCACGCAGCATCACTACACTAGAAGGACAATGAGAAATTTTAGTTTAGTGTACCATAACCACTGCAATAACTTGTTAGTACCACATTGAACTTAGTTTATCTTTTTCAAGATATAACATAAGTTGGGTTTCCGTTATTGGTAATCAAACTTCTTTCACAGACCCGAGTCCCATCTCCTTACACTTTATTGAATGCACATCCTTTGGTAGACACTTTGTGAAAGGGTCTTCCAAGTTCTTTTTCGATTCAATATAGTTTACTGCAACTACTCCCCTTTTGAGTATCTGACAATCTGATGTCTAAGACTAGCATGTCTTGACTTTCCATTATAAGTCTTGTTTGAGACCTTATAGATCGTAGCCTGATTATCACAGTTAATCATAACAGAAGGAGTTGTCTTCATCCATAATGGTATTTCTACTAGTAAATTTCTAAGCCATTCTTGCCTCCTTACATGCATCTGTAAGTGCAATCAATTCTGACAACATTGTTGAATCAGAAATGCAGGTCTGCTTCTTGGAACTCCAAGACACAACAACACCTCCCAATGTAAATATCCATCCACTGTTAGATTTGGATTCTACATTGTTCCAGTTCACATCACTGTATCCTTCTAATGCAGCGGGATATCTATGGAAGTGTAAACCATAATTTATGGTTCCCTTCAAGTAATCCAACATTCTTGAAATTGCTTTCCAATGTTCAATTCCAGGGTTACTTGAGAAACGACATAGCACTCCCACTACTTGGGCTATGTATAATGTTGTGCAACGCATAGCATACATAAGACTGCCAACAACACTGGAATACTCAAGTTGTTTATGAGCTCTATTGGTGTTCTTCATTAACTTCACACTAGGATCTAGAGGGCTAGGTGCTGGTTTGTCATCAAAATGACCATATTTCTTGAGAAATTTCTCAATGTAATGAGATTGGGTTAAGACCAACTCATCTCCCTTTCTTAGGATTTTAATTCCTAATATCACATCAGCCTTCCATAGATCTTTCATGTCAAAGTTTGAACTAAGGAATTTCTTACAAGTCAGACCCAAAAATAAGCATGTCATCAACATACAAACAGAGAATCACGCACTCAGATTTATCTTGTTTACTATAGATACATTTATCAGCATCATTCACAACAAAACCATATGACAAAGCTACTTTGTCGAACTTCTCATGCCATTGCAAGGGAGCTTGCTTCAAGCCGTAAAGAGATTTCACTAGTTTACACACTTTCTTCTCTTGGCCTGACAATATGAAACCTTCAGGCTGTTCCATATATATCTCTTCTTCTAAATCACCATTTAGAAAAGCGGTTTTGACATCCATTTGATGTACAACTAGCTTATGAATAGAAGCTAGTGCAATCAAGCAACGAATAAATGTGATTTGTGCAACAGGTGCATATGTATCAAAGTAATCAATACCATGTTGTTGTTTGTAACCCTTAGCAACCAATCTGGCCTTAAATTTATCAATGGTACCATCAGCATTCAACTTTCTCTTGAATATACATTTACATCCTATTGCCTTAGCACCAGGAGGTAAATCACAATATATCCAAGTTCCATTTGTCAAATGGGAATGCTTTTCATCATTGATATCTTCTTTCCAGAAATTAGCATCTCTGGAGCTTATTGCCTCAGCATAGGTTTTAGGATCACCTTCATCATGCATATTATACATGGTAGTGCTAAGAATTTCATTCTTATCAACCTCTACAAGATAATATTTGAATTCTGGTTCATGTTTTTTCTCTATTCTTCCTCTCTTACTTTTTCTAGGTTCAATATCTTCACTGGGAACTGAAATATCATTGTTTTGTGTAGAGCAGGAAGGTTCATCATTGTTATCAGTCTACATTGGTTATAGACTTGGTAACAATGGGTTTTCAATGGGTAGTGTCTGAGAACATTTCCTTGTCATGCTTTCAAAAAATTCCACATCCACAGATTCTATAATCTCAAAAGTGTCAAGGATTTAAACATATGTAGGTAATACTATTAAGAGAGTATCCAACAAACTTTTAGGATCAGGCTTTCTAACATACGCTAGGCAATCCCATGCTTTAAGTCTTTTCAAATTAGGTTTTCTCTTAAACCACAGTTCATAAGGGGAAACATTCTTCTTTTTCAAAGGTATTCTATTCAAAATATAGCATGCAGACAACATGGCTTCACCCCCACAAAGAATTAGGCAAACCAGAACTAATAAGCATAGCATTAACCATGTCAACAAAGTCCTATTCTTTCTTTCAGCAATACCATTTTGTTGAGGTGTATACGGTTCAGTAAATTCATGTATTAAACCATGCTCTTGACAAAATACAGTAAATTCAGTAGGATAATATTCACCACCACGATCAGAACGTAACACTTTATTTTTCTGTTTTAAATGTGTTTCTACTTCGGCTTTGTAAATTCTAAATTTATCAAAGACTTCATCCTTAGATTTCATCAAGTAAGTATAGGCATATCTAGTACTATCCTCAATAAAAGTGACATAATATTTGTGTCCACCACGAGTAACATGACTTTTCAAATCACCAACATCACTATGCACTAATTCAAGTAAGGAAGAATTTCTTATAATAGACTTAAAGGATATCCTAGTTATTTTTGCTTGCACACATATTTCACACTTAGAAACATTATCAAAATTGCAATTGGAAATTAATCCTAATTTGTTCATATTTCTAAGAGAACCATAATTCACATGTCCTAATCTAGCATGCCATAAATCAATAGAGTCAATAATATAAGCAGAACCATTATTCATTAAATTAAGTTTAACCATTCCGTTACAAGGATATCCTTGTCCAACAAAATTTCCGTTTTTGGACAGTACGAACTTATCAGATCCAAACTTAACCTCGAAATATGCCTTGCTAACAAGGACTCCAGAAACAAGGTTTTTACATATGTCTGGGACATGTGCTACATTGGTAAGGGTAACAATATTTCCAGAAGTAAACTTGAGTTCAATAGTGCCTTTGCCATGTACTTTACTAGGAAGACGATTTGCAGAAATCACATCTTCTCCGACAACAGGCTCATATGTCTTGTAAAGATTTCGGTCTTTACAGATATGAATGGTTGCACCAATATCGTACCACCATCCACTTCGATGATCTGCAACAGTATTGGCCTCTTGCAAAACAATGACAAGTTTAGAATCATCAACCATATTTGCTTCCTTATTCATTTGTTTCTTCTTTTGACGACAGTCACGAGCAATATGGCCGGGTTTCTTACAGAAGTAGCAAGGGACCTTCTTCTTACCATTCTTGTTTGGATCTTGCTTCTTAAACTGAGAATCATTCTGAACTTTCAAAGAATTCGAAGTTTTCGATTCTTGCACACTATTAATCTTAGAATGATTTTCAGTTTGCTGACTATCCTTAATCTCACGCTTACGAGCATCTTCTTTAATGTGAAGATGACGCTGCAAGCCTTCTAAGTCATAGTCAGTTTCAGCATGCTTCAGTTTCTTCTTGTAACTATTCCATGAAGGAGGGAGACGAGAAATAATAACCCCAACAATGAATGAACTTACAAGATCAATACCAGCATCTTTAAGATGATTAACAATAAGCAAAAGATCACTGACCTGAGAAATGATAGACTTACTGTCAACCATTTCCAATCCATAAAGTTGCAAATCAGGAACTTCTTGTTACTGGCCTCAGAAATCTTGTATTTGTTCTCCAGTGCAGTCCATAGTTCCTTCGCAGTTCCATAAGTACGATGAGCATTGTAAAGGTTCAATCCCAAAGCATTAATAATATGACCTCGGAACATGAAATCATCTGCTTCACGCTTCTTTCGCCTTCTCTTCAATTCCTCATCGTCATTGTCAGTAGCAGCAGGAATGGCCCCTAACCCATCTTCCAGAATGTACCAAAGTTTCAGAAACATAAGATTGAATTTGAGAGTTTCCTGCCAGCGAGTAAAACCCTCTCCTTAAAATCGTTCTAACCTATTAAAAGTCTGATTCATGACTTGCAGCGATTGCGCAACAGCCATTGACACCCTCTATATCGATAATAATTGTCGAAAACTGTTGGAAAATTGACACTAAAACAGGGTGAAGAAAAGAATGTTGTATTAGGGTTCAAGGCTCTAATGAAAGATTCTTTTTGACAATTATTCGACCCTTTACCAATTGAATTGGCGAGTACAAACAGGTCAATGAATATCGTCGTCAGGATACTTAAAGCCCCACAACAGTGTTGGATTCAAAGCTTGTACGACCTTGATCCAACCAAGAACACACTGGTTTTGTTTCTAATGATGCTTGTAAGAAAGAAAACAGAGAGAGTTTAGATGTTATCTTGAATGGAAAACAAGTCTCCTATTTAAAGAGGAAATCAAACCCTTTGGAGATGACTCTTCATCTCTACAGGCATCTTTTCAGAGTGAACAGGCGCATCTCTTCCTTCAATGCGTCCATTGGTGAAACGAGATTTCTGTTCAGTTTTTCTAACTGATAATAGAAAGCCTAGAAAAGAAAATTTCCAGCGAGACGCTGTCTTGCGCTCTGCAGGGGGCCCCTTGCCTCCTAGACCCCCAGCGACCTGACCGGGCAGGTCGAACCCCGGGAACAGCCTAAATTCCTATAATGCAAGGGTTTGTTAAAAATATCCAACAAATGTAACGGTCATTACAAATTCTAGCCATTTTAAACACCAATTTTTTTTTAATGATGGATTCACTACATTATTTGCCCATGTTTTTGCTCCAAATCTCATTTTCTTTTGAGTTCAATATGTTTCTCCAGCACTCAAAATGAACCAACCTACATACTAAATACTTTTGAGCCAAGCATAACACTACTGAAAAATCTCTTTTCCATCTCAACTAATCGGAACACATCAATTAATGAGATCTCCTCCGCTTACGTTCTAGTGAGATTAACAAAAAAACATACAAATACTAAATTACGTTTAAGAAACTAGTGCATTTTCAATTTGAAGACTCAATTCAGTTGGATTTTGACGTACTACTCATTATTGTGAGTACACGACCCCCTAGCAACCTAATTGGCATACATTCCCAGTGGAGTTTTTACTCTTTGGATAGGATGTGAAGGAAGGTACAATAATGAGATGTAATCAGTCAAAGTAACCTGATTTTAGTGTTTCAAATTTTGAATTTTATTACCCAAAATGTGCTCCATTTTGCTTTTCGCTTGTGTGACCAACAACGCTGTGTTAGTTAATTGAAGACTAATTAAATATTTCCAAAAGTTAGCCGTGATATTTTAGGAAAGGGGTTTCCTAAACCGGTTATAATTTTTGGTGGCCAAGTTTGTAACCTATATAAATAGGTAATTAGGCCTTGTAGAATTGTATTGTGTAGAAAACGATTAAGAGATCGGTGAGAGATTTCTTGTATAGCATTTAGGGCTAAAGCTAGGTTTCGTTGTGAGAGCATATTGGTGAGGAATAAGAGACAAGGTTATCGTCTCGGGTAATTGTTGCGGTGTAACCAAGGGTTTGTTAGGATTCACACGACGTTGTAATCGTTTTTCTTCATAGTGGATTTGAGTTGGTGCGGCTCAAAGTGGACGTATGACAATATATACAAGTTGTATGTGTTGGTCGAACCACTATAAATCTTGTGTCTTGTGAGTTGATTTATCTTTCTCGTATTATTATAGTTGTTTGTGCTTGGTTTGCTTATTATTCATCATAATATCTCAAGATCCGTTATTCCGCGGTTGTCAGTGATTCCTAAGAAAATCCTGACAACTGGTATAAGAGCTCGGGTTAGAGCTTTAGGGTTTATCGTAGTACGATTGGAGTGAAAGTTATGGGTGATAATAACGAAAGTACGATATCTAGGGTTCAAGGTTTTAATGGAAAGAACTTTGCGTTTTGGAAGTCTCAGATGGAAGACTACCTATACGAGAAAGACCTTGCTGATCCATTGGGTGGAGTTGCGAAAAAGGGAGCACGTAAAGATGATGAATGGACAACTCTTGATCGCAAGTGTTTAGCCGTGATCCGTAGATGTTTTACGGAGGAAGTCTACAATAACGTACAAGAGGAAACTAGTAAGAAAGATCTAATGGATAAACTTGAAAAGTTGCATCAAAAGTCATCAGTCTCGGGGAAGATTATGTTGTGTGAACAATTATTTAATCTGAAGATGCAAGAAGACGAAGCGATTTCAGCACATCTTGGGAAGTTTAAATCAATTATTTCTCATCTTTCTAAAGTTAGTATTACTTTTGATGATGAAGTTCAAGCTTTCAGGTTGTTGTCGTCATTACCAAAGAGTTGGGAAACCACAAGAACAACCATTAGTAATTCCGCAGGTAGGGAGAAGTTGAAGCTTGATGATGTGAAACAAAGGTTAATTGCTGAAGAGGATAGAAGAATAGAACAAGGTTACGGTTCTAGTACTTCAAGCTCGGCCTTAAGTATGCAAGAAGAAGATAGAGGCAGGAGTTCAAATAGGAACAATAACAACAAATCCATATGGAAGTCTAGAGGAAAGTCTAGGGGGAGATCTCAATCCAGGACTAGAGGTGTTGTTGAGTGTTGAGTGTTGGTTGTGTAAGAAAGTAGGACACTTCATGCGCGATTTTCCGGAAAACAAAGGTGCTAATAATGATGGAAACAAAGGTAATCAAGAAGAGGTCAACGTAGTTGCAGCTGCGGAACCAGTGAAGGTCCTTGTTGATAACAAGAAGATGATTACGGAAGGTTTTCTACTACTCTCTTAGGACAAGCAAGATGAGTCTTGGATTATAGACTCAAGAGCTTCTTTCCATGCAACGGGTGATAAGAGTATTATGATCTCTTATAAAGAAGGATACTATGGCCAAGTATTCTTAGGTGACGGTGAAGCATGCGACATCATTGGTTTGGGTGATGTGATCTTGAAAGTCAACGGTTCGACATGGAAATTGAAGGATGTAGGACACGTTCCAAATTTGAAGAAGAACTTGGTGTCTGTGGGACAAGTTTGTGATGATGACTGTGAAGTTGTGCTTAAGAAACACAATTGGAAGTGAAGAAAGGAGTTATGGTATTAGATCGTGGAGTTAGAGTCGGTACTCTATACCGGACTTCAGATGGAACTACTTTAGCAGTGGATAGTAGTGGTGAAGACACTAACTTATGGAATAGAAGATTAGGGCACATGAGTGAGAATAACATGAAAATCCTATGTTCGGGAGGATATATACCAAAGGTGAAGTCTGTTGATATGAGTTTTTGTGAAGACTGTGTTCTTAGAAAGCAAAAACGGGTTAGTTTCAGCACAGGCGGCAGAGCCTTGAGAAGTGAGAAACTTGATTTGGTTCACACGGATATATGAGGACCAATTGATGTTGCATCTCACAGCGGGTTCCAATATTATGTCACCTTTATTGATGATCACTCAAGGAAGGTGTGGCTTTACTTCATGAAGAATAAGTTCGAGGTGTATGAAGTGTTTAAGAAGTGGAAAGATTTGGTTGAAACAGAAACTAGTTTGAAGTTGAAGTGTCTAAGGTCAGACAACGGTAGTGAGTATGAAAAAACAGAATTCTTACAGTTATGTGCTACAAACGGAATTCGTTTGGAGAGGACAGTTTCAAGGACGCCACAGGAGAATGGAGTAGCAGAACGTATGAATTGGACGTTGAATGCACGTGCTAGGTGCATGAGGTTGCAGTCTGGTTTGCCCGAGACCTTCTGGGCACATGTAATAGAGACGGCTGCTTATCTAATCAATAGGACACCTAGTAGTCCATTAGATATGAAGATACCAGAGGAGGTTTGGACCATCAAAAAGGTAAATCTTTCATATTTGAAAGTTTTTGGTTGTGTTGGTTATGTTCATCTTAGTCCCGGTGAGAGGTCTAAGATAGGTGCTCAAGCAAAGAAGTGTATATTTCTTGGTTACGGAAATGACGCTTTTGGGTATAAACTTTGGGACGACGAGGGTCACAAAGTTATTAGAAGTAGAGACGACACTTTTAATGAGAATGAGCTATACAAGGACAGGAATAAAACACAAGTTGAAGATGTCGGATCAAGCAACGTCGATAAGAAGTTGTATATCGATATCGATGATGTTTCTGGAAAAGGTGTGGTACAAGAAGGGCACGGTGTTGCTGATGGCGGAGAAGTACAAGGTGAAGAGACTTCTTCTGTAGTGGGAGTTACTCCTATAGTTCCACAAGAAGTACAAATATCATCAAGAACTCCAAAACCAAACCCAAGGTATGCTCTGAATTATCTATTATTTACGGATGTAGGTGAACCTGAAGATATTAAAGAAGCACTAGCGGATGATGATTCAGGAAAGTGGCAACTTGCTATGGAAGATGAGATGAATTCACTTGAGGAGAACGGCACTTGGGTGTTAGTAAAATTACCAAGAGGTAAGAAGGCGTTGCATAACAAGCGGGTTTATCGGATGTTGTCTGAAGCAAATGGAGATATTCGCTACAAGGCGAGGTTGGTTGTGAAAGGTTTCCAGCAAAAACCTGGTGTTGATTTCAACGAGATATTTTCTCTAGTTGTGAAGATGACTACTATACGAGTAATTTTAAGTCTAGTGGCTTCTGAAGATCTCTACCTTGAACAGTTGGATGTAAAGACAGCTTTTCTTCACGGTGACCTAGATGAAGAAATTTACATGAACCAACCAGAAGGATTCATAGTAAAAGGCAAGGAAGAGATGTTGTGCAATCTAAGAAGAGTTTGGATGGCTTAAAACAAGCTCCGAGACAGTGGTACAAGAAGTTTGATAACTTAATCCATAGAGGTGGTTACTCATGGTGTAATGCAGATAATTGTTGTTACTTCAAAAGGTGCGGTTCTGACTACATCATATTATTACTGTATGTGGATGATATGTTGGTTGCCGGAACATCTCTACAAGAAGTTGAGAATTTGAAGAAACAATTAGAAAGTGAGTTTACTATGAAAGATCTTGGTGAAGCAAAGCAGATTCTTGGTATGAGGATCATAAGAGACAGATCTAAGGGTGTACTTATGCTTAGTCAGGCTGAATATATTGAATGATTGTTGAAAAGGTTCAATATGGAGAATGCTAAACCAGTTAGTTCTCTACTTGGAAGTCAAATTCGTCTTTCAAGTATGCAGTGTGCGAAGAAAAATGTAGAAAAGGAATACATGGCTAACGTACCATATTCTTCGGAGATTGGGAGTCTAATGTATGCTATGGTGTGCACGAGACCGTATATTGCACATGCAATGGGAGTAGCGAGTAGATATGCAAGCAACCCAGGAAAACAACATTGCGAATCTGTGAAGTGGAGTCTCAGGTATTTGAGAGGTAACACAAACGTACCATTGTGTTATGGAAAATGTGGTTCTATCTTGAGGGGTTATGTGGATGAAGACTTCGCAGGTGATGTAGATAAAACGCGAATTACGACCGGTTATGTTTATACTATGGGGTCAGCTGCAGTGAGTTCGAACTCACGGTTACAGAAGTTGGTAACATTGTCTACTACGGAAGCGAGGTACGTAGAAGTAACAGAAGCGAGCAAGGAGATGATTTGATTACGAGGTTTTTTAGATGAGTTGGGAAAGGAACAACGATATAATGTTTTGTTTAGCGACAGTCAAAGCGCTATACATTTAGCCAAGAACTCAGCCTATCATGCTAGGACGAATCATATAGATATTCGTAATCATTTCATTCGGGATCTCTTAGAAGAAGGAGAGTTGAAGCTCGAGAAGATTCTTGGTTTGAAGAATCCGACGGATATATTTACCAAGGGAGTTACATCAGACAAGCTAAATCTCTGCAAGGATTTAGTTTGTTTCTCAGAATGAGGATCTGGGAGGGGAGCCGCAATGACATGAAGTTGTTCTAGCACCGTCAATCCAAAGTTGAAGATTCGAAGATAATCAATAAGTCTTCAAAGTGGGAGATTGTTAGTTAATTGAAGACTAATTAATTATTTCCTAAAGTTAGCCGTGATATTTTAGGAAAGGGGTTTCCTAAACCGGTAATAATTCTTGGTGGCCAAGTTTGTAACCTATATAAATAGGTAATTAGGCCTTGTAGAATTGTATTGTGTAGAAAACGATTAAGAGATCGGTGAGAGATTTCTTGTATAGCTTTTAGGGCTAAAGCTAGGGTTTCGTTGTGAGAGCATATTGGTGAGGAACAAGAGACAAGGTTATCGTCTCGGGTAATTGTTGCGGTGTAACCAAGGGTTTGCTGAGATTCACACGACGTTGTAATCGTTTTTCTTCATTGTGGATTTGAGTTGGTGTGGTTCAAAGTGGACGTAGACAATATATACAAGTTGTATGTATTGGTCGAACCACTATAAATCTTGTGTCTTGTGAGTTGATTTATCTTTCTCGTATTATTATAGTTGCTTGTGCTTGGTTTACTTATTATTCATCATAATATCTCAAGATCCGTTATTCCGCGGTTGTCAGTGATTCTTAAGAGAATCCTAACAAGCTGAATATACAGCAGAATATGTAGACACTAGAAAACAAAAATATCTGTGATCTCCACATTGAAGAGAATCTCTGTAGAAATTTTTTTTGACACCATTAAAATTTCTGTTTGAAGCTGTACATATTTTCTTGAACAAAAAACATATCAAGAAAGTTCATTAAAAAAATTAAATCAAGACATTTTTAATATGGAAATGGAAGGGTTTTACTAATAATATACCAGTAGATTAAAATATGAGTGTCAAAACAAGAAGGGTTTTACTAATAATATACCAGTAGATACCATCAGTTGTTTGATGTAGATTGATGATTGCATTGTGTGATCCATATTATAATAAACTCCTGAATATCAATCTTCAAACAACTTTCAAAACCCCCTATCTAAAATAAAAGACATAAACCAACCCTAGAAGAAAAGGAAAAACTAGAAAGAAAGTTCAAAAGACAGAAGCAGCAAACTTAAAAACCAAAGACTAGACCACCTTCCATTTCCCTTACACACTACTAACAAAAACTCAGACAACGTTAACTTCTTCTATAATTCTTCAGGCGAGTCGAGAAACATCGATCGTTAAAGTATAGGGCCCCTTGTTTTCTTCTTCAGCTTTGGGTTTAGGATCGTTCTTCCTTTCAGCATAATTTTTGATTCCTTCAGCACTGAGTTTGGTAATGAATATCCTTTGAACACTCGCTGACAGTCTGATGGTAGGATCAAACTTAACTCCTAACTTAAGGAAGTTAGGGTTCATCTCAATAACGAACTTCTTCATCCCCTCCTTACCATCATAACGAGCAGCTATTTCCTTGTTTTCCTTTTTTACTTCGATATTTATAAACTTGCCATCAAACCTGGTGTTAACTAGATCCCCCCAACCCTAAGCCATGATAATCAATTGTCAAAACAAGAAGATCTTCATGTTCACGACTCTCCACATGGATGTTATCATCCATAAGTTATCCGATGGATTCAGATAATACAACTCAGGGGTTCCAGCTTCTATTGCTGAATCAACAACACATAATTAAAACAAAACAAAAAATCCATGTTAAAAATTAAAAACCACAGATAAACAAAATCAGAAAGAAAAAATTTAATGGATTTCAGAGTATACCTGATTTCTTGAAGAGGTGGATTTTTGGAGAAACCATTACACTGTAGAAATTATGAAGCTCTAACTTTCTATTTCTCTGCAGTAGTATGTGGGTGAGGAAATAAGACAACAAGGGGGTGATATATATAGAGGAGGGAGGAAAGTATCCTGGACTTGTTTCTCTGTGTATGAAATAGTAGGATTTGTTAAGTACTCCCATTCTCATCGCTTGACACGTTTAGCTTTAGGAAACTTAATCAAGCTAAGCCAGTCAGCTGAACCCAGCTAATGCATATTGTGTGTGGTTGTGGATCATATTGTTGTTGGAGATAGGCTAAAACTAAAAGCCAGTCAGCGGCTAAAGCTTGATTAATTTCTTGTATTATATAGCTTTCTTAAGAAAGCTTTGAAAATTTACCTACATTAACCATCTTGGATGGTGGTAGATCGATGATATATCTCGTATGTTGTTTAATTGTTTTGGGCGCTGATAGAAATATATAACATTGGTATATCTTTTGTTTGGTGGCAGCAAAGGCCGGTGACAAGCTGAAGACGCCGCGTAATACAAACTAAGCAGCAATAACTGTGCAGGAGTACTTAAGCTATATACAGTATTTTGTATTCCAAAATTAATGTTTGACTATGCACATTTTTAAATGAGGACTAACCTATCTTGATGATCCTTAACTTTCATATTAGAATGGATTTGGCTCATCTTGAACAATTAATATTCGTCGTACAATTTCCTTATGTGTGAATTTTGAATTTAGTTACCCAGTCTGTGCTTTTTCTTTGCTTTATGTGTGACCTTAGCTTTCTCTTAACCTTTGCCATTATTAAATTGAGGGCATCAACAAAGCTGAATATACGGAATATGCAGACACTAGAAAACAAAAATCTCTGTGATGTCTTCGTTTGTGGAGAATCTCTGTACAAATTTGTTTCCCTCCCATAAAGATTTCTGTTTGAAGCTACACATATTTTCTTCAACTAGTACACATCAGAAAATTCATAAAAGTTTGGATTAAGACATTTTTAATATGGAAATGGAAATGGAAGAATTTTACTGATCAACATATTAAAGATAAATAGTTAATATCAATTGTTTGATGTAGATTGATGATTACATTGTATGATCCATAATATAAACTCCTGAATATCAATTTGCAAACAACTTTCAAAAACCCCTATCTAGAAACTTAAATTATAAACCCTAGAAGAAAAGGAAAATCTAGAAAGAAAGTTCAAAAAGACAACAGTAGCAGCAAACTTAATAACCAAAGACTAGACCACCTTCCATTTCCCTTGCCCACTACTAACCTAATACTCAGACAACGTTACGTTCTTCTTTAATTCTTCATTTGAGTCGAGAAATATCGATCGTTAGAGTATGCGGCCCCTTGTTTTCTTCAGCTTTGGGTTTAGGATCATTCTTCCTCTCAGCATTATTCTTGATTTCTTCAGGTGTGAGTTTCGAAACATGCATCTTTTCAGCATAATTCTTGATTTCTCCATCATTGAGTTTAGAGATATACATCCTTCAAATACCCTCCCAACCTTTGATATCATCACCCTTAATTCTTAAGTTGAGGAAGTGAGGATTCATTTCAATACTGAAATTGTTCATCCCCTTCTTATCAGCATAACCAGCAGGCTTCATGTATGAATCTTTCCCTACATTGATATTAATAAACTTTTCTTTTACACAAATGTAAGGACTCCCAAAACCATGCATATGAACTGTCAAATTAAGAACATCTTCATGTTCAACCACACTCCACTTTGATGCTATCTTCCATAGATTCTCAGATGGATTCAGATAATAATTATTAGGGCTTCCTGCTGCTATTGCTGCATAAACATAATAAAAAATCCATATTAAAAACTAAAATTAAATGACCAAAAAAGAAAAGAAAAAAGATTTCAAAATCCATGAACATACCCAATTTCTTGAATAGGTGGATTTTTGAAGAAGCCATTAATAGAAATTAAGAAGAAGCTCTAAAGTATATTTTCTCTGTAAGGTAACAAGACAATAGGTCGGTGTATGTAGAGCTGCTGATAGTAGTGGAGATTCTACTCTGTGTATGTGATAGTAGAATTGATTAGGTACTTCGGTTCTCATCACTTGACATGTTTAGCTTTTAGGAAGATTGTGCTGAACCACCAGCCAAGCCAATCATTTGACCGCCAGCTAATGCATTTTCCTATTGTGGTGTGGTTCATTGAGCTAGGCTAAAGACAGTCATCGGCTAAAGCTTAATTTCAAGTATTTAGCTTTTTCTTCACAAATGACATTTTTAAAAATACTGTAATTGATACGAGATTTTCCGATTTTATTTGAATTTTGATATACAAGTCACGTGTAAGGAAATTTATGTCACATCTTGGCGGAGCCAATGCAGCCATGGAAAATCATAAGCCAAAACTTTCGAGAATTCATTTATATTACTCCCTCCGTTTCTTTTTAATAGGCCAGTTTTGTTTTTAGAGAAATTTAAGGAAATTAAAGGAATTAATCATTGAAAGTGGTCCTCATGACACTTGTCAATAAAAGAAGTGAAATGATCCCCATGACACTTGTCAGCAAAAGAAGTAAGTGAAGTGGTTCACATGACACTTGTCATCAAAAGAAATTAAAAGAAAAGTGATCCCAAAAAATTAAAGTAACATTTGACTTTTCCAATTAGGAAACTGGCCTATTTTTTTTTAAAACTTTTATTTATAGAAACTGGCCTATTAAAAAAAACGGAGAAACATGTTACTAGTAATTCAAAATTTGTGACCATTTTTAGCCCCAATTTTTGTTTTTTTTCTGTACCCAGTTGGATGGACTACACATCATGATCATTTGCTCCCCATATTTTTGATTCAAAGCTCATTCTGTTTTGATACATTTGTCCAACAATTAAACTGGTCTAATAAGATTTATTTGCTCCACCACCAACTTTTACTTCGCGGAAAGGCATGCAATTTACTATGTCAATATAACTGACCAATGCTATTTGGAGACATACCATATCTTGTCCTTGAAATGGTATAAATTATCAAAAAATGAAAATAAAACGACGCAATACAATTAAGTGGAGAGATCTAGATCAGACACTCTTAGCATAGATATTCTGTATAGAAATTTTATGTCTCTTGATTTCTAATGAAGCAAGACAGCTTTCTTGTCACTTCCCATTTCCCATGGTCAGTCCTATAAGACTTTATGTATTTAGTAAAATTAAGGTTTATCAGCAAAAAACAACAACATGTTTTTAGAACTTTTTCAAGAAGGCGATACTTAGGAACATAAGTGAGAGTCACTACCTCGACCACCTTGAACGGTGATGATATATAATGTGTCGTGTAGTTGGTTGCCGCGCTGATAGTATGGTCTGTATACATCTTGTTTGGTGTCTGTCGATGACTAGTTCAAGATGCTCGGTCATGGATAGTAATCAACTTTGTAGCGCTTAAGTGTGCAACCGTACTCAATCAAGTGAAGCTCCATTTGTAATTAATTAACGTTTGATCATGCATAATCTGAATAGTTATCCTTAAACAATACTCACTAGAATAATTAGCTAGCTAACTAGGTAGGTGAAACATCAAGATGTTTGTACCCCAACTAGAATAATTAGCTAGCTAACCATGCACTAAGCCTAGCTAGAATTACCTTTGACCAACTGGGAGATTTTCAATTCAGTTGGATTTGGAAGTAACATGCAATCCAAAATGAGAGTACCCCCCTGACTGGCATGTGCATTGGATGATTCCCTCAAATAAACTTTACCATTTGGATGGATAGGAGTTTAAAGAGTGAGTTGTCATTTGTAATGAGTCGAGTAAATTGATTTTTAGGATTTCAAATTTTTGAATCTGATTACCCAAAATGTGTTATTCTGCTTTTGGTGTGACTTTAGCTTATCCCTTAAGGTTTACCATTTTGAGCTTTCATCCAAAATTGGGGGTAATAAAGCTGATTTTTACGGAATACACACATGGGAGACTAGCTACAAAACAAAACCTTCTCAGTGTATCCATTTTCATAGATAGGACAGCTAGCTAGCACCATTAAAATTTCTGTTTCAAGCTAACATTTTTTTTGAACAAAAACATATCAACAAATTCATTAAGAAAATTGAAGAATCAAGACATATTTTCTTTAACCAAATCATATCAAGAAACTTATAAGAAATTAAACTAATGTATAAGAAATGGATGAATTTTACTACTCATAATTTAAAGATGGGTTAAGAGGCAAAATGCCCCAAAACCTTATTTTTAACGTTAGAGATAGTTAATTAGTCAAAAAAGCACACATGTGTACCCGCACGTGTGAGAAATTTACATTTATGTCCTTCGCCACTAGATTCAACGAATCTGCAACACATGTGACATGCACGAGTCATGGAATTTTACCATCTTAGCCCTCAAATATTGGAAAATTCCCATCTTGTCCAAAATGATTAGATGGTGACACGTGTCCGAGAATATGAAGAGGACGGTGACAGATCCCGATCGTTGAAAATAACGACCATTTTTGCACCAGAAGTACTCTTATATATGGTGGTGATCCAAAACATATTTACAGTATATTGGTAGTGTTTCTTCATCAACTTTAATGGCTGCTAGCTCAAGCATTAAAATGGTAAGTTCAATTTCCATAAAAGAGAAGCATCATTAGAATATGTAGCATAGTAATGATTTTAATTTATAGTTAATCAAAATGTAGGAATGTGAAATGTCTAGCGAAAAATATCATGAATCCGTGGATTGTCTTTGGATTTACTCACGGTGTAAACTAGTTCCTTGTAATGGAATTCGAAAGCTTCTAAAGGTTAAGATGGTGTCAATTCAGGGAAGAAATTCCTTTCTTGTTCTAATCCGATGTGTTCATATTTTGAATGGTTTGATGGAGCTACTGATGCAGTTAAATCCATGGCACCTCAGTACAAGGGAGGTTGTGATGCTTGTGCTGGTGATCACAGATTTGCTGACTGTCCTTGGTCACAGACTCCCTGTATCAACTCCAAATGCCATTCAACTAAGGTGAGGATGTTAAACACAGCCCAGACATCATGGAATTATGGTATTGGGTACCTAAAATGCCAAAAGTGTGAAGATTTCCAATGGGTTTCTGATGCAATCTTTGTGGAAAAACAAAAGCTACTGTACAATTCTAAAGATCAAATTTGTGCACAATTTAAAGATAAAGTGCAGAATTACAAGTTAACCCATGTCAACAAAGTTAATGTAACAGATTGAAAGTATTTCTCAGTGTAATGTTAGTTTGCAGTTATGAGTATTTTAAATGAAATAACCTAGATTAACAAATAAAAGCATCACTGTCTCCATACATTAAAAACCATAGATTCATAAATAAAATACTGTCATGACTCTTAAAACATAAACTGACTACTAGTATGTCTGCCATTACAAACTTTCAATTGTTCAAAGAAATAAGGGAAAAGAGGAACAAACATTTCTGATATTACTGATATTTAGAGTTAGGCTTTCTAACCCTTTTTGATGGTGGTTAGAAATGTTAATTGTTTGTCTAGAAATATTAACAGTACCATGATAAGTCTGGTTAAAACAGGCAGATGAAGGTGTAGAAGAAGTAGATGGATGTGTTACCTTCCTTTTGGGTGCAGTGGAGGAGGATGGTGCAGTTGTCTTACCCTTTTTCTGGGAACCAGCTGAAGAAGTAGATGGTGTAGTAGCAGCTGCTTTGCCATTTGACAATGGTGGTATCTCAGCTGATTTCTTTGATGCAGATGTTCATGCAGTATTTGGTGCAGACAAGGCCTTCCTCATCTTCTTTGTTGGTGCAGCAGTAATACAAAACTCATCCCCATTAACAGAACACTCCATTCTAACACATTTCTTCTTGGGGTGACCCAACTGGAGGACCTTGACAGGTAAGGATGTTATGATCAAGACCTTTACAAACACTGCACTTTGTTACTCTTTTGCGCGGCTTGTTCTTCTCATACCAAGACTTCTTTCTTTTGACACAAGGTCTTCCCTTATCTCTCAATCTGTGTAGATGTATAATGTTGATACCAGTCTGCAAACAAAAGAAAGTTAGGGTTGGTATACTTTAAATGCACGGATCTAGAGAATAATGAAAAAAATAATGATACAATAAAGTAAAAGGACAAAATTAGATAACATCTTTCAATGAAAAGATTCTGAAAACAAAAATATCAGACAATGGAAAAAGTTAAAGCATTTGAGATCTAGACAAACCTTATTTTCATACTCATCAATGTCTCCCAATGGGGTTATTTACCATGAGTAGGTGGTCCTATAGTAGTCCACGGTGTAGTATTTACTACAGTACCTGCACATTATTGATGCAATGATCATCATTCATTTATTGCATAACCATATTTAGGTGTAAATCAGTATTCAATTTAAACTAGCAAACCACAACAACATTATTGATGTAAATTTACTTACTGGGCCCAATCAGGATTCAAAGGGAACAAGGCTTTTACAACATGTAGGCAAGGGAACTTCCTCAACTGCCACTGTCTACATGTACAAGTTTGTTGTTCTACTTTTACCACAAAAACTTTTCCAGTAGCTTTATTGGTCACCTCATACACTTTCAGCTCTTCAGAAGGATCACACTCATAGTTACCTCCAAGATCGGACATCACCTCAATGAGATCCTTTCCAGCAGGAAAAATATCACCCAATTTCCAAGTTGAAGCAAGCTTTCTTCTTTTTGAAAACAACACCATCACCAAGTGTGTGTACATATCAACCATCTGACTGAGAGGCTTGTCTCTGATCTTCAGGGACATGTTATTAAAACTTTCTGAAAAGTTGGAGTAGATGTGTTCACAAGCAACATCATGGGGAAACCATGCTCTTGCCCAAGACTTTGGCTCTGCATCAATCAAGTACTGGCATGCTTTGGGATCCATCCCTGCCATTTCTTACATGGCCTCCTAGAAAATATATAGAGTATCTAAGTTAAATCATTTAACTAAAAACATGAAAATTCATTCATTACTATTGAAACATGCCAATTCATTCATTATATTGAAACATCATTCAGACATTACCTCCCAATGTTTATACTTGTATGCCTTGGCAGCCTGCCAAAGAAGCTATGTTAGTCTTGGATTCCTGAATCCCTTGGTCATGAAATTCAAGTAAAGATGCCTGAAAAAAAAACAAGCCAAACATTAACAGAGATACAATTACAAATGTATGAATAAGGAAATAAAAAGACAAAATGCATTTACCTTAGGCAGTATCTATGATTGGCCAAGGGAAACAACCTTTTAACTGATTCAAGTATGCCCTTCATTCTGTCAGAAATAGTCCATCCATATCTGGAATCCTTTTCCTCAATTCTTTCAACATCAGGAACCAGTTTTCTTCAGTTTCACTTGTAGTAAACATCACACAAATTGGATATACCCCATTCTGACCATCTATACTAGTGGCTGCAAGCATTGTACCACCTAGCTTACCATTTAGGTGAGATCCATATAAGCCAATTACCTTTCTACAACCATTCAAAAAACTTTCAAAAACCAGGTTTTTGGCGGGAAAATAGGTGAAGTGAAGAACAGTTTTGGAAATCGTGATTTGGAGGAGTTTGAGGTCGATTAAACCTCTGATTTTCATAGGATAGACTCTTTATGGGTCTAGGAATCCGATATGGGTGTTAAAATCGATTAGACTGGGCTCAATCGACGGATTTTTCTCACAACAGAAAATATGGAAAGTCACGTGTGTGACCTGTTTTAGGGAATTTTAGAGAGATTAAAGTGCTGTAAACCTTCCCAAAGATTTGTATCTATCTAAGGAAGAGTTTAGAATAAAAAGGAAAGCTCAGAAACGCGTAGAAATTCTAAAACAAGAAATTGCCGCAACTTGGCCGTGAAGAGAAAGAAAGAGATTTTGGAAGATTTGGGAGAGATTTAATCGGTATTTTTGATATAAATAGATGTCTTGGGTCATATAGAAGAGGTGTCGAGAGTTTGAGAACCTAAGGAGAGCCAGAGAAGAAGAAATCAGAGCTTTACCAAACTCTGTTTCTTCTACTGCTGCTGCTGAAGAAAAAGAACGCGAAGAACATTGACGCACGGGAAACAGTCGCAGAACAGTGTCGTTGTTTAACAGCTGAAGAACATTAAGCTTTGCATGGCAGTCGTATTCTAGGGTCTTAAAATCAGTGACAAAGCAACAGTTTTTCTGTAACAGTTCCATTATAACAGCTGTTTTGCAACACCAATACACTGTTGCAAACAGTCTGTGTTATTACTTTTCACTCTTTTAATCATCTTTTGAGCAACAAACACATATTTTGAGATCATGATTAATATGAGGATCTAAACCCCATTGCTGAGGCGATGGAGGAAGCTATTTTTCCAACAAAAAGTGGTATATTCTATTTTATCTTTTTATTTGCAATAATTATATGATTATTTTCCTTGAACTATTATTGAATATGATTTTTATTTGAGTGATTGTGATCTATTTTGATGGAGTATGCTTAGTTTTAATACTTTTGATGCTTCATACTTGGTATTTACAATTATTACTTTTGAAAATCTACTTGTTGCAATATTTTAGAATCAAATTAAACAAGAAAATTGCATAAATATAAGTATTGGTTTAATCACTTTGAACTTGGAAAATAGTGGAATCTTAGCCTCAGTGTTTCTTTTAGTATTGATATCATCTTTGATTGAGTTTGCTATAATTTTTAGTGAGTTTTCTATTTTAATATTAGAATTTAAGTCTAATATCCTTCACAAGTTTGAGAATCGAACCACTTTTACCATTATCTACAAATCACATCAATTTTTGGCGTCGCCGACGCGGACTTGTTTTTAGGGTTTTAGATTTAATTTATTAATTTATTTTTTTTAGTTATTATTTTTGTCCTTTTTTATGTTTTTGGGTATTTATCTTGTGTCTACAGGTTCTGGATCATAAAGAAAATTGAGCTAAGGAGTTTGGTGATTTCATAAAGACTTTGAGATAAATATTAAAGCAAAAAGAATAGAAAAGAAGACAAATTTATTTTAGACAATTTTAGTTTAGGGTTTGTTTATTTTATTTAAAAAAAAAAACTGTATTAGGGTTTATTATTTTTGTAATTTTTCTTTATTTTTTTGGACTTTTGGACTTTGGGACATTATTTTTTTTATTACCCTACGGAAGGGTACTTTAAATATAAACTGTTTGTAGAGAAGGAGGACAATTACGATATTGTCTCTGCACCTTGGGTTCATACACTAGACATCGGAGTCAGTGGCCCGAGTCGGCTACAACCGATTCATCCTCGTCTGGAAAGGGAGGTAAGATTCTAAACACTCGTGAATCCCCTGTCAGCGAGTGACTGGACTCCTTCGTATGCATATATGTTGAGGACTGAATACGGACATTTATTTTTCTAGTTAAGGGCAAGGCCTGTCCATACAAGATAAGGGTTCAGATTTCATCACCGTTCTCTTCTTTCCCTCTTTAGGAACACGTAACCTACAAAATAAGCCTAAAATTTTGACTAGAACGAGACCGATAGGGTAACGAGATTAACAGGAAAGTCATTCGAAAAATATTGGTTACTCTTTTAAGCATACTTCGAAGTTCTTGACGGTTTCTGTAAGTTGAATGCGTGACTGTGCCGCCTTGTAATACCGGTGAGGCCTTGGGTATCAAATCTCCACCGAGCTTCCCTCGCCTCTATTCAACTTACGTTAACTCGGATTGATTCCAGAGGGGTTTGCTTAAATTGTAACGAATTCCCGTCGAAGGATTAGAAGTTGGTCTAGAAACAATCTAAGTGGAGACATCATGCTTTTTTTTGCTAGAAATCAATAGGTTTGATTTGGTTGAGTCGGCCTTGATCTGTGTTTGCTTACCCTTCCAATTTAGAAAATTATATTGTATGCCAGAACGTAAAAGAGACGCACTAGGTAGATTTGTTAAAGAGAAACCTAGTAGTTCGAAGCGTCTCGATTACCTTAATCTAGAAAGTCCGGCTTTTGAAGAGTCTGTTTCTGAACGTTCTTTGACTGAGGAGAGAATCCATGTTGCTCCGATAGCGCCAGAAATGGCAACTTTGAAAACATTGTTGAATCCAACTAGGACTACCCGTCCTTCGTGTATTAAGTTAGCTGAAACGGAGGCACCCTATGAACTGAAACTTGTGACCTTATAGATGCTCCCAATTCTTTTTAGGGAAAGAAAATGAAAACCCTTATTACCATGTTAGGGATTTTGAGGACATTTGTAGTACTCTAAGAATTAGAGGCTTAGATGATGATGCTTTGAAACTTAGGTTATTCCCATTTTCCCTGAAAGATAAGTCCAAGTCGTGGATGTATAGTTTGGAATCCGAGTCAATTGAGACATATGAACAACTTACATATGCCTTTTTCAATAAGTTTTTCCCTAGGCACAAAACATCGTCTATTAGGACGCAAATATACACATTTTCACAACAAGAGGGAGAATCTTTATATAGGTATTTGGAAAGGTTCAATGATTTATTATCCCAGTGTCCCCATCATGGTTTAGAAAAGGTTAGGCTAGTTCAGATCCTTTATGAGGGTTTAGATTATTCCACAACAACCATGGTTGAGTCTCTATGCACTGGTGAATTTGAAAACCAAACTGTTGATGCGGCGATGGAATTTTTTAATGAAATCGCCGAAAAAACCCAGCAATGGGAAAATAGTAGGGCACCCCAGAAAACAATTCTTCTAAGTAGAGGAAACGTTAATAGGGTAGAAGGAGGCTATGAATCAGATGCCAAAATTGCTGCTATAGCAAAAAGGTTAGAAGCCTTAGAAGCAGGCCAGACTAGTGGTAGAGAGGAGCCTTTTTGGGAAGGCCGGAATATTGAAGAGCAGGCCAATTCTCTATATAATAACACTAGATTTGATAACCGTCAAAAGATTGACCCATATTCAGAAACCTATAATCCTGGTTGGAGAAACCATCCGAACCTTTCATGGTCTAAGGGCCAAAGTCAAGGTCAGTTTAGTAATTCTAATGCTCCCCCAGGTTTTGGCTAGTCAAACACAACCCAACCCTAGAGGAGTTCATGAATTAGGTGCAAAACCATCGAATCAATTGAATGTTGTTAGAACCCTTAGGAGTGGTAGAGTTGTAGACAATAAGGTAACCATGCCCGATAGTGAACATATTGTAGTTCACCCCTCAGAATCTGACCTCTCAGGACCAGTAGCTGAAGAGACTGATAAAGTTTCTGATGATGTGAATTCGGTTCCTGAAAGGTCTGATTTTAGGCCTAGAGCCCCATTTTCTCAGCTATTAGTACCAACACAGAAGGAATCGAACTTTAATGACATAGTGGAGGTTTTTAAGCAAGTTACCATAAACCTTCCCTTATTAGATGAAATTAGGCAAATTCCTGCTTATGCCAAGTTCCTTAAGGATATGTGTACGCGAAAACTTAGCGTCCATAAGAAGCCTTTTTAGCTAGTCACGTAAGTTCAATCATTCAGAACACCACAACTCCAAAGTACAAAGACCCAGGTTCTCCTACCATTGCTTGCACAATAGGTAACTTCCGGGTAGAAAAAGCTTTACTTGACTTAGGAGCCAGTGTGAACTTACTGCCATTCCATGTATACTTACAGCTAAGACTTGGTGAAATGAAACCTACTCAGATGACACTGCAGTTAACTGATAGGTCTGTTAAAATCCCTCGAGGTGTTATCGAGGATGTTCTTATTGAGGTCGACAAATTTATTTATCCAGTGGATTTCGTGGTCCTAGATACCCAACATGTCCCTGACCCAGAGAACCAGATACCTGTGATTTTAGGTCGCCCATTTTTAGCTACGTCTAATGCGATCATTATCTGTCAAAATGGTGTGATGAGTTTATCTTTTGGTAATATGACTATGGAGATGAACATTTTTAATGTCAGTAAGCAACCTCATGAGCTAGATGACACATGTGTTGAGGATGTGAACATGATAGAAGCCTTAGTTCAGGAGTCATTACCAAACATCTTGTCTGAAGACCCATTTGAAAGTTGTCTATCCCATTTTGGTTTAGATTTTGACGACGATAACACTATTGAACAGGTGAATGCCCTATTAGATTAAAGCCCTGTGTTAGACACTGATAGATGGAAAGCTATGTTCGAACCGTTACCAGTTTCTGAGACTACCCTAATTCCTTCTTTAGAAGAGCCCCCAAAGTTGGACCTTAAACCAATACCCGATACTCCAAAGTATGTGTTTTTAGGCCCATCTGAGACTTTACCTGTGATTGTAGCTTCCAATTTGGATAGTGATCAGGAAAGTAGGCTAGTAAATGTACTTCAAGACAATAAGGAAGCTTTAGGGTGGACTATAGCAGACATTAAGGGTATAAGTCCTACTGTGTGTATGCATCAGATTCATTTAGAGGAAGACTCCAAACCTTCTAGGGAGATGCAATGTCGACTGAACCCTAACATGAAAGAGGTAGTTCGAAAAGAGGTTCTTAAGTTGTTAGATGCGGGTATTATTTACCCAATTTCAGACAGTAAGTGGGTCATCCCTGTTCAGGTTGTCCCTAAGAAATCAGGTATCACTGTAGTTCAGAATGATAATAATGAATTAATCCCAACCCGAGTGACCACGGGATGGCGTGTGTGTATTGACTATAGGAAATTGAACAAGGTCACAAGGAAGGATCACTTTCCCCTTCCTTTTATCGACCAAATGCTAGAGCTATTAGTTGGACATAGTCACTATTGCTTCTTAGATGTCTACTCCGGTTATAATCAGATCGTTATTGCCCCAGAAGACCAAGATAAAACCACTTTTACATATCCCTTTGGTACCTTTGCGTATAGACGCATGCTTTTTGGGCTATGTAATGCCCCTGCAATTTTTCAGCGTTGTATGATGAACATATTTTCTGATATGGTAGAACGGTTCTTAGAGGTCTTTATGGATGATTTTTCAGTGTTTGGTTCATCTTTCGATGAGTGCTTGCATCATTTGACATTAGTGTTGACTAGGTGTAAGTAAAAAAATTTAGTGCTTAATTGGGAAAAATGCCATTTCATGGTTAAATCGGGAATTGTATTAGGGCACATCGTCTCTTCAAAGGGTATAGAGGTAGACAAAGCCAAAGTTGACCTTATTAAGACTTTACAGGTCCCAAAAACCGTAAATGATATTAGGTCATTCCTAGGGCATGCAGGTTTTTACCGTCGATTCATTAAGGATTTTAGCTTGATTTCTAGACCTATTTGCAATTTGCTTGCAAAAGATGTTAAGTTTGTCTTTGATGATGCTTGTTTAGAGGCTTTTGAGAAGCTTAAAACTTTACTAACTACTGCCCCGATAGTCCAGGCACCTAACTGGAACCTACCCTTTTAGATTATGTGTGATTCTTCAGATTATGCTATAGGCGTCGTTTTAGGACAACGAGAAAACAAATTACTTCATGTGATTTATTATGCTAGAAAAACTCTGAATGATGCCCAAATGAACTACACAACTACCGAGAAGGAACTTTTAGCCATCGTGTTTTCCTTGGATAAGTTTAGGTCCTACCTATTAGGTTCTAAGATCATAATCTATACATATCATGCTACTTTGAAATACCTTTTATCTAAGAAGGATACCAAACCTATATTGATTAGATGGATCCTATTGTTACAGGAATTTTCCCCAGACATTAGAGAAAAAAAGGGTGCAGAAAATGTAGTAGCAAACCACTTGTCTAGGCTAGTTGTTAGTTCCCCTAGTGATTCCCTTCCTATAAGGGATAGCTTTCCTGAAGAACAATTGTTCTCTGTTTCCCAATCACCTTGGTATGCAAATATAGTGAATTATCTTGTTACTGGTCAAACCCCTCAACATTGGAGTAAGCAAGATCGTTCTAGGTTTTTAGCCGAGGTTAAACATTTCTTTTGGGACGATCCTTATCTGTTTAAGTATTGTCCGGACCAGATTATTAGGAGATGTGTATCTGAGAGTGACCAGTCTAGTATTATCTCCGTTTGTCATGAATATGCATGTGGGGGTCATTTTAGTGCTAAGAAGACTGCTGCTAAGATTTTGCAGTGTGGATTTTACTGGCCTTCGTTGTTTAAAGATTCCCATAGTCATTGTGTTTCTTGTGAGCGTTGCCAGAAGTTAGGAACCATTTCCCGTAGAAATGTGATGCCTTTGAACCCTATTTTAGTGATTGAGGTCTTTGATGTGTGGGGCATTGATTTTATGGGTCCATTTCCTATTTCGTTTGGTTATCTTTACATACTTGTCGCTGTAGACTATGTGTCTAAGTGGGTTGAGACGGTTCCGTGTAAAACGAATGACCACAGGGTCGTAGTCCATTTTTGAAAGAGAATATACTTACACGTTTTGGTACGCTGCGAGCTATAATTAGTGATGGAGGTTCCCCACTTTTGTAATAGACTGTTTGCTCTTTTAATGAAACAATATGGTATTACCCATAAAGTAGCAACCCCATATCACCCTCAGACTAGTGGTCAGGTAGAGGTTTCCAATAGGGAAATTAAACGTATTCTAGAGAAAACAGTTAATCCAAATAGGAAAGACTGGTCGTCGAGGCTTACTGATGCCTTATGGGCTTACCGTACTGTATTTAAGACACCCATTGGAATGTCACCTTATCGTTTAGTGTTTGGAAAGTCATGTCACCTGCCTGTTGAGTTAGAGCATCGAGCCTATTAGGCTATTAAGAACTTAAACTTTTCACTTGACAAGGAAGGAGCTCAAAGAAAGCTCCAGCTCAATGAGTTGGATGAGATTCGTAGAGATGCATACGATAGCACTAAGGAGTATAAGAACAATGAAACTTGTGCATGATAGGAATATTTTACGAAAGTCATTTTCTCCAGGTCAAAAAGTTCTCCTGTATGAAACTCGTTTGCATCTATTCCCCGGGAAATTGCGCTCTCGGTGGACCGGTCCTTTTGTGGTCCGTACTATTTTTCCTCATGGCGTTGTTGAGATTGAGACACCAGATGGTAGTAGTTCTTCGAAGGTTAACGATCAGCGATTGAAGCCCTTTTTAGAGCCTTTTCCTACAGGTTATGTTGAGGAGGTCCCTCTGGAGGACCCTGTTTACCTTGATTGACCATCGAGGCGATTTTGTATTTTGTATAATATTTTTGTAGGTTTTTGGTTACACTTCACCCAGGTACTATCTTTCCGACTTCTCTCTTTACTATTTCCTCATGCTACTTATACTTTTGGTACTGTTATTTGATTAGAAACATTTAGGACAATGTTAGATTTAAGTTTGGGGGTGGGGTAGAACTTTTTGTTACCTTTTCGTTGCAATAAATAAACTCCAGAGCCTATAAATTTATCCCTATTGAGGATGGCACTAACCAATCTAAGTGGATGGAAGCATTTTGGTTGTAGGAGTTGAGGAACCAATCTGACTAGATGGCAACATCTAAAGAGTCTATTCATAAAAGCACAGAGCTCAGGTGTTAGAAATAACATGATAGTTTCACCATATCTCGTTGAGTCCTTTTCACTTCTGTTTTTATTTTGTTTTGTTTTTAAACTATGTTTCTCTAAGTGATTAGGTGTGGCTCACGATTCATGTTGTTACCAATGCTAGGGTGAATTAGAGTGATTGAGATAAAAAAAAAAAGAGACCAGACCATCATACCAACTGGAATAAATTCAATAAAGTCGACCACTAGAACCCTTGTATATGCCAGTTGTGTTGACCTAGAGTTAGGATTATCGAACACTGGTACCCTTGTATATGCCAGTGTTCTGATATTAGTCAGACCGGTATCTCAGTCCATTAGGATAGGTTCATTTTGGCGGAGGCCTTCAGACAGATATGAGAAACACCATTCATCTAGTAAACATCAAAACCATCTATGTTTTTCTATATCCATCTTCTTGATCTATCCGTGTGATTAGTTTTGACTCCGGATATTGATGTCCATAGTGCGACTATCTGAGTAGAGCTCTGTCACTTCATATGAATTTTAGTATGCTTGAGTGCAAACTCGTGTACAATAATTGGAATTTCGCATCAGGGTACTTCCTCCTGTGTCAATAAGTATGCCAACCAAGGAGATTCTTTAATGCCTTCCAAGGTTCTGTGTAGATAGCTAGGGTCTGGAGTATAAAGGTTTTGTGGGTATACCTCTGGTAAGCCCTCCGGAGACAACACTCCGCCACTAGGGACACCTGGGGTTTTAAAGGCTTATTGCATACGCTAAATGCAATCGACGATGCCTGCGACAGTGAGTTAGGATTTTATTTCTATTTTATTTTTGCTCGAGGACTAGCAAATAATAGGTTTGGGGGTATTTGATAGACACATTTTCGTGTCCGATTTGTCTCGATTCTATATATTGTTAGGGATCATTTTTGTACTTATTATGGTGTTTTATTTATTTGTAGGTATTTTTGGCCAATAAACATTTTTGGAAAAAATTGGCTCGAAAAGTTGTCGGAAAGCACCCGGAGGACATTTGCTATTAGGACTCTCACTTTGGATAAGGGGTAACCTAATTACTAAGGGGCATACCATTTCCAGGCAGTTGCTAATCGCACCCCTACTCTGGATAAGGGGCAACCATCTTCAACATTTCAAAAACCAGGTTTTTGGCGGGAAAATAGGTGCAGTGAAGAACAGTTTTGGCAATCGTGATTTGGAGGAGTTTGAGGTCGATTAAACCTCTGATTTTCATAGGATAGACTGCTTATGGGTCTAGGAATCCGATATGGGTGTTTAAATCGATTAGACTGGGCTCAATCGACGGATTTTTCTCACAACAGAAAATATGGAAAGTCACGTGTGTGACCTGTTTTAGGGAATTTTAGAGAGATTAAAGCGCTGTAAACCTTCCCAAAGATTTGTATCTATCTAAGGAAGAGATTATAATAAAAAGGAAAGCTCAGAAACGCGTAGAAATTCTAAAACAAGAAATTGCCGCAACTTGGCCGTGAAGAGGAGGAAAGAGATTTTGGAATATTTGGGAGAGATTTAATCGGTATTTTTGATATAAATAGATGTCTTGGGTCATATAGAAGAGGTGTCGAGATTTTGGGAACCTAAGGAGAGCCAGAGAAGAAGAAATCAAATCTTTACCAAACTCTGTGCTGCTGCTGCTGAAGAAGAAGAACACGAAGAACATTGACGCACGGGAAACAGTCGCAGAACAGTGTCGTTGTTTAACAACTGAAGAACATTAAGCTGTGCAGGGAAGTCGTATTCTAGGGTCTTAAAATCAGCGACAAAACAACAGTTTTTCTGTAACAGTTCCATTGTAACAGTTGTTTTGCAACACCAATACACTGTTGCAAACAGTCTGTGTTATTATTTTCACTCTTTTAATCATCTTTTGAGCAACAAACACATATTTTCAGATCATGATTAATATGAGGAGCTAAACCCCATTGCTGAGGCGATAGAGGAAGCTATTTTTCCAACAAAAGTGGTATATTCTATTTCATCTTTTTATTTGCAATATATTATATGATTATTTGCCTTGAACTATTATTGAATATGATTTTTATTTGAGTGATTGTGATCTATTTTGATGGAGTATGCTTAGTTTTAAGACTTTTGATGCTTCATACTTGGTATTTACAATTATTACTTTTGAAAATCTACTTGTTGCAATATTTTAGAATCAAATTAAACAAGAAAATTGCATAAATATAAGTATTGGTTTAATCACTTTGAACTTGGAAAATAGTGGAATCTTAGCCTCAGTGTTTCTTTTAGTATTGATATCATCTTTGATTGAGTTTGCAATAATTTATAGTGAGTTTTCTATTTTAATATTAGAATTTAAGTCTAATTAATATCCATCACAAGTCTGAGAATCGAACCACTTTTACCACTATCTACAAATCACATCAGCACGCCTTCTTTTTGGTAGCCGCATAGGGAAGGCCGGCATGGTATGGTTTAGGCGCGGCAAAACTAGGGTTTTGGTGTTGGGCCAAAGGTTACCATGCGTTGTTTGGTGACCTTGGACGGCTGAGATTTGCATCTAAGATGGAAGGGTGGTCGTTGATTATTGCACGCCTTCGTTTTGGCAGCCGTGAAGGGAAGGCCGACATGGCATGGCTTAGGCGCGACAAGGTGGATGGCGCGACATGCCATTGGTACATGTGGCATGGTCGGCATGCCTTGGTGTGGTTTAGGCGCGGCCAAACTAGGGTTTTGGCGTTGGGCCAAAGGTTTCCATGCGTTGGTTGGTGACCTTGGACGGATGAGATTTACATCGAAGATGGAAGGGTGGTCGTTGATTGTCGCGCGCCTTCATTTTCGCAGCCGTGAAGGGAAGGCTGACATGTCATGGTTTAGGCGCGGCAAGGTGGATGGCGCGACATGCCATTGGCACATGTGGCATAGTGGGCATGCCTTGGCCTGGTTTAGGCGTGGCCAAACTAGGGTTTTGGCGTTGGGCCAAAGGTTACCATGCGTTGTTTGGCGACCTTGGACGGCTAAGATTTGCATCTAAGATGGAAGGGTGTCCGTTGATCATCGCACGCCTTCGTTTTGGTAGTCGCATAGGGAAGGACGGCATGATATGGTTTAGGCGCGGCAAGGTGGCTGGCACGGCATGCCATTAGCACATGTGGCATGGTCGGCATACCTTGGCACGTTTTAAGCATGGCCAAAACTAGGGTTTTTGCGTTAGGACAAAGGTTACCATGCGTTGGAGACGTGGCTGGCATGGTTTTCCATTGTCACGATGGTGCGGCTGGCATAGTTGGCATTCCTTGGCGCGGAGACGTGGCTGGCATGGTTTTCCATTGGCACGGTGGTGTAAGAATTTAGGGTTTGGTGTACGAAAGTGATGTCGGTCAATACTAAGGGTTTTACCGTAGAACATGACACATATATATGTAAAAAAAAAGGTACCTTGGTAATTCTTACGTAGGCGTGTTGAATGATTCAATAAATGCGCTAGTGGTCCTAGTGATGTCATGTCAGGATGTAATGTTTTACGATTTTAACCCTAAGCTAAAAACCACCATCAACATTAAGTCCCCTGCTTAGCTCGGAACAGGAGCATTGTTGCGAGGTAAGCATAAGATGGTGACAGGAGAGGACAAAATCGAAATGACAAGTCATGAAAGATGGTCAAGAAGACCTGACTAACATTTTCGAGAGGTAAGGAGAGTTCGTGATTCTCGTGTTTGGGCCTTGCATAGATTCTACTTGTGGTGTTGCTGGATAGACCGTGAAGTGGTGAGATGTAGATTGTCGGCTTGGAATGGGAGCCGCAGGCGTTGGTCGTCTTGGAATGGGAGCCGCAGGCGTTGGTCGGCTTGGAATGGGAGTCGCAGGAGTTGGTCGGCTTGGAATGGGAGCCGCAAGCGTTGGTCGGCTTGGAATGGGACAAACTGGCTTCGGTCAGCGGAATGGTGGAAACTGTCTTCAGTCCGCAGAATGGTGTAAACTGGTTTCAGACTTCGGCTACTAAATGATGCTGATGACGCTGGAACTTCGGTTATCAAATGGTAGTGATGGAACCTGGCAACTTTGTCGAAATCAGGGTTTGGGATGCCGAAACCCTAATTAGCGCTCCTTACTAAAATCGTTGTAGAATTCTCGTACGAACTCGGATTTTGACGGTCCGCCCCTCCATCTGACCGGAAAAGAATTTTCTATCTCCTTTAGAGGGAATATTTAGGTTTTGTTCTCGTTTAGGAGGTAAAATCGGCCCAACAGTGAAAATCGGTAAGAATTCAGGAGGGATGTTGCGGGCCCGGGGTAGCATAGTCGTGCCGAGTCATCTGTTCCCATTCATGGAGCAAGAAGGGAACTTTATTTTTTGCAAAACTCTAGAAACTCTGTCCGTATGAAAAGAGGTATTGACCTTCTTTTGTTTTTTGTTGCTCGTTTGTATCCGCGCTTTCGTCTGCAGTGTCTCTCCAGTGGATTCCAAAATTTACCAAAATCTATTGCATTCTTGGGACAGATGGATGGAATATATACTCGGAAACGATCATGTCAGGGTTAATCTTGGAGCTTATGGTCGATCCATCCTCGGCTTTAGGTTGTTCAGTGCCTAGACCTTCTGATCGTGATGATGATGTGTTGTGAATGCTTGTATGGTCGAAAACTTCTGGCGCCCCCGGATGAAATAGGGAGACGTTCCGTTGTCGATGTGCTGCTATCAAGTCTTCCAGGACTTTTTTCCAAGCGACATCCTTCGAAACATCTTCTGAATGCTGGACTATCGTATGGAATGAGATGTGGTAAGAAGTCCCCAGTTATACTTCGTTTTGATCCGATGGCATGGATGAATATGTGAATGTATCTTTGTGGCGTACTCTTGAAATCTTCGGTGTACATGTATGGCTTCGTGTGAGAAATTCCCGCGGCTCGTGAAACTTCGACAGTGATGATGTTGAAATCAGAAATAACCTAGTTGAGTGGAGTGAAAGCGTATCATGCTGGTAGTCCCCATGTGTATCCTATTTTCATTGCATCTCCTTGAATCCACGTCCACGTAATTTGATACAAGCTTATCGTACTCTTCTGGATGTGATGCTGGGATGCTCAGGATATCGCATGGACGAAATATTCTAGATAACGAAGATGTAGGAATGAGAGAGTTATGTTGTTTATCATGGATCCCTCTGTTTCTTCAAGAAAATGTTTCAGCCGCGTCTCTGGAGTTATCTCATGAGTCTTTGATGGTCGTCGATGGACTGCAAAAAGAAGTCCCCAGTCACGTTTTTCTTCAGTTTCTGAAGTTGTTTTCCTCTGAGCAAGCTTGGGATCCTCCGCGGCCTCGTAAAGTGTTGAAGGCGTCTTCTAGACAGAGAGGTGATGATATTCTTGTGCTGCACCCTTGAAAAGTAGATGACCTTGTTGCGGCTGACTGTGTCTTCTGAGCTTTGACAGTGAAGGAATTCCGTGTATATCCTCAGTCCCCAAGTATGGTTTACATGTTTCCATCTTTGTAGAGATTGCTGCTGTGGTGAAGCTCTAGATGGTATCAACAAATGAGCGGCAACAATTCTTGGTAGCAGATGTAATCATAAGATACTACATTGTCGTGGTAACAAAGTAGGTTGGCTGGAATTGTATTGGCATCCTTGGAAGTAAAAGGATTGGCTGGAGTTGTACGGGCATCCGTGGAAGTAAAAGGACTGGCTGGATGCATAAGCGAACAAACTGTCCATGACTAAGAAAATTGGTTGGCTGTGATCATGATCCTTGACATGGGAAGCGTGGTGGTACGACCCTTTGGAGGAAGAAGCGTCGTTGAAGCAGCTTGGGCTCTTGGATAAGATGTTGAAACTTAAGAAGCCGAACGCTAAATCCTTGTCTTCGGATCCTGGAGAAGCTTATGGAGAGAACGCTGAAAAGGAGCGGCTTCTGGAGCGAGCGTTGAAGCGGAGCAGCTGTCGAAGTGATCGTTGAAGCGAAGTCGCTGCTGGAGGATGTTGAAGTGGAGCGGCTGCGTTAATCAGTGTGCTGTCAAACTGGACGCCCTTCAAGCGAACAATGGTTAGGAGTCCCCAGTTCCATCGATCAATCGTGCTTTCCAGGAGAGGTTGGGGTTTGGTAACGGCTTGTCTGGTTGGAAACAGCTGCTTCCCCGATGCAGTGCGGTTGAGGGCTTCAAATATGCCTCGACGTTGCGCCTTGGGGAAATATAGAATCTCACATAAATGTTTCATCATAGACTGCACGATTTTGCAGGCGACGTCCCCAGAAATCATGCATCTCCTGACAGGTGAAAGAGTCTTTATGAACTCAGGGGGGTTGCTGATTTTTTTTTTGCTTCGATTTTGGAGAAGTCGTTCCTGATCTTTTCGTGTAATGAAATTAGATTTCTGATTCCCTTCTACTGGGCGTTCAAGAGAAATGCTGGAAGGATGCAAGCTGCTGGCGCAGGGAAGATGCAAGCTGCTGGCGCAGGGAAGATGCAAGCTGCTGGCGCTGGGAAGATGCAAGCTGCTGTAAAGATGCAAGCTGTTAACGCTGGAAAGGATGCAAGCTGCTGGCGCTGGAAAGATACAAGCTGCTGTAAAGATGAAAGTTGTTAGCGCTGGAAGGATGCAAGCTGCTGGCGCTGGAAAGATGCAAGTTTTTAGCGCTGGATCGGCTTGGAATAGGCGCTGGCTTGGCGTGGACGCTGGCTTGGCATGGACGCTGGCTTGGATTTGGTATGGCGCGGACTATCGGCTGGGCATGGCGCGGACTGTTGGCTTGGCACAGCGCTGGCTTGGCGTGGCACGGACTTGTTCTTGCGGGCCCATTTGCCTCTTTCCATGCGTAGCTCAAATAGGAAATCATTTCCTTATTCAAATTCCAAAAGTGTTATGCGTATGAAAGGGGTTGGCTCTCCTTTTTATCTCGTATCTTTTTTCTCACGTCCTGGTGTTAGCGGTAGCACAGTATCAACAAAGTGGGCAAGCACATTCCAGCTATGTACTTCAGCGTTTCTCTTTCAATATGTTTTCTTGTTTTCTTGTGTTGGTAAAAACCCTTGACATAGGTATGCCTTCCATAAATCTATAGAAATATTGTTCTTCTGAACTGGTGTAAACCCTAACCGTGGGTATGCCTTTCATAAACTTGTAGAAACACTTCGTCATAAACAATTCCTCTTCGAATATCACCGTAGTAACGTCGGCTACCTCATGAATAGTGACGGGTAATCATTATTATGCAAATTAGGCTAGAGTTTTGGTGCCGAAAAATCTAGGCTAGAGTTTTGGCGCCAAAAAACCATTTCCGAAAAATTATTATGCTAGCCTAGATTTTTTGGCGCCGCCGACGCGGACTTGTTTTTAGGCTAGAGTTTTTAGATTTTTATTTTATTTGTTCTTCTTTACGTTTTTGGGTTTTTGTCTTTTTCTTACAGAATTCGGAATTTGGAGCGAAAGAAAATTTTGCCAAAGCTTTTGGTGAATACTTAAAGACTTCGAGTAAAAGGCAAAGCGAAAGGAGCGAAAGAAGAAGATTTTTTTATTTTATAAAACAAAAAGAGAGAGACATATTTATTTTTTAGACTTTCTTTTTCTTTTGCACTTTATATTTTTGGACTTTGGACTTTAAATTTTGGGACATTATTTTTAAACCCTACGGAAGGGTAGTTTAAATATAAACTGTTTGCAGAGAAGGACGGTGATTACGATATCACCTCGGCCCCTCGGGTTCGTACATGACATAGGAGTCGTGGCCCGAGTCGACTACAAAGGTCCATCCCCATCTGGTACGGGAGGTAAGTTTGTCGAAACACTCGCGAATCCCCTGTCAGCGAGTTACTGTCTTCCTTCGTATGCATATATGTTGAAGACTTGAAAACGGCTGCTTTAATTTCTTAGTAAAGGGAAAGGACTGGCCATACAAGATAAGGGTTCGGATTTCATCACCGTTCTCTTCTTTCCCGCCTTAGGAAAACGACACCAAACGCGAACCTAAGCCTAAAATTTTGACTAGAACGAGACCGATAGGGTAACGAGCTTAACAGGAAAGTCATTCGAAAAATATGGGTTACTCTTTAAGCATACTTCGAAGTTTTTGACGGTTTCTGTAAGTTGAATGCGTGACTGCGCCACCTTGTAATACCGGTGAGGCCTTGGGTATCAAAGCTCCACCGAGCTTCCCTCGCCTCTATTCAACTTACTTTAACTCGGATTGTTTCCAGAGAGGTTTGCTTAAATTGTAACGAATTCCCGTTTGAAGGATTAGAATCTGGTCTAGAAACAATCTAAGTGGAGCCATCATGCTTTTTGTTTGCTAGAAATCAGTAGGTTTGCTGTGGTGGAGTCATCCTTGTTTGTGTTTGCATATAATATCCCTTCCTTTTTAGGACTTTTCTTTTTAATTTTGTTTTTCTAGTGTATGCCCGAAGTTTTTAAACGGGCTTGGAAAAGAAACACTCTAGGTCGTTTGATTAGTGACAAACCTAGTAGTTCTTTTTGTGAAGGTGGGAAGCTCGAAGACTCTTCTTTTGAGAGCCCCGTTTTTGGAAACTTCAGTTTTGAGAATCTGTCTCTTCGTGAGGAAAGTACTCCTAGTACTCCTAGTCCTTTGGTAGTGCCAGAAATGGCGACTTTGAAAGCTTTGCTAAAGCCAACTAGGACCTCTCGTCCGTCTTGTATCAAGTTAGCTGAAACCGAGGCAAATTATGAACTGAAACCTGGGAATTTACAGATGCTCCCAATGTTTTTAGGAAAGGAGAATGAGAACCCCTATGTTCATGTTAGGGAATTTGAGGAACTTTGTAGTACTCTGAAAATTAAAAACCTAAGTGATGATGCGTTGAAACTTAGGTTATTCCCCTTTTCCTTAAAAGATAAAGCCAAATATTGGATGTATAGTTTGGACTCTGAGTCAATTGAAACCTATGACCAACTTACTTCTGCCTTTTTACATAATTTTTTCCCAAGGCATAAAACATCGTCTATTAGGACACAAATATGTACTTTTGCCCAACAAGAGGGAGAATCTTTATATAGGTACGTAGAAAGGTTCAATGACTTGATATATCAATGTCCTCATCATGGTTTGGAGAAGTTTAGGTTAGTTCAGATCCTCTACGAGGGTTTATATTATTCAACAACAACCATGGTTGAGTCCTTATGCACAGGTGGGTTTGAGAATAAAACTGTTGATGAAGCGATGACATTTTTGAATGAAATCGCCGATAAGATCCAACTATGGGAAAATAGTAGGGAACCCCATAAAACAATTCTTCTAAGTAGAGAAAATGTTAATAGGGTAGAAGGATCTTATGAGTCAGATGCCAAAATAGCAGCTATAGCCAAAAGGTTAGAAGCCTTAGAATTAGGTCATTCTAGTGGTAGTAGTGGAAGAAATGAGCCTTTTTGGGAAGGCCATGCTGTTGAAGAGCAAGCCAATGCTCTTTATAACAACACTAGGTTTGATAATCGACAGAAGTTTGACCCATATTCAGAAACCTATAACCCTAGCTGGAGAAACCATCCAAACCTTTCTTGGTCCAAGGGCCAGAATCAAGGTCAGTCTAGTAATGCTCAGGTTCCCCCAGGTTTTGGCTATACTAAGAATCCTTCAGCTCCGGCACAGTTTCAGAACCCTTCAGATAAGAAGATTATGAGTTTAGAAGAGTCTCTTGCTGTGTTAACTCGTAACACTGTGCAGTTTCAGCAATCTGTTGTTCAAGGTTTAGAAGAAAATAAGAGAATAGGTTAGGCTAACTCTCAAGATATTTCCGAGTTGAAAACCCAGGTTAGTCAGATAAATGAGTCTTTAAGAGAAAGAGGTAAGTTTCCTAGTCAGACTCAACCCAACCCTAGAGGAATTAATGACATAGGTGAAATACCATCTGATCATGTGAATGCTATTAAAACCCTTAGGAGTGGTAGAGTGATAGACAACAAGGGTTACATGCCTGATAGTGAACATGCTGTAGTTCACCCTTCTGAACCAGAAACTGAGGAGACTGATATAGTCTCTAAAGAGACCAATGAGGGTCATATTGATCCTGGCTTTGTCCCTAGAGCCCCATTACCACAGCTGCTAGTTCAAACTAAGAGGGAGTCCAATCTTAATGATATATTGGAGGTTTTTAAGCAGGTAAATGTGAACCTTCCACTACTAGATGCAATTAAGAAGATTCCCTCTTATGCCAATTTTCTTAAGGATATGTGTACGCGAAAGCGAAATCTTAATGTCCAGAAAAAAGCCTTTCTAGCTAGTCAGGTGAGTTCTATTATTCAGAATACCACTACTCCTAAGTATAAAGACCCAGGGTCCCCTACCATTTCTTCCACAATAGGTAAATACCGTGTTGAGAAAGCGTTGCTTGACTTAGGAGCTAGTGTGAACTTACTACCATATCATGTGTACCTTAAGCTAGGACTTGGTGAGATGAAACCTACCCAGATGACACTTCAGTTAGCTGATAGGTCCGTTAAAATTCCTCGTGGTGTGATCGAGGATGTTCTCATAGAGGTAAGTTTATTTATCCAGTGAATTTTGTTATCCTAGATACCCAACCTGTCCCTGACCCAGAGAACCAGATACCAGTAATTTTAGGTCGCCCTTTTTTAGCTACATCCAATGCGATCATTAATTGTCATAATGGTATTATGGAATTGTCTTTTGGTAATATGACTATTGAGCTGAACATTTTTAATATTAGTAAGCTACCCTCTGAACTAGATGACTCGAACATAGAAGAGGTGAACATGATAGGAACATTAGTCGAGGAGACATTACCAAACACTTTGTTAGAAGATCTATTAGAGAAATGCCTAGCTCACTTTGGTTGATTTTTAATGTGATTAATGAAGTGAATTCTTTGTTAGATTCAACCCCTTTGTTGGACACTAGTAATGTATGGAAACCTAGGTTTGAACCACTACCAGCTTCTAAGACTACCCTAGTTCCTTCATTAGAAGAGCCTCCTAAGTTGGACCTAAAACCATTGCCAGATTCCCTGAAATATATGTTTTTAGGTCCGTCTGAGACTTTACCTGTGTTTATTTCTTCCGTCTTGGATAGTGACTAGGAAAGTAGGCTAGTAACCGTCCTTCAAAACAACAAGGAAGCTTTAGGGTGGACCACAGCTGACATTAAGGGTATAAGTCCCACTGTTTGTATGCATCAGATCTATTTAGAGAGTGATACCAAACCTTCTAGGGAGATGCAACGTCGACTAAACCCTAATATGAAAGAGGTAGTTCGAAACGAGGTCCTTAAGTTGTTAGATGCAGCTATTATCTACCCCATTTTAGATAGTAAGTGGTTCAGCACCCTTCAGGTTGTACCCAAGAAATATGGTATTACTATAGTCCAAAATGATAACAATGAGTTAATCCCGATCCGAGTGACCATGGGTTGGCGTGTTTGTATTGACTATAAGAAATTGAACAAGGTTACTAGGAAGGACCACTTTCCCCTTCCCTTCATCGACCAGATGCTAGAGAGATTAGCTGGACATAATCACTACTGCTTTTTAGATGGCTACTCTGGATATAATCAGATCGTTATTTCCCCAAAAGACCAGGAGAAAACCACTTTTACTTGTCCCTTTGGTACCTTTGCGTATAGACGCATGCCTTTCGGGCTTTGTAATGCCCCTGCGACTTTTCAGCGTTGCATGATGAGCATATTTTCTGACATGGTAGAACGGTTCTTAGAGGTCTTTATGGATGATTTTTCAATGTTTGGTTCGTCTTTCGATGAGTGCTTGCATCATTTGTCACTATTGTTGACTAGGTGTAAGGAAAAAAATTTAGTGCTTATTTGGGAGAAATGTCACTTCATGGTTCGTTCAGGAATTGTTTTAGGGCATATAGTATCTTCTAAGTGTATAGAGGTAGATAAATCCAAAGTTGACCTTATTAAGACTTTACAGGTCCCAAAAACCGTAAGAGATATCAGGTCATTCTTAGGGAATGCAGGTTTTTATCGTCGATTCATTAAGGATTTTAGCCTAATTTCTAGACCTCTTTGCAATTTTCTTGCAAAAGATGTTAAGTTTGTCTTTGATGATGCTTGTTTAGAGGCTTTTGAGAAGCTTATGAATTTACTCACTACCGCCCCCGTAGTCCAGGCACCCAACTGGAACCTACCCTTTGAGATCATGTGTGATGCTTCATATTATGCTATTGGTGTTGTGCTAGGTCAGTGAGAAAACAAATTACTTCATGTGATTTACTATGCTAGCAAAACTCTGAATGATGCCCAGTTGAACTATACCACTACCGAGAAGGATGTTAGCCATTGTGTTTTCCTTAGACAAGTTTAGACCCTATCTCTTAGGTTCTAAGATCATCATGTATATTGATCATGCTGCTTTGAAATATCTTTTGTCTAAGAAGGATACAAAACCTAGATTGATTAGGTGAATCCTTTTGTTGCAAGAGTTTTCTCCATACATTAGAGACAAAAAGGGTGCCGAAAATGTTGTAGCAGACCACTTGTCTAGGTTAGTTGTTAGTTCCCCTGATGATTCCCTTCCTATAAGGGATAGCTTTCCGGATGAACAATTGTTCTTTGTTACCCAATTACCTTGGTATGCGCATATAGTGAACTATCTTGTTACTGGTCGAATGCCCCAACATTGGGGTAAACAAGATCGTTCTAGATTTTTAGCTGAGGTTAAGCACTTGTTTTGGGATGATCCTTATTTGTTTAAGTATTTTCCAGACCAGATTATTAGGAGATGTATACATGAGAGTGACCAGTCCAGTATTATTTCCTTTTGTCATGATCATGCTTGTGGGGGTCACTTTAGTGCTAAGAAAACTGCTGCTAAGATATTGTAGTGTGGATTCTATTGGCCTTCGTTGTTTAAAGACTCCCACAGTTATTGTGTGACTTGTGAACGTTGTCAGAAATTAGGAACCATTTCCTGTAGGAACATGATGCCCTTGAACCCTATTTTAGTTGTGGAGGTCTTTGACGTGTGGGGTATTGACTTTATGGGTCCGTTTCCTAATTCTTTTGGTAACCTATACATCCTTGTCGTTGTAGACTATGTCTCTAAATGGATTGAGGCGTATTCGTGTAAAACCAATGACCATAGGGTTGTGATTGAGTTCTTGAAAAATAATATACTAACACGTTTTGGTACACCGCGAGCTATAATTAGTGATGGAGGGTCGCACTTTGTAATGGACCTTTTAGGCTTTTGATGAAAAAATATGGTATTACACATAAGGTAGCTACCCCGTATCATCCACAGACTAGTGGTCAGGTAGAAGTTTCCAATAGGGAGATAAAACGTATATTAGAGAAAACAGTTAATCCTAATCGGAAAGACTGGTCGTCTAGGATTACTGATGCCTTATAGGCTTACCGTACTGCGTTTAAGACCCCCATTAGAATGTCGCCTTATCGGCTTGTTTATGGCAAGGCATGTCACTTACCTGTTGAGTTAGAACATAGAGCTTATTGGGCTGTTAAGCAGCTAAATTTTTCACTCGACAAGGCATGAGCCCATAGGAAACTCCAGCTCAATGAGTTGGAAGAGATTCGTAGAGATGCATACGATAGTGCTAAGGAGTAGAAGAAAAAAATGAAACTTGTTCATGATAGAAATATCTTAAGAAAGTCAATTTCTCCAGTCAAAAAGTTCTCCTGTATGATACCTGCTTGCATTTTTTCCCTGGGAAGTTACGTTCTCGGTGGACGGGTCCTTTTATTGTTCGCATTGTCTTTCCTCATGGAGCTGTTGAGATCGAGACACCGGATGGTAGTAGTTCTTCTACGGTTAACGGTCATAGATTGAAACCTTTTTTAGAGCCCTTTCCTACAGATGATATTGAGGAGGTCCCTCTGGAGGACCCTGTTTACCCTTGATTGACCATCGAGGCAACTGTATGTTGTATATTAGTTTTTGATTTTTATCTTAACCCAGGTACTATCTTTACGACTTATTTATTTACTAATTCCTCATGTTACTTTACTTTTTGGTATTGCTCTTTCATTAGAAACATTGAGGACAATGTTAGATTTAAGTTTGGGGGTGGGGAAGAAACTTTTTGTTAGCTTTTAGTTGCAATAAATAAACTCCAGAGCCTAGAAATTTATGCTTATTAGGGTTGGAAGTAACCAATCTAAGTGGATGGGAAAATCTTGGTTGTAGGAGTTGAGGAACCAATCTGATTATATGGAAACATCTAAAGAGTCTATTCATAAAAGCACAGAGCTCAGGTGTTAGAATTAAAAAAAACATGGTAGTTTCCCCATATCTCGTTGAATCCTAATCCTTCTGTTTTTATTTTTAAGTGATTTGGTGGGGCACACGACTCAAGTTGTTACCTTTGCTAGGGTGGAATAGAGTGATTGAGATACAAAAAAAAAAAATACCAGACCATTAGACCAACCGGAATAAATTCAATAAAGTCGACCACTGGTGCCCTTGTATATGCCAGTTGTGTTGACCGAGAGTTAGGTTTATCGACCACTGGTCCCCTTGTATATTCCAGTTGTGTTGATATTAGTCAGACCGGTATCTCAGTCCATTAGGATAGCTTCACCTTGGCAAAGGCGTTCAGACAGATATGGGAAACACCGTTCACTTTTAACCATCTCTTTATCCATTTTCTTAATCTTTCCATGTGATTGGTTGACTCCGGTTATGATGTACAGAAACTATCTGAGTAGAGCTCTGTCACTTATATATGAATTTTAGTATACTGAGTGCAAACTCGTGTACAACAATTGGAATTTCGCATCAGGGTACTTCCTCCTGTAGTCAATGAGAGTATGCCAACCAAGGAGATTCTTTAGTGATTTCCAAGGTTCTGCGTAGATAGCTAGGGTCTGGAGTAAAGGTTTTGTCGGTACACCTCTGGTAAGACCTCCGAAGACAACACTCCGCCACTAGGGCCACCCAGTGGTTTAACGGCTTGTTGCACGTGCTAAGTGTAGTCTTTTTTATTTTCTAGATTAGATTTTCTCGAGGACTAGCAAATAATAAGTTTGGGGGTATTTGATAGATGCATTTTTGTGTGTAATTTTTCCTCAATGTTCCGTATTGTTAGTACTCGATTTCGTACTTATTATGGTGTTTTGGGTGTTTGTAGATATTTTTTGGAAATAAATATTGTTGGAAAATTCGGATCGAAAAGTTGCTCGGAGTACCCCTGGAGGACATTTGCTATACGGACCCCCACTTTTACTAAGGAGCACCCATGGCTATGTGTAGCCCATATGTCTATAGCACCCACTGGTTATTTGGCACCCAAGACGTTGGATAAGGGCTACCCATCATCATCGTTTCAAAACTCTGGTTTTGGCGGGAAACAATGGCAACAAGAACACATTTGTGATTCGAGTTTTTGGTGATGATTTATCCAGACTCAATAGCTGGAATTGCATGGGAAGACTTGACTGAGCCTAACAGGATTGGTATATATGGGTCATCGGTTCGATTAAATTTGGCTAGAACCCGTGTTGAAGTGAAGCAGCAAAGATACATGCGAACACGACTTGGATGGTGATATTCACGAGATTTGGAGAGTTTCGTAAGACTAAACCATGTTCTGAGTCAAGCAGAGACGTGTTGGAACGTGTTTGCAGAGATTTAACGCGTGCAGGAGAAGAAAAAAGGAAAGAAATATTCCCGAGAATATTTTCTTTTACTGCCGAGTATTGGAAGGATTTTTCAGAGTAATGAGCGAATATTCTTGTCCCTGTTGAGTATAAATATCCTATTAGGGTATCACTGAAACTAGATGGAGCGTTTGGGAGAGGCGGAGAGCAACAACAAAAGAGAAAAAATCGAGCCAGAGAACCACCATTTCTGCTGCTACTGAAGAACACGAAGAACAAAATACCACCAGAGGCATTCGTTCATGTTACAGTGACAACGACAGTCACACGAGGGTCGCAGAGATACAACAACATCAACATTTCAATTTTATCGTTCTTTGTAACAGTGTTTTACAACAATTATAAACGATGCAAACACCCGATTTTCATTATTTTTTCTCCATTTCATCTTTGTAAACAAATTTTGAGCATGAATCAATATTTTGAGCAATTTTACACAATGATGAGCTAAACCCATCCTCTGGGGCGACGGAGGAAGCTATTTCGCCAATGAAATGTGGTAATCTCTATTTTATTTACTTAATGAAATTACTATATGATTATTTTCCTTGATAAATAAATAGATAAAATGGTTTTTTTTAAACAATTGTTATTTCGATTGATGGAGCATGCTAGCCTAGGGTTTTGATGTCCCATACTTTAGATTTACAATTGTTATTTCTAAAAAATCATTTTATCTATTTATTTATCAAGGAAAATAATCATATAATAATAACATAAATCAAATAAAATAGAGATTACCACATTTCATTGGAGAAATAGCTTCCTCTGTCGCCCCAGAGGATGGGTTTCGCTCATCATTGTGTAAACTTGCTCAAAATATTGATTCATGCTCAAAATTTGTTTACAAAGATGAAATGGAGAGAAAATAATGAAAATCGGGTTTTTGCAACGTTTATAATTGTTGCAAAACACTGTTACAAAGAACGATAAAATTGAACTGTTGCTGTTGTTGTATCTCTGCGACCCTCGTGTGACTGTCGTTGTCAGTGTAGCATGAACGACTGCCTCTGGTGGTCTTTTGTTCTTCGTGTTCTTCAGCAGCAGCAGAAATGGTGGTTCTCTGGTGCGATTTTTTCTCTTCTGTTGTTGCTCTCCGCCTCTCCCAAACTCTCCGTTTGGTTTCAGTGATACCCTAATAGGCTATTTATACTCAAAAGGGACAAGAATATTCGCTCATTACTCCGGAAAATCCTTCCAATACTCGGCAGTAAAAGAAAATATTCTCGGGAATATTTTCTTCCCTTTTTCTTCTCCTGCACGCGTTAAATCTCTGCAAACACGTTCCAACACGTCTCTGCTTGACTCAGAACATGGTGTAGTCTTACGAAACTCTCCAAATCCCGTGAATATCTCCATCCAGGTCGTGTTCACATATATCTTCGCTGCTTCACTTCAACACGGGTTCTAGCCAAATTTAATCGAACCGATGACCCATACCAATCCTGTTAGGCTCAGTCAAGTCTTCCCATGCAATTCCAGCTATTGAGTCTGGCTAAATCATCACCAAAAACTCGAACCACAAATGTGTTCTTGCTGCCATTGTTTCCCGCCAAAACCAGAGTTTTGAAACGATGAAGATGGGTAGCCCTTATCCAACGTCTTGGGTGCCAAATAACCAGTGGGTGCTATAAACAAATGGGCTACACATAGCCTTGGGTGCTCCTTAGCAAAAGTGGGGGTCCGTATAGCAAATTTCCTCCAGGGGTACTCCGAGCAACTTTTCGAGCCGAATTTTCCAACAATATTTATTTCCAACAAATACCTACAAACACCCAAAACACCATAATAAGTACGAAATCAAGTACTAACAATACGGAACATTGAGGGCAAATTAGACACAAAAATACGTCTATCAGTAGGCACGTACGGGTAGGTGACTGTTTTTTTTTTTTGAAAGGCAAACAAAGCGCTTGGTTTATGGTTTTGATTTTCTGGATTTTTGGGTTGATAGACAAGTATTACCCCGAGGGTTTTGGATTATTATTTGGAATGAACTTTTTTAGAATATTGGTGTTTTTGGTTATGAATATAAATGGCATGAGTGCCCCAGGGAAGTCATGGAATTGTGAATGTTGTGCGATAGTAGAAAGCATGAAACACGGGAAAAATATGGCTATCGGTTTTTTATCTCCCCTGTGAAGATTTGAAGTAGTAGACCATGTATTTTGTCTAGCAAGACTTACTCGGTTTTTCGGATCTCCTGATGAAAAGGAATCTCCTGGGTGTAAGACCGAGTTTTGTGGGAAGCACCGCTGTGACTGTGGAAAGTCCCAAGTCATCCTTTGTCGTGTCATGATTGGTAACCGGGTCGTCTGGTAACTGAGCCATCGATCCCTGGGCGGGTCGTTTGGATTCTACCGTCATGACGTACGGGTCGAAATATGAGATCGAGGATTGAAAGTTGACATTGTAACCAAAAGATCAATCTCCCACTGTGGTCGCCAATTGTTTGTGGGTGAAAACGGTTTCTGCTGATTTCGGTAATTTCGGGTGTGTGGGTGAGAAACGAGTCTAAACCCTAAACAATGTACTGCAAGGGAGTACTTTAGATTCAAGAGATCAATTTGTACAAATCCGGCCTAAACCCAGAAATGGCCGTTTCAGACTTGCTTTGGTCACAAAGAGGAGGAGAAGGGTTGATTTTGGGGAGGGAAGCGAAGAGAGTGTTGAGACCAGAATAGTTGATCCTGGAAGAGTAATTGTTTTGTGACTTGCATCAGAAAGTGGGAAGCTAACAGATGGGAAAGATAGCAAACGTTTTCTGAGTGTTGTATGCTCCTGACCAGAACTTGTTGTTCGGTGGAAATAGGTAAGACCTATTTATACAAGTCGAAGTGAAACGTACTCTGGTCTCGTAAGAAATGGAAAAAGGATGAGTAAATGGGAGGAGGTGGTAACTGGTAACTCCTGGAATTGATGTTCCATAAAAGAAAGTGTTTCACCATTACTCCCTGTATTTACTAACCGCCTCATCCTTGTGACACTATCTTATAATGGGCGTAGTGTACGCCGCACGATGTAAACCGCCAAACCAATACCCAATGAACATCCCCCAGTTTGTGACATGTGTTGATGTCTCGAGTGTTTCCGTGGAAAACATGTAGCATATTGTTGTTCGGCAAGTTGAGCTTGGGAGACTTACCGGCTCGGTGGTGACCTTTGACGGTCGAGATTTTGCATCTTGAGAGGAAGGGTAGCCGTTGATTATTGCAACCCTTCCTTTGGTAGCCAGTGGCATGAAAGCATGGCCGGTACGGCTTTAATATGGCCTAGTTTAGGCGCGGCCAAAAGTTAGGGTTTTGGCTTTGTTTGGGCGCGACCAAACTAGGCCTTGGCGTCGGGCCAAAGGTTGCCATGCGTTAGATGGTAACCTTGGACGGATAATATCTACATCTTAGATGGAAAAGTGGTCGTTGATCCTCGCAAGCCTTTGTTTTGGTAGCCGCATAGGGAAGGCCGACATGGTATGGCGCGACAAGGTGGTTGGCATGCCATTGGCACATGTGGCATGGCTGGCATGCCTTGGCGTGATTTGGGCGTGGCCAAAAAAAAGTTTTTGGCGTTGGGCCAAAGGTTACCATGCGTTGGTTGGCGACCTTGGACGGCTAAGATTTGCATCTTAGATGGAAGGATGGTCGTTGATCGTCGCCAGCCTTTGTTTTGATAACCTTATAGGGAAGGCCGGCATGGTATGGCGCGGGAGGGTGGCTGGCATGTCATTGGCACATGTGGCATGGCCGGCATGCCTTGGCGCGATTTGGGCGTGACCAAAACTAGGGTTTTGGGCCAAAGGTTACCAAGCGTTGGTTAGCGACCTTGAACGGCTAAGAGTTGCATCTTAGATGGAAGGATGGTCGTTGATCGTCGCAAACCTTTGTTTCGGTAACCGCAAACAGAAGGCCAGCACGGTATAGCGCGGCAAGGTGGCTGTCATGCCATTGGCACATGTGGCATGGCCGGCATGCCTTGGCGCGGTTTGGGCGTGACCAAAACTAGGGTTTTGGCGTTGGGCAAAAGGTTACCATGTGTTGGTTGGTGACCTTGGACGGCTGAGATTTGTATATAAGATGGAAGGGTGGTCGTTGATTGTCGCACGCCTTCGTTTTGACAACCCTGAAGGGAAGGCCGGCATGGCATGGCTTAAGCGCGGCAAGGTGGATGGTGCGCCATGCCATTGGCACATGTGGCATGGTCGGCATGCCTTGGCGTGGTTTAGGCGCGGCCAATTTAGGGTTTTGGCGTTGGGACAAAGGTTACCATCCGTTGGTTGGTGACCTTGGACGGCTGAGATTTACATCTAAGATGGAAGGGTGGTCGTTGATTGTCGCACGCCTTCGTTTTGGCAGTCGTGAAGGGAAAGCCGGCATGGCATGGCTTAGGCGCGGCAAGGTGGATGGCGCGACATGCCATTGGCACATGTGGAATGGTCGCATGCCTTGGCGTGGTTTAGGCGCGGCCAAACCAGGGTTTTGGCATTGGTCCAAAGGTTACCATGTGTTGGTTGGTGACCTTGGACGGCTAAGATTTTCATCTAAGATGGAAGGGTGGTCGTTGATTGTCGCACGCCTTCGTTTTGGAAGCCGTGAAAGGAAGGCCGGCATGGCATGGCTTAAGCGCGACAAGGTGGATGGCGCGGCATGCCATTGGCACATGTGGCATGGTCGGCATGCCTTGGCGTGGTTTAGGCGCTGCCAAACTAGGGTTTTGTCGTTGGGCCAAAGGTTACCATGCGTTGTTTGGCGACCTTGGGCGGCTAAGATTTGCATCTAAGATGGAAAGGTGGTCGTTGATCATCGCACGCCTTCAGTTTTGTAGCCGCATAGGGAAGGCAGGCATGGTATGGTTTAGGCGCGGCAAAACTAGGGTTTTGTCGTTGGGCCAAAGGTTACCATGCGTTGGTTGGTGACCTTGGATGGCTGAGATTTTCATCTAAGATGGAAGGGTGGCCGTTGATTGTCGCACGCCTTTGTTTTGGCAGCCGTGAAGGGAAGGCCGGCATGGCATGGCTTAGGCGCGGCAAGGTGGATGGCGCGACATTCCATTGGCACATGTGGCACGGTCGGCATGCCTTGGCGCCAAACTAGGGTTTTGGCGTTGGGCCAAAGGTTACCATGCGTTATTTTCCGACCTTGGACGGCTAAGATTTGCATCTAAGATGGAAGGGCGGCCGTTGATAATCGCACGCCTTCGTTTTGGTAGCCGCATAGGGAAGGATGACATGGTATGGTTTAGGCGCGACAAGGTGGATGGCACGGCATGCCATTGGCACATGTGGCATGGTCGGCATGCCTTGGAGCGGTTTAGGCGTGGCCAAAACTAGGGTTTTGACGTTGGGCCAAAGGTTACCATGCGTTGGATGTCGACCTTGGACGACTAAGATCTACATCTCAGATGGAAGGGTGGCCGTTGATTGTTGCAACCCTTCGTTTTGGCATCCAGCGGCATGTAGCGGGGCCGTCATGGCTTTGGCATGGAATTGTGGCTGGCATGGTTTACCATTGGCACTGTGGCGCGGCTTGCATGGTTGGCATGCCTTGGCGCGGTGGTGTGGCTGGCACGTCATGTCATGGGCACATGTGGTGCGGATGGCATGGTTGGCATGCCTTGGCGCGGAGACGTGGCTGACACGGTTTTCCATTGGCACGGTGGCGCAACTGGCATGCTTTGGCGCGGAGACGTGGCTGGCATGGTTTGCGATTGGCACGGTGGTGCGGCTGGCATGGTTGGCATGCCTTGGCGCGGAGACGTGGCTGGCATGGTGGTGTAAGAATTTAGGTTTTGGTGTACAAAGGTGATGTCGGCCAATACTAAGGGTTCTACCGTGGAACATGACACATATATATGTAAAAAAAAGGTACCCTGGTAATTCTTACGTAGGCGTGTTGAATGATTCATTAAATGCGCTAGTGGTCCTAGTGACATCATGTCAGATGTAAGGCTTTACGATTTTAACCCTAATCTAAAAACCACCATCAACAAGAGGAGAAGAAAAAGAAAAACTTTTGTGATATTTGTGAAACCTTAGATTTTGATTCAGTCAACCAAAATGAGTAATTCCAGTGACCCGATATACTTCTAAATTAGTTCCCATTAGCTTTTTCTCGCTCAAAATTATCTAAAGTACGTAACAAAATCAAAACTTTTAAATTTTCAGAAGAACTTACCGTTGCAATTTTGCTCGTGACCAACCGTAACTCTTAGTTACGGTTCGTAAGTTATGAATACCAACAGTAACTGGTTAAATTTGGGGAAGATCCAATCGTAAAACCAGTTACGGTTGGTAATTAAATTTGGACAAAAATCGTAACTAAATTACGGTTGGTAACTAATGAATCCGGACCAACCGTAACTACCCTACGGTTGGTGTGTCAACTTAAATTTTGAACCGTAAATCATTATTTGATAAATTTTTAAGACGCAAGATTATTTACGGTTGGTATGTTTGTTTGAGTAAAAAACCATAACTCAATCACGGTTGATAAATATGATGCAAATACAAACCGTAAGTGAACATATTTCTTATAACTAAGAACTTAAGGTTGGTATTTGAGTTAAAACCAACTGTAACATCAATCCAAAAAACCAAAACCCATCCCTTACCCGTTCCCCATAAGAATGGGGTGGGGAAGGGTATGGGGAATCCCCGTAGGGGATGGGTTTCCCATGGGTTACCATAACACTATAATAAATATTTAGAATTTTATAAATAATAATAGTTTAAAAATAATTATAATGTTTCAAACAATAATAATAACCCGTGCAGTGTATCTTAAAATTTTAAGTTTATCATAACTAAGCTAAAACTGAAAAATAAAGGAAACAATTGATCCACAATGAAGAATCATGGTTCTTTTTACTTCTTAGTTCCTCATTGTTAACCATCTTCCTCCATGTTAATAATCTCATCATGGTCTTCTTCATTATCTTCCCAAAAAGTTCCCCGTTCTGATTTTAATTCACCTATTGAAATATAAATAAAATTTATCATATATAACCGTAAATAAGTATTTAAATGTAAAAATTGCTTTAATAACAAATATTCTTTTACCTTCCATCTTATACCACAGCCAATCTTGAGTGCACATCAGAGATTCCAATGTTTTTGGATGAAGTCGATTACGTTGGATACTCACAAATCTACCTCCAGTGCTAAAAGCTGATTCTGAAGCAACTGTAGACACTGGAATCGCTAAGATGTCTCTAGCCATACACTGCAAGACCGGATATTTGATTCCATTTTTCTTCCACCATGCTAGTATGTCAAAATCATTCGCCCTAGGTAAAAGAATTTCCTCCAAATAACATGTTAACTCTGACTTAACAGTACTAGTCTGAGTGCTATTAGAGACAAACATATCAAATTTATCCAAAGGATCTACGTCATCATCTAAACCATACATCTATGATCGAGAAGTGGATGAAAAATCACTTTGGCCAATAGATTTATCAGCAAATACTTTCAGTTCATACTCTTTAGCCAAATCAAAACATAAATTGCTTACTCGAGTCATTTCGAAGTCTCCAAAAGATGGACCATAAATTTGCGGGAAGTAAAACTGAATCAATTTCATCTTAAACCTTGGATCCAACATAATTGCTACTGCCATTATCCCATTGATCACCATCCAATACTCTTGAAACTTTTCTATCATACCTGATGCCATTTCTCTTATCACATCAAATTTAGATTTACTCCACTCGTTCAATGACAATCTAATCTCACAAATACTTGGAAAAAAAAGATTGGTTGTAGGATATTTTACTCCAGAAAACTTCTCCGTGAAGTTATAAAATATCTTCAATTTATCACACATCTCCCTTGCCAACGACCAATCTTCTTCACCGGGCAAATACTTATATTGTGGCTCTCGTTGCTTTAGGCGAGTGAAGACCCTTTGATACTTAATAGCAATATTAAGCATCATATATGTAGAATTCCATCTAGTCTCACAATCAAGGACTAGCTTATTTGTACATGCAATATTTAACTGACGGGCAGCCTCTTCGAATTTTTCAACTCGTTTTGGTGTTGCTTTCCAGTAAGAAACACTATTACGAATCAACTCGATTTCCCCTTTAATCCCTTCTAATCCTTGCTTGACTATGAGAGCTAGTATGTGCGCACAACAACGCATATGAAACAAATCTCCACCCAATAGTAATGAGTTACTTGACAATTTTTCCAAGGTATTTTTGATCATAAGATCATTAGTGGTGCAATTATCAACAGTAATAGTAGATATCTTACCATCAATATTCCAATCCAACAGACATTCCATGAATGCTTCCGAGAGGACCTCAGCTGTATGTGGACATGGAACATACATAAACCTAGTACAGATAACACATGTATTAGCAATAGAAAAAACATCTACATAAAATATATAGGTATATGTATTCATACCTGATAATTTGGCTTTGTAGGATCCATGAATCATCGATAAAATGAGATGTAATGACCATGTATCCTTTCTTTTGTTTACTGGTCCACATATCAGTGGTTAATGCAATTTTTCCTTGATGTTTCTCTAAAAGCTGCATTATTTTAACTTTTTCTTTATCGTATATTTTGAAAATGTCATTTTTAATGGTGTTTCGGGATACCACCTTAAACAGTGGTTGGAGTGCATTTGAATATCTTCTGAATCCTTCATGCTCGACGATGGAAAGCGGGTATTCATGTAGAATTATCATGTAAGCGAGCTCCTTCCTGGCGAAAGATTGATCAAAATTATATGTTGTAAGCTGGTTTCGCACATCTTTTTTTCTACTCGGAGTAAGTACCGCTTGTCTTATGTCTGTCTGTTTAAGTCGAGGACATCTTTTCATATGATCATGTAGATGCTTTGTCCCATGGTTGCTTTTTCCTCCTAGTATCTTGTTGCAATGATCGCAAACCGCTTTGTCTTCCCCTCTTATTTTCTTTTTTTTTAAAGTGACCCCAGACTATGGACCTCTTCCTCCCTGTTCTTGTTTTGGTAGCTTCATCCTCGGCATCGTCACCATCAGCTGCATTTGGCTGCGCAGTATCATTAGATTGAAGTTGGACGTCATTAGCTGGTGGAGGCGAAGTTGGAGTTGTCCGTACATGGTCTTCATATTGAGATTCTTCAGTTTCGTCTAGGATCGGTGTAATGATCATCTTGTTACGACTTTGGAATCACTGTAACTGTATACACATAAAGAATTAAGATAAAATAAATAGTAAAAGATTCATAATCAGAAAAAGACATTTTATGTATCCATCTCTAAAGATTCACATCATGACCATATACCCACTATGAACTGTGGAGTTAATAAGAAGACGAAACAGCCAACTATTAAATCAAAAATCATTTATGTTCTTATACAGTAAGAAAGAAATTACAAAAAAGTATCACTTGTTTTTTACAAATGTCAATGAATTCAACGAAACATGTGGTCTTATTTGAACATATAGATTCGAATGAGAAAACGTCGAAGCTTCGGTATGGAAATGGATTACAACATGATTTAATTAACATTCCATGATCAATCATCAAAAATATAAGTTATATAGATTATGGATTTATGAGTTATACCTTACGAGCGCCTTTAACCCTAATAAGCATGAACACCGAAATAATAAACAAAAACGATATCTATATATTTTAATTAAACCCTAGATAACATATATATATAATAGGTGTACGGGGCGGGTATGGGGTGGGGACCTAGAATCCCATCCCCACCCCATCCCCGCATCAGTACTTCGGGGATTCCCCGTACCCCGCCCCGTTTCCCGTTTATACGGGTAAAACCCTAACCCATAGGGGTGGATCCCCACGGGGATGGGTTTGGGTGGGGCAAATTTCCATCCCTAAGTTATGGTTCGTATTTGAGTTATTACCAACCGTAACTCACATGCAACCGGAAATTTCAATTTCAATTTCAATTTTCATACAAAACCCTAACTTTTGATACAAAATTAACTTAAATCCAACACGATAAACTAAACCCTAACTGGGTTTTCCAAACATTTTTCAAATCGCTGATTAATCGAAGACGATGAAATTTTCAGTTTTAATGGAGGTTATGGTTGATGGAGGAGAAGAGAACATGAAAAAAAACTGATTTGATTTTTTCTGATTCATTATTAAAAAAAATTGATTTGATTTTGGTTGATTTAAGGTGAAAAGAGTAATCTAGGCAATTTACATCCTCTTTAGGACATCCCCTAACCAACTAAAGGGACATTACTATCACAATGCCGTCTCTCTAATAAACCATGCCGCCCCTATAATAAGCTTGAAAATCTAACGTTGTGAAGACTTGTTAAGGATACATTAATTGGAACGAACCCAAATCAACTAACTCTCCGACTGTTGAACATTCACTAGAACTCCATTACAAAAATCCTAAAATCTGTAGTTTCTTCTTCCTCGTGTTGTTTAATGACAAGATTTCTTCAAAGATTAGATTTCCTATTACGATCCTATAACACAAATTTGGAAACCAGTTGTCATTTTAGGTTTTGCAATACATGTACAAGAGAACTTGGGCTATCACATTTTAGGTTTTACGATCCTTGACTTCGTTTGAGAATCTAATGTAGTTTTAGCTCATCGCAATAAAATACTTATATATCCACTATATTTATCTAATAGCTATGTAGGTGAAACACCAAGATGTTTAAGATTGGTGGCAGTCCATTTCATCCCTTATGCACTAAGCCCGCAATTACGTTTGGGCAACTGGTGGATTTTTTTAAGACTCGAAATACATCGGATAATTCTGTCAAATAAACACTAGGCTTTGGATAAGAATCGAGGATTGATGGTACAAGTGTGAGCTGTAAGTTGTGATCAGTCAAGTAACATGGTTTTTACTTTTGGGTTTCAAAATTTTGAGATTGAAAGAGTGACTTTAGTTTGTCTCTTGAAGCTTTACCATTTTGAGCTTCCATCCAAAACTGAGACTCAACAAAGCTGATTTTTACAGAATTCACACGGAGAGCCAGAAAACAAAACCATATCTGGGTTTCTACATGGTGGCGAATTCCTGTCTTTGTTTGGTATTTTCATCGACAGGACAGCACCATTAATTAGAATCTCTGTTTTAAGCTGTACAAGAACAAAAACATCTCAAAAAATACATAAAAAATGACATTTTAATATGGAATGGAAGGATTTTATACTAATAATTATACTAAAGATAGATAGAATCATAGATACGGTTATAGATGTTTGGATGATTGATTGCATATTGAAATCCATATTATGAGCTCCTCCTGATAATCAGATTATCAACCTCTAAACAACTTCCAAAAACCCCTAACTAAAAACTGAAATTAGTTAAACCCTAAAACAAAATGGAAAACTAGCTAGAAAGAAACATCAAAAGACAACAGCAACAAACTTCAAAAACCACCTTCCATTTCCATTAACTTCTTCTTTCATTCTTCAGTTGAGTCGAGAAACCTCGATCTCTAAAGTATAGGGCCCCTTGTCTTCTTCTTCTTCAGCTTTGGGTTTAGGATCATTCTTCCTTTCAGCATAATTCTTGATTTCTTCAGGTGTGAGTTTGGTAATGAATATCCTTTGAATACTGTCTGATATTCTGATGCTAGGATCAAGGTTAATTTTTAAGTTAAGGAAGTGAGGATTCATCTGAATAATGAACTTCTTCATCCCATACTTATGCTCAAAACGAGCAGCGCCAGTTTCCTTATTTTCTTGGGTTACTTCGATCTTTATAAACTTGCCATCAAAACTGGTCATAACAAAATACCCTATGGCATGACAATCCATTGTGAAATCAATAACATTTGCATGTTCAACGGCACTCCACATGGATGTTATCTTCCATAAGTTATCCGATGGATTCAGGTAGTACAACTCAGGGGTTCCAGCTTCTATTGCTGAACCAACAACAAATAAAATAAAAATCAATGTTAAAAACTAAACAACGCAGATAAACAAATGAGAAAGAAAAAAATCAAATAGATTTTCAGAGTGTAAACTAGTATACCTGATTTCTTGAATAGGTGGATTATTGGAGAAGAAGAAGAATCCTAAACTTTGATTTTAGTCTGTACTCTGTAGTGTGTATTTATAGGGAGGCAGGAGATACTAGTTGAGATGATTCTAGTGGCAATAAATTACAGTTTCAGCGTTGTTTGAGTTGGGGGAGAACATCGTGCGTACATTTTCAGTGTATGTAACAGTAGGATTAGTTGAGTGCTCCGGTTCCCATCACTTGACACGTTTAAATCTACTGTATTTACTAGAGTGTTACCTATGTGTGCCAGTCACTGGCCAAAGCTACTTTTTTGAGACTTATGATTGTTACACTGAGTTTATGGGTGAAATGTTGGGATACAAATTTGGAAAAGATGAGAGGCATGCTGCGGAAAACTCAGAGGCATATTACACGAGCACCACCATTATCTAAATTTTTTTTTTTTTTTGTCTCTATAGTCGACTTTCACCGTTCAGAGGAGTACTATGCGAAGGTCTGCCCATTGCACCCCATGCACTAAGATTGTAATTACGATTTAAGCAACTGATGGACATCATATGTATGTAAATTGACGTTTAACCATGCAGAATCTAAGTGAGTAGTGAGGACATCATATGGTTGTTTCAATTGTTTAATAATTATCCTATCTTGACTTCTTTTGAAAAATGAGAATCTATCTTGACTGAGCCTTAACAAACTGGTGCATTTTTTTGAAAACTCAATTCGGTTGGATTTGGACGTAACATGCCATCCAGTATTGTGAGTACAAGACCTGGCACCTAGCAAGCTAATTGGCATGCATGCACTCTTAGTGGATTTTAAACTTCGGATAGGGTTGAAGGTACAGCATTGAGATGTAATTTTTAATGAGTCGTGATTTTCTTGAAATTTTTGTTTGAAGCTCAACATATTTTCTTGAACAAAAACATATCAACAAATTCACTGCAAGACATTTTAATATGGAAATGGAAGGATTTTGCTCAATATATTAAAGATAAATTGATATTCTTAATTGTTTGATGTAGATTGATGATTACATTTTGTGATCGATATAATAACCTCCTGATGATCGTTAAACAACTTTCAAAAGCCTCTAAGAAATTACAAAAAGACATTAAAACTGGACTAAAAAAAAAATCTAGAAAGAAATTTCAAAAGAGAGCAGCAAACTAACATAAAAGCCAAGGACTAGACCACTACTAAACGAAAATTCAGACAACATTTGTTCTTCATTTCTTCATCAGGTTTGAGTTAAGACTTAATATTAAACGTTGAAATATATAACTCCTTAGTTTCTTCTGCTTTGGGTTTAGAAACATGCATCCTTCCGGTCTTGTTCTTGATTTCTTCAGGTGTGAGTTTAGAAACATGCATCCTTTCAGCATTATTCTTGATTTCTTTATCATTTAGTGTTGAGATTATTAGTCCCACATTGTTGGGTTGTCTAAGATCTTGCAGTTTATAATCTCTTAGGGTCTCTCCACTCATTGGTTTTGAGTTGGATGCCCATATTCTAACATGGTGTTTCCTATATTATTTACTGATCCTCACGGTACTCAAGCTTATTCCATTCCATGTGTTCACATCTTCATTCAAGTTTTCCGTCTGTAATCCAGTTGACTATTACTTACCGTGATGGTAATGAAGCTCAAAGTGAGCAAGTTTGTGGTAGTGCTCTCACGGTCAATCGTGCCAAACACGTTTGTACAAAACTGTAGTGTATGAACCTACATGTAATACCAATGAAACACTAGTGCATTCACCTACAGCAAGGTATCGTTGCTATTAATCTCACTCCTATTTTTCTTTGATGGCATCTCCAAACTGCATCAAAATCAAAACAGTTCGGCATGAGCTAACCACAAATCTTTTGAAATTTTTTATCAAAAATTACGCCATATCGGCTAGCTCTCGTTCACTGCATCATATCATCGTGAACTAATGAACAAGATTTTTTTATTTTTCTTTCAATTTTCTGTTTGTTGCTCTAGTATCTTCGCTTGTCAACATATACAAGCTAGACTACGTCAACACAGTTGGACGTTCTTGTGGTGATTCAACCCACAAGCAAAGTATATATCAAAATATTTTATTTTCCAAAAGATCCTTTCTGATCTTATTTCGAAGATTATTTTTCATTCACGATTTTTTTTTATGACCATCTTTTTCTTATTGTGGTCGAATTCTAACATACTTACCGTAATGGTAACGAAAATCGAAGTTGTGATAGTGCAAGAACCTTCGCATGCATTATATATATCAAGTCAAATTTTAGATAAAACTTTAATGGTGAATAAACCCATATCCGGCACTCAGTGATATTTCTGACAACAAAGAATATGTGGTGAATCCAATTGGAGAATCTTTGTTCAAATAACGACTGAATGATCCAAGTGCTTCTATACAGTCAACCGCATTCTCATCGCCCTCGCATGATTCCCAGTTGTACAATTCCAGTGAAAAAAATGGATTTTCCGCCCAAGTTGAATTCGCCTACCAAGGAGTCGGAAAGAATACAACTCGATGCAACGTCGACATTTCAGCTAATCAAAGCAACTTCACCGGTTGGAAGCTCTAATTTATTTATCGGGTCAGCGTCCTCTCCATTTTGGTTCGTCTGCCAGTATAGACGGTACATTCAAGCTCAGTCAAAGCTCGTCCAAGTCAAGTTCATATGGTGCAAGACAAAGCTTACAGCCAATTCCATCACCAACTTCATCTCAGCATTTTGCGGTTAATATCCACCGGACACCAAGTTGTGTTTGACACTTGTCCAAGTCAAATCAAGCCCTAGTACCTGTTAAATGTTCAAGTTGCACACTACGATTCTCTACGTGTCCAACTTGAGGGAGAGTATTAGAGTATATATTATGTATATACAAGGTAGCCGAGGTCATCATGTGAAGAAGGACCGAGGCAATCACTTAGCCAAGACATGCCTACACAAGTAGGCCGAGGAGAAGAGAAGATCCGAGGCAACCGTGACTTGAAGGGAAGACCAAGTCAAGTTACCGTGCAACCAAGGCAAGTGAAGTGAAGCGCAAGTTAAAGAATAGGAGCCAAAGTTGTAAGGAAAAAAGTACTAGTATCAAAAAAGTCACTTGTAAGGAAATTGATGTCACATTTTGGAGAAGCCAATGTTACCTTGGAGTCAATCATGAGCCAAAGTTTGGAGAATTTCATTTGTATTTGTTACTAGCAATTCAAAATTTATGGCCCTTTTTTTTTGTTGCTAATTGGATGGACCATATTTTTGTTTTCGAAGCTCAATTTCGTTTTGAGTTCAGTACATTTGTCCAACACTTTAACTGGACTATTTTTGTGTCTCTGTAGTCGGCTTTCACAGTTCAATTGATTGGCTTAGATAGTAAATACTGTAGTGGGTGTTTGATCTTATACAGTCGGGTCCTAAAGCTAAACGTGTCGAATGATGAGAATAGGAGTACACGATCTATCATGGTGTTACATACACAGAATATCCTCCGCAGAATCAATATATTTTTCCTCTCTATAAAAACCACTGGTTTTTTGTTGTCTCATTCCCACACAAACACACACTCTGCAGAGCAGAAACAAGAAAAGTTTAGGGTTTCTTAATTCCTACATTGTAATTAATGGCTTCTTCTTCGTCATCTTCAAAAATCCACCTCTTCAAGAAATCAGGTATACTAATTTACACTCTGAAAATCTATCTTTCTTTTGTTTATTTTTGTGGTGTAATATAAATTTTGTGTGTTTGTTTGATTCAGCAATTAAAGCTGGAACCCCTGAAGATTACTATCTGGATCCATCTGATAACTTGATGAAGATAACATCTGCCTGGAGAGTCGTTGAACATGAAGATGTTCTTGAATTTAGTGTCGATTGTCTTAGCATTGGGGATCTAGTTCTCTTGGGGACACAGCCAGAAAAAAATGAAATTCAAATTGTTGTTGCTTTAGAAAACATGGAAAGGGCTGCTCGTTTTTATCACAAGGATGGAATGAAAAACTTTAGCATCAAGATGAATCTAAAATTCCTCAACGTATATGGTAAGGTCGACGATGGTACTAACAGCGTGCGTTCTGAGAGTACCACTAGGCTGTTCATTAAAAAACTCAAGTTGAAGAAGGAATCATCAGCAGAAAGAATGTCTGATCTGGATTAGTAGTGATAAGTGGAAATTGAAGGTGGTCTGGTCTTTTGGTTTTCAAGTTTGTTGCTGCTGCTGTCTTTTGATGTTTCTTTCTAGTATTTCATTTTGTTTTAGGGTATATTTAATTTCAGTTTTTAGTTACGGGGGTTTTGAAAGTTGTTTAGAGGTTGATAATCTGATGTTCAGGAGGAGCTCATAATATGGATTTCACAAATGTAATCAATCATCCAAACAACTAAACAGTATCTATCTATCTTTATATTATTAGTAAAATCCTTCCATTTCCAAATTAAAATCAATGTGTTGATTTATCTTTTATGTATTTTTTGAGACGCTCTTGCTCAAAAAATTTTGTACAGCTTCAAACAGAGATTCTAATGGTGCTGTCCTGTCTATCAAAATACCAAAATAATACAGACAGGAATTCTCCACCATGTAGAAACCCAGAGATGGTGCTGTCCTGTTGTCTATGCAAATATCAAAATACATACAGAGATTCTCCACAATGTAGAAAGAGACCAGACAAGGTTTTGTTTTTTGGTCTTTGTGTGTATATTATATTTCATATTATAACTTTGTTGGCCTGATCAGTTTTGGATGAAAGCTCAAAATGGTAAAGCTTAGAGACTAGCTAAGGTTGCATCGAAAGCAGATTAACACGTTTTGGGTAATTAATGCAAATTCAAAATTAATTTTGAATGACTGATCACAAATGACAACTCACTGTTGTACGCCTTCAGTTCCTATCCAATGTAGGTGTATGCTACTCATTTTGGATTGCATATGTTAGCTCCTACTAGAACTGATTGAGTCTCATAAAATCCTTTAACCATGTGCTCAAACGTAAGTCTAGACCTAGGCTTATTCATGGACGGAATGCACCCAATACATTTAAGGGAGAATTTATAAAGTACTTCCGTTTTATTGATTTCGTTTTTTTGTTACCCCTATTTTTTAGAAATTTTCTAAAGTGCCCCAACTGTTTATTTTTCCATCCTAGTTAGTCAACACTAGTTTATTTTTTTCAAAGTTTACTTCTTTATCCTTTACTTGTTAGTACGTTTACCTTCTACATCATTTTTTCAATTTGTCGAGCTCGGTTCAGGATCGTGTCATCATTTTCAGGTTCGTTTCATCATTCCCTGAAAGGATTCATCATTCCCAAGTGTCTTGGGGTTTTTGGTTGGTGGAGAATCAATCTTCTACAATATTTTTCCAGTTAGTCGAACCCGGTTCAGGGTCGTTACATCACTTTCAGGTTCGTCGAGCCTAGTTCAGGATCGTTACACCCTCTTTCAGGATCGTCGAATCATTATCTCTTCTCTACCAAGGAGATGTAGTTCAGGGGTTAATAGGACTTTTAATAGGAAAGATAACTGCCACCTAGCACTTAACTGGATGAAATTTTCCTTTTGAATAAAACGGGGTACTTTAGAAAATTTGTAAAAAACGGGGATACTTTTGAAGTGTACATTTCAAAACAGGGGTACTTTGTATACGAACGGGACTTTAGAAGATTAACAAATCTGGTAAAACTAAGTTGTAGATGTTTTCCTAAAGGTTACCGCCTCAAGTATTTCCGGAGAACTAGTTTCCGGTAACCAGACAGAGATTCTCCACAATTAATATAGACAACAGAGATGGTTTTGTTTTGTAGCTCATGAGTGTATTCTGTAAAATCAGCTTTGTTAGAGCAAGGCTATGGGTAGTGTCACCCTTTCAAATGAAAGAGTGCACTACCAATTTGAGCAAATTAGGCTCTCCTATGGGTAGGTTTCAACTCACTTTTCCCTCAAATTCTTCCACACACTCGTTCGGACGAATGAGTAGTTGGGAGTTTCACATTAGACGGGGGACAATCCCCCGTCAGAAAAAAGAAACTTTTAGTGCAAAACGGGAGACAGTCCCCCGTTAAAACCTTTTTTTTTTTCGTTTTTTTCTTTTTTTTTTGACGGGGGACTAACCCCCGTCTATGCAGAATTTTTTTTAGGTTTTTTTGTTGACGGGGGATTGTCCCCAGTCTAAGAAGTTTTTCTTTTTTCTGGACGGGGGACAGTCCCGCGTCTGGTCCAAAATCCATTTTTTTTAACTAAACGGGGGACTGTCTCCCGTGTAGTGTCTTTTTTTTGTATTTGCCCATAGTAGCTTCACTCGTTCATCTGGGCGAGTAGTCTTTCATATGAAAGAGTTAGTCTCCATTTGAACTACCCATAAGATATGCTCTTACCCTCAATTTTAATGAAAACTCAAAATGGTAATGCTTCATAGATAAGCTAAAGGTACACCAAAAGCATAATAACACATTTTAGGCAAATCAATCTGAAAATTCTGAAACCCTAAAGAGCAATGCTGTCGCGCACCATTTTGCGGGTAGTTATCCCGCTTAAGCGGCTTCTTTACGGTTAGATCATGCTAAAATCCCGATCTAACAGCCTTGAACCCTTTAGGAAAAATGGTGGGTCCTTTCCTGAAAGTGGTGGGTCCTTTCCTGGATGCGAATCTAACCGTTGATTTGATCATCTAACGGTAAAGAAACCCGCTTGAACAGGATAACTTCCCGCAAAACGATGCGGGATAGCATTTGTCAACCCTAAAATCATGCTGATCACAGTTGACAGCTCATGCATGCTGTGGGACCGTAGGGGGTGTTGTACCCAGCATGTTACGTCCAAATACAACTGCATTGATTTTTGTAGGAGAGACGAGAATTTTAGAGAGTTCTTCATTTTCATTTCTTTTTTTCCAGAACAACTGAACAAGAGTTATTCAGTTTTTTAAGTAAGTGTTTGCATTTTCTTGAATCTACAAATGTTTACTTTGTTGGGTGTAAATCCCCGTAGGAATGAGGTGCAGATGTTTTACTAAAATTACCGCACCAAGGCCACATGGTATGTACATGAGTCTATCACCAGACACAAGCCCAAATCCCTCGCCTATACTTGGACAACAACCACCGTGTCTTTGCCAGAACAGATCACCCACACAGCATATCTGTGGTTCGATTGCAATGGAATTTTTTTTCGTCGAATGTGCACATTTTGATCTAGCAACGTCACAACTAATCACTGAGGCATTTGAACTGTATTTTGTCAATTTAATTAATAGGAAAAATTTTCCTAACTCAAAATGAATTTGTTGCCATGCTCATCACAATCAATCATGTGGCTCAAGGTTGGGTTGTGAGAATACTATGGTCGAGTAGTGGAAACAAACTTTTCTCTGACTATAACATTGGCTCCGCTATAAATTTACATCCATGTGGGACATTAGAAATGCATCAAATTTCAACGCAAGTAAAACCATAATTGTTGGGGAGGAGTACTAATGTGGACCTTCACGTAGTACATTTTTGGACGCCGAAAGCCAACTTCAGGAACAAAAAAACCTTTATACAATGGTAGTACTAACATGTTCACAGGTCTTCTCGTTTTCCAGAACGAATACGTATTTTCTTGCATTTTGTTATTTTTGTCTCACATAAAAAAAAAAAGAAAATTATACACATGAATTCCCCAAATGAACATGCATCACCTTCTAAATCCAGTTTGAAATTTTCCCTCATTGAGGTAACTTTGTAGCTTCCACCCATATATGACCACTCAATGTAGGCTGTAGCAGTCACGAGAGAGTCTCAAATAAATTTGTACCCCATTGAGCTAAATATCTAATAAAATGATCCACCACCATAAGTCGCACATTGAATAACTCTGAGTTCAATTGATTTTACTATTTAAGTTGCACATTAAATAGTAATTACTGTAGTTGGTACTGATTTTACCGGCACAATCTTCCTAAAACTAAACGTGTCAAGCGATGAGAAGAGGAGTACTTGACAAATCATAGTGTTGCATACACAGAGTACCCAGGCACCAACTCAACAAATATCTCATGTCTTTATTCCTCCTCTATAAATTTATTGTCTCACTTCCTCTCTCTCTCACACACACTCTTCAGAGAAAGAAGAAAGTTTAGGGTTTCTAATGGCTTCTTCTTCTTCTCCAAAAATCCACCTCTTCAAGAAATCAGGTATACTAATTTACACTCTGAAAATCTATCTTCGTTTTGTTTATTTTTGTGGTGTAACATTATGCTTATGTGTTTGTTTGTTTGATTCAGCAATTGGAGCTGGAACCCCTGAAAATTACTATCTGGATCCATCTGATAACTTGATGAAGATAAGATCTGCCTGGAGTGTCGTTGAACATAAAGATTTTTTTGTTTTGAGTGTCGATTTGTTTGCTATTGGAGATCTAGTTTTGTTTGGGCCAGAGGCAGAAGAATATGAATTTCAAATTGCTGTTGTTTTAGAAAACAAGATAAAGGCTGCTCGTTTTAAACACAAGGATGGAATGAAGGTATTTAGAATTAAGATGAATCCAAAATTCATCAAGAAGATAAATGTTGAGGATGATGCTACTTACAGAGTGCTTCCTGAGGACCCCTCAAAGATGGTAAGGGTCATGATTTTCAAACGGAATCAGCAGTAAGAATCTCTGATTTGGATCAGTAGTACTGATGAGGGGAAATGGAAGGTGGTCTAGTCTTTTGGTTTTCAAGTTTGTTGCTGCTGCTGTCTTTTCATGTTTCTTTCTAGTTTTTCATCTTGGTTTAGGGTTTATTTTAATTTCAGTTTGTAGGGGTTTTGGAAGTTGTTTAGAGGTTGATAATCTGATGATTAGGAGGAGCTCATAATATGTAATCATCTATCATCCAAACAACTAACAGTATTTATCTATCTTTATATTATTAGTAAAAATCCTTCCATTTCCATATTAAAATCAATGTCTTGATTTACTTTGTATGTATTTTTTGAGATGTTTTTGTTCAATTTTTTTTTTTTGTACATCTTCAAACAGAGATTTAATGGTGCTGTCCTGTCTATGAAAATACTGTAAAAATCAGAGATGGTTTTGTTTGCTAGCTCTCTCTGTGTGAATTCTGAAAAATCAGCTTTGTTGAGTCTCAGTTTTGGATGAAAGCTCAAAATGGTAAAGCTTCAGACGCAAGTTAAAGTCACTCTTTCAATCTCAAAATTTTGAAACCCAAAAGTAAAAACCATGTTACTTCACTGATCACAAGTTACAGCTCACACTCGTACCTTCAAATTCTATCCAAAGCCTAGTGTTTATTTGACCGAATTATCCAATGCATTTTGAGTCTTGAAAAAATCCACCAGTTGCTCAAACGTGCTTAGTGCATAAGGGATGAAATGGACTGCAACCAATCTAAACATCTTGATGTTTCACCTACCTAGATGTGTACAAGTATTTTATTACGATGAGCTAAAACTGCATTAGATTCTCAAGGATCAGTCAAGATAGGAATGCCGCCTGCCTGTAGAAGGGAAAGATCATCATATTCCGAAAAAAAAAAAAGATGTCCCTCTGTCACAAAAGGAAACTTGATAATAATAATAATAATAATAATAATAATAATAATAATAATAATAATAATAATAACGGGCCCTAGCTCAGCTGGTCATGCCCGTTCTCCAAAGGTGATGCGCTCCAGGAGGTCCAGGTTCGAGTCTTCCATGGCGTAATATTTCAGGAACAACAAAGCTTCTCTCCATGGGTTTTCACAAAAAGTTTGGGCTTAGGAAATTGTAATGCACTCAATTTCAGCCAGAACAACGCTTGGCTTTTGCTCTGTGGACAATTATCTTCTTCTTATAAGTAAAGTTCTCAAATGTGAGGACAATTTTTCCTGGTTCGACATCTTTGAAACTGTTGCAAATAACTTGTTCATCACTTGAGCTAATTATTCTTTTTTTCTGCATTGTAACTGTGTATCCAGGTTCATTATCAGGTACAAATTAAGCACAATAACTCACTTCCCCTTCCCAGCCCAATACTCTTACTTCCCATACGAGTACAACAACACAATTCTGCAATTCCAAAATCCAGTAAAATTCAGTGCCGCATTCGACCCAAAAATTATCCAAAACTGCAACAAAAATCGGAATTAAAAACAAAAGTGTAAAATCCATACCTTAGGTATTGGGAGCTCAATAGGTTGTCTTGTTGCTCGTTTAAGAAGTATCTCATCAACAACATCAGCACAACTGAATTCTTTATTACCTTCTCTGTATAAACCACCATACTGAACTGGTACTTGTCCAGGTGTTATGTATATGTTTATGCAAGTAACGCGAAATTTAGTAAATCAATTCATCACATTTTGCTAAAACATAGCATCAGATAGTTCTAAAATGGAGCACCATTACTTGCTTTAAAAGGGTTTTAGGAGATTTTGATGGTCCATCAAAATCAAACTTGCTCTTAGTTGTTTGTGGTAGAAATGGACTAACCATCGTGCAGAATGCAACATACCACCATGGCACATTGATGATCACCTATAATAGTTGCCAGTTAGATGCACAAAAGACAAATCAATTCAAAAAACAAACAAACAAGAAAACCAGAAATTCAGTCAACACCTAAGAAACTAAGGTCAATGCAAGTCAACTCTGGTCAATTCAATCAATTGAAGAAGCCAGACCAATAATGTTAATAAATGATGAAAAAGATGATGAAGAAATTCATACATGTTTAGCAACAAACCCAGGGTAATGATCTTGAATCATCTCCAAAGCTTGATTATTAGCTCGATTGAGTTCCCATTGGCCAACTCCTGGGGGGATTCTTTCAATCATTGATTTGAAGAATAGTTGAAACACCACCAGGACCAAAATCAAGTTTCCTAATACTCTTCTCTAGAAACTGAATCCTCCACTGAATAAACTTCTGTCTTTTTTCTTCAGTAGAAAACATCTTAGCATATAAATCTTTATTACTTTGAAACAAGCCATAAACATTGTAACAAACTGGGTATCCTTGTTGGAAATAATAAAGAAAATTCACACAAAATGAATCTCAAACAGCTGAGTCGCGGACTAGGTCGCTATCTTTAAAGTATTTCGCGACTCTGCCTCTTGATTATGCTGGCAGTCAAAAACTTGTCGAACACCTATGGGATAAAACAACTGATTCTCTCTTGTTCGATTTCTCTGCACCTTGAGAAATCGAACCAACTCTTACTCTATCTTACACTTGCTCAGAACACAAATAGATGAAAAAACTCAGTCATTCATCTTCTCCAAAAACTGTCTTTTATAACTCAAAGGAAATCAATTCGGTTTAATGAGAATAAAATCAATAATAACTGCATACTTAAAATCCTCCATAACAGTAATAAAACGACTAGAATATAAAACCGAAATTAATGAATTTAATTGAGAATATTAAGTTCACAAAAAACTGTTATGGAAATCAGAAGTTAAATCTGCAAAAAATTAACTTTTAAATCAGTAGACCTCCAAAGACCCCGCTCTCCCAGAATTTTTAAGTAATATAGATATATATAATATACCTAGTCAAATGCATGGGGTGATACTTGAACCCAAGTCTATAGTGTGGGAGCCCAAAATAATACCACCACACTAATTCTATAAGTTTGATATAATATTACAAAACTATGTTTTTAAATATATATATCTCCCAACAATCCTCCACTTATATTTTAAAAACATTGAGCAAGTGTTGTATAGTTGTGTTGTATAGTTGTGCATTTGCAAAGGTGCCTTTCTACTTGAACCTCCGCATAGTGTTGAACTTTCTAAGTACCAGGTGACTAGAGTGACTTGCGTCTTGAACTCTAACTAATATTAGATTATTTAACACATACAACTATATCTAGAGTAAAGTCCTTAAGTTCGCACATTAAGGCCATGTGCTTATCCCTTTTTTAACAAATGATCTAGAGAAATGCCCAATTTCTCATAGAAGGCAGCCACACCTTCACATTCGTATAGGTGAGTCTATCAAGAATACTCCTGTGTATACCACTCTAACTTAAGAGCTATAGACATCATTAAGAGTTAAACAAACTCAACCTATTTCCCACTTCAGGATATCATGCTATGGGAATGCATGACTCTATCATATCATTTATAACTTCGTCTAGTCCCTTTGAACCTATTTCTAGGTTGGGTATCCATTACAAATGACTCAAATTCTAACGGGCAAAAGTACCATGCTTTTAGAGGTATTCCATACATTTTCTCTTGTTAATCCTTTCGTCAAAGTATCAGCTAAGTTTCCTTCAGATCTCGCATGATTTAATCTAACAACGCCAGTTGTGAGAAATTCTCTAACTGTGTCGTGATTTCGACGTATCTGTCGATTCTTATTGTTATTATAACAATTCTCTACTACTCCGATTGCTGCAGTACTATCGCAGTGGATTAAAGCGGCTGGTATCGGTTTTTCGCATACTGGAATGTCTGACAAAAGACTCTTCAGCCATCCTGCCTCTTCACTAGCTGCTGCTAGTGCCATCAATTCACCCTCCATCGTATATTGGGATATAATTGTCTGTTTCTTTGATCTCCAAGATACAACGCCCCCAGCAATAGTAAAAACATATCCACTGGTGGCCTTGGAATCATCTGAAAGAGTGTTCCAATTAGCATCGCCAAATCCTTCAAGGACTGCGGGATACCTCTTATAGTGTAATCCTAGGTTTGTGGTTCTTTTCAGATACCGCATAACCCTCTCAATAGCATCCCAGTATTCCAAACTAGGATTACTGGTAAACCTGCACAGAAATCCCACTGCATATGCAATGTCTAGTCTAGTACAATCAGTTGCATAACGCAGACTTCCAATTATACTAGGATATTCAAATTGTCTAACACTTTCTCCAGTATTCTTAAAAAATTTCAAATTAGGATCAAACGGAGTACAAATAGGTTTACAATCAAAATATTCATACTTCTTCAGATTTTTTTCAATGTAGTGAGATTGATCTAAAGAAATACCACTATCAGTTTTAGTTATTTTGATTCCCAAGATTACACTAGATTCACCCAAATCTTTCATGTCAAAATTCGAACTAAGCATGCTTTTAGTTTCATTGACAACAGATAAATTGGAACCAAATATCAACAAATCATCCACATACAAGCAAACAATCACACACACATCATTCTCAGATTTATAATAGATGCATTTGTCACCCTCATTTATTCTGAAGTTATTTGAAATCATTAAATTATCAAATTTCTCATTCCATTGTTTAGGAGCTTGTTTCAAACCATAAAGAGATTTTTCTAGCTTACATACTTTTTGTTCTTTTCCACGAATTACAAAACCTTCAGGTTGTTCCATGTAAATTTCCTCTTCTAGTTCACCATTCAAAAAAACAGTTTGCACATCCATTTGGTGAATAACAAGATTATGAACAGCAGCAACAGCAATCAAAACACGTATTGATGTTAATCTAGTAACAGGAGAATAAGTATCAAAAAAGTCTACGTTTTCTCGTTTCCTAAATCCTTTAGCAACCAGTCTAGCCTTTTGCTTATCTACTGTTCCATCAGGTTTGAGTTTCCTTTTCAAAACCCATTTACAACCTATAGGCTTACAACCAGGAGGTAAATCTACTATACGCCAAGTTCCATTAGACATGTGAGAATCCCATTCATTATATACAGCTTCTTGCCAGAAACTAGACTCTGCAGAACTATACGCCTCTTGTAAATTAGAAGGTTCTTCCTCTATAGCGTAAAATTCAAAATCGGGATCTTTATCTTTTGTCTCAGTTCTAGCTCTTTTACTACGTCTAGGTTCAACTTCAGTGATCCTAGTTTCTTCACTTCTAGGTTCTTCTAATCTAGGTTCAGAATCAGAACTAGGTAAAGTACTAGGTAAAGAACCCCCGCTATTACCCCCACTATTTCTATATTTAAAAGGAAATCTCTCTTCAAAGAAATCAACATCAATAGATTCAATAATAACCTTATTATTAATATCAAAGAACCTATAAGCTTTAATGTTTTGAGCATAACCAATAAAAACACATTCATAAGCTCTACTTTCTAACTTATGTCTTTTAGGATCAGGTTTTCTAACGAAAGCTAAACAACCCCAAACTCTAAAATAAGAGACATTAAATTTTCTGTCTCTCCAGATTTCACAAGGAGATATCTTGGTTTTATTATTGGGAATGCGATTCAAAACATGGAAAACAGTCAACAAACATTCACCCCACCAATGGGAAGCATTACCAGAACTAAGTAAACAAGCAACAATAAGTTCAGTCAGTGCACGATTCTTTCTTTCAGCCTTTCCATTCATTTGAGGATTATATGGAGCAGTTCTTTCATGTATTATGCCATTAGTTTGATAAATTTCAGTAAAAAGAGTAGAATCATATTCAGTGCCTCTATCACTACGAAACCTCTTAATTTTTCTACCAAATTGATTTTCAATTTCAGCAATAAAGATCTTAAATTTTTCAATAGCTTCATTCTTATGACTCAAAAAATAAACATAAGTATAATTAGAACAATCATCAATGAACGTCATGACATACCTCTTGCCATTTCTAGTTAGGATACCTTCATATTCGCACAAATCAGAATGTATTAAGTCTAGTGGTTTGGATTCTCTTACAACATATTTATGTGAAGTTTTGGTTATTTTTGCTTGACTGCAGTATTCACATTTTCAAATTCATTTTCAGAAAATTCAGGGAGGACACCTAACTTGCTCATGTTATTTACTAACTTTTTACCTACATGACAAATCCTACCATGTCAAACATTAAAATTGCAAACCATATAAGCAGAAGATTCAATTTTATTCATAGCATCAACATTAAGCTTAAACATTCCATCAGTAGCATAACCCTTTCCTAAAAAAACTCTTATTCTTAGTTATAGTGTAAATATCAGACCCAATAGTTTGAAACAACCCAGCATTGTTGAGAAGATAGCCGGAAACAAGGTTCTTTCTCATTTCTGGAGTGTGAAGGACATATTTCAGCATGATTGTCTTTCTAGAAGTAAACTTCAACTTTATCGTACCAGAACCTTTCACCATAGTGCTGTGAGAGTCTCCCAACAACACTTTCTTATCCTTGGTTTCAGCATAAGTCTTAAACATGGACCTATCAAAATGACGCGAAGCACCACTGTCTATCCACCACCCATCGGATCCACCAACCATGTAGAACTATGGATCAGATACCATGGAAATTATAACGTCACTCACATCATTATCTTGTGTGTTATTCTTTTCCTTGTTAAACCTACAATTCCTAGCCATATGGTTTGGTTTACCACAGGTATAACAAAGAAACTCAGAATTGGAATTTTGTCCATTTTTCGATGGGTGTTGGTTCTTGTTTTGATTAGTCCTTCCTCCTCCTTTCTTCTGGTTCGGGTTAGGTTTCATATCCTTTTTCTTAGGTTTCAAACTGGGATGAGTCTTATTGTTAGAAACAATGAGAATCTCTTCCTTCTTATCTTGTTTCCGAGCTTCTTCATTAATCCTGAGCTTAACAATCAAACTTTCAAGAGAAAAATCTTTAGTCTTGTGATGCAAAGTATTACGAAAATCTTTCCAGCTAGGTGGTAACTTGTCAATCATTACAGAAACTTGAAATTGTTCATCAGTTTTCATACCTTCGGCCACAATTTCGTGGTAAATTTTTTGAAGTTCATGAGCCTGTGCAACAACTGATCTATCATCCACCATTTGGTATCTCACATAACGGCTCACAACATATTTATTTGAACCAGCTTCCTCGGTGTCATATTTTTTATGTAATGCATCCCATACATCTTTAGCAGTTTCAAAAGTTGGATAATACTTATATAAATCATCAGATAATGCGTTAAGAATGTAGTTTTTGCAATCGAAGTCATTATCGACCCATTTGTCAATGGCCTTCTGTTTCTCCTCAGGATTTTGAGGAACAACTTCTTTGGCACCACCGGTCGGAGGTGGATCGATAGCAGCACCACCAGCATCAGCAGCAGCAGCAGTCTTATCAGCAGCAGGTTCCAGGATGAACACTCGACACAATCATATGCAGCTTCATCAATTCGAGATAAAAGAACATCTTCAGCTTCCATCTTCTGAAATGCAACCCTTCAAATTTGAAAGGCTTGTTGGTATCATCAACGCGCTTCTTTTCAACTTCCATAGCAAAATCAATTACCTTAAAATTGTTGGAAACAATAAAGAAAATTCACACAAAATAAATCTCAAACAGCTGAGTCGTGGACGAGATCGCTATCTTTAAGGTATTTCGCGATTCTGCCTCTTGATTGTGCTGGCAGTCAAAAACTTGTCGAACACCTATGGGATAAAACAGTTGATTCTCTCTTGTTCGATTTCTCTGCACCTTGAGAAATCGAACCAACTCCTACTCTATGTTACACTTGCTCAGAACACAAATAGATGAAAAACTCAGTCATTCATCTTCTCCAAAAACTGCCTTTTATAACTCAAAGGAAATCAATTCGGTTTAATGAATAAAATCAATAATAACTGCATACTTAATATCCTCCATAACAGTAATAAAACGGCTAGAATATAAAACCGAAATTAATGAATTTAATTAAGAATATTAATTTCACAAAAAACCGTTATGGAAATCAGAAATTAAATCTACAAAAAATTAATTTTTAAATCAGTAGACCCCCCAGGACCCTACTCTCCCAAACTTTTTAAGTAATATAGATATATATATATAATATACCTAGTCAAATGCATGGGGTGAGACTTGAACCCAAGTCTATAGTGTGGGAGCCCAAAATAATACCACCACACTAATTCTATAAGTTTGATATAATATTACAAAAAAAAATATTTAAATATATATATCTCCCAACAATCCTACTTATATTTTAAAAACATTGAGCAAGTGTTGTATAGTTGTGCATCTGCAAAGGTGCCTTTCGACTTGAACCTCCGCATAGTGTTGAACTTTCTAAGTACCAGGTGACTAGAGTGACTTGCGTCTTGAACTCTAGCTAATATTAGATTATTTAACACGTACAACTATATCTAAAGTAAAGTCCTTAAGTTTGCACATTAAGGCCATGTGCTTATCCCTTTTTTAACAAATGATCTAGAGAAATGCCCAATTTCTCATAGAAGGCGGCCACACCTTCACATTCGTATAGGTGAGTCTGTCAAGAATACTCCTGTGTATACCACTCTAACTTAAGAGCTATAGACATCATTAAGAGTTAAAAAACCCAACCTGTTTACCACTTCAGGATATCATGCTATGGGAATGCATGACTCTATCATATCATTTATAACTTCGTCTAGTCCCTTTGAACCTATTCTAGGTTGGGTATCCATTACAAATGACTCAACTTCTAACGGGCAAAAGTCCCATGCTTTTAGAGGTATTCCATACCTTTTCTCTTGCTAATACTATCGTCAAAGGATCAGCTAAGTTTCCTTCAGATCTCGCATGATCTACTCTAACAACGCCAGTTGTGAGAAATTCTCTAACTGTGTCGTGTTTTCGACGTATCTGTCGATTCTTATTGTTATTATAACAATTCTCTACTACTCCCATAGCTGCAGTACTATCGCAGTGGATCAATGTGGCTGTTGTCGGTTTTCCCATACTGGAATGTCTGAAAACAGACTCTTCAGCCATCCCGCCTCTTCACTAGCTGCTGCTAGTGCCATCAATTCAGCCTCCATCGTAGATTGGGCTATAATTGTCTGATTCTTTGATCTCCAAGATACAAAGCCCCCAGCAATAGTAACATACATATCCACTGGTGGCCTTGGAATCATCTGAAAGAGTGTTCCAATTAGCATCGCTAAATCCTTCAAGGACTGCATGATACCTCTTATAGTGTAATCCTAGGTTTGTGGTTCTTTTCAGATACCGCATAACCCTCTCAATAGCATCTCAGTGTTCCAAACTAGGATTACTGGTAAACCTGCACAGAACTCCCACTGCATATGCAATTTCTGGTCTAGTACAATCAGTTGCATAACGCAGACTTCCAATTATACTAGCATATTCAGATTGTCTAACACTTTCCCTAATATTCTTAAAAAAATTCAAATTAGAATCAAACGGAGTACAAACAGGTTTACATTCAAAATATTCATACGTCCTCACAATTTTTTCAAAGATTATGGTGCTTGCTCCGGTCAAGCAATCAACACTTCTAACTGTACATTATTTGTGAGTACGCATATACTTCTCAGGAATGCTCTTACTGCTGACGAACTGGCATGTGCCGGAGTATATGTCTGAATTACATAGTGAGATTCAGCAGCATATTCAAGGTGTTGCATTTGCTATTCACGTGGACAACAGGATGGTATCGTCCCCAAGGCTCAAACACTTGATTACATAGTGAGAGGTGACCGCGAAGTCTTCTTTCAAGCGTTGCAGGCCTAGCTAGGAAACAAACAGACGCTGGTTTAAGTTGAAGACCTTTGGAAGATCATATTAAACTAACCAATCATCTATTCTATGGAACTGGGTTGGAAGTGTTTTTCATTGTGTATATCTCTTGTTTGGTGACTGAAGATGTCGATGACAAGTTGAAGACGCTCGGATCGAGGATGGTAACTAAGTAGCCTTAATAAGTGCGCAATGAGTACTTAATCATGGAAAGCTCCAGTACTTACTTTATGTAAATTGACGTTTAACCATGCAGAATCTAAGTGAGTAGTGAGGACATCATATGGTTGTTTCAATTGTTTCATAATTATCCTATCTTGACTTCTTTTGAAAAATGAGAATCTGCGTTTGAACAATTGGTAGATTTCTTGAAGACTCAATTCAGTTGGATTTGGACGTAACATGCCATCCGTGAGTAGTGAGTACAAGACCTGGCAACCTAATTGGCATGCATGCATTCTGAGTGGATTTAAGCTTCGGATAGGGTTGAAGGTACAATAACGAGCTGGCATTTGTGATGTAACATGATTTTTAGGGTTTTTCAAAATTTTGAATTTGATTACCCAATCTGTGTTATTTTTGGTTTTGGTGTGACTTAGTTTTCCTTATAAGCTTTACCATTTTCAGAGGGAAAACATAATTTTTAGAATACAAAACAAAAATCTTCTCTGACCTCGAAATTGTGGAGAAGCAGTTTTGATATTTTTCCATTGATAAGACATCTAGCACCATTAAAATTTCTACTGTTTGAAGCTCAACATATTTTCTTGAACAAAAACATCTCAATAAATACATAAAAGTAAATCAAAACATTTTTAATATGGAAATGGAAGGATTTTGCTAGATTGATAATTACATTATGGGGTCCATATAATAAACTCCTGATGATCAGAATATCAATCTTTAAACAACTTTCAAAAACCCCAAAGTAATTATAAAATAGGCTTCGAAGAATTTCATTTGTATTTCACAGTTCAATTGATTGACTTAGATGGTAAATAGTAAAAACTGTAGTGGGTGTTGATCTTCTACAATCGTGTCCTAAAGCTAAACGTGTCGAGTGATGAGAATAGGAGTACACGATCTATCATAGTGTTACATACATAGAATATCCTCCACAGAATCAATCTATTCCTCTCTATAAAAACCACCGGTCTTTTGTTGTCTCATTTCCACACAAACACACACTCTGCTGAGCACAAACAAGAAAAGTTTAGGGTTTTTTAATTTCTACACTGTACTAATGGCTTCTTCTTCACCTCTTCAAAAAATCAGGTATACTAATTTACACTCTGAAAATCTATATATCTTTTGTGGTGAAATAATAAGTTTTAACGTTATGCTTATCTGTGTTTGGTTGATTCAGCAATGAAAGCTGGAACCCCTGAAGTTTACTATCTGGATCCATCTGATAACTTGATGAAGATAACATCTGATTGGAGAGTCGTTGAACATGAAGATTTTCTTGAATTGAGTGTCGATTGTCTTAGCATTGGGCATCTAGTTCTCTTTGGTGCAGACCCAGGAGAAAATGTTATTCAAATTGTTGTTGCTTTAGAAAACAAGGAAAGGGCTGCTCGTTTTCATCACAAGGATGGAATGACAAACTTTAGCATTAAGATGAATCCAAAATTCCTCGACGTTTATTATAAGGTCGAAGATGCTTCTAACAGAGTGCGTTCTGAGCGTACCACCAGGCTGATTATTAACAAACTCAAGCTCAAGAAGTAATCATCAGCAGGAAGAATGTCTGATCTGGATCGGTTAGTACTAGTGACAAGGGCAAATGGAAGGTGGTTAGTTTTTTTGGTTTTCAAGTTTGTTGCTGCTGTCTTTTGAACTTTGTTTCTAGCTAGTATTTCATTTTGTTTTAGGGTTTATTTAATTTCAGTTTTTAGTTGGGGTGTTTTGGAAGTTGTTTAGAGGTTGATAATCTGATGATCAGGAGCTCATTCAATATGTAATCATCAATCATCCAAACAACTAACAATATCTATCTTAATATTATTAGTAAAAAATCCTTCCATTTCCATATTAAAATCAATATGTATTTTTTTGAGATGTTTTTGTTCTTGTACAGCTTCAAACAGAGATTCTAATGGTGATGTCCTGTCTATGCAAAAATCAAAATACAGACAGATTCTCCACAATGTAGAGAGAGACTATTATTTTGTTTTGTAGCTGGTGTCTTATGGGTGTATTCTGTAAAATCAGCTTTATTGCCCTCAATTTTGTATGAAAGCTCAAATTGGTAAAGCTTTAAAAAAGCAGAATAACACATTTTAGGTATTGAAATTCAAAATATGAAACCCTAAATATCATGTTACTTCACACGTGTACAGTACCTTCGAATAATATCCCAAAGCGTAAACAAATTCTCCGGTGCACGCCAGTTATGCTAGACATTTTGTGGTTAGCCGACCGCCAAGATATATATGACATAAATTTTCTTCCAAGGGACAATTTTGGATTAAAAATGATCATGCATGTCAATGACTCATTGCGTTGGCATCTCGTTCGATAGATTTGTAAATGGTTGAATTGAAATGTTTGCCTAGATGCTGAATAATGTCCTCACCTACATTATGCATGGTCAAACGTCAATTTGAATATGAATGGGGCTTCACATGATTAAATACTCTCGGAAACGTTTTGCAATACCTGAAATGACAACTCATCCATAAGAATGGTAGTTGGACATCTAATCTTTGAAGAATTCATGTCATTAAACAACACGAAGAAGAAGAAAATAACTACAGATTCTAGGATTTTTATAATGGAAGTCTAGTGAACGTTGAACTAACGGAGAGTTAATTCATGTCTTCACAACTTTAGATTCGTAGGAGAGACGAGAATTTTAGATTTTCATTTCTTTCTTTTTTCCAGAAGAACTGAACAAAAGAGTTATTCGGTTTTTAGGTAAGTGTTTGCATTTTATTGAATCTACAAATATTTACTTTGTTGGGTGTAAATCCCCGTGAGAATGAGGTGGCAGATGTTTTACTAAAATTACCGCACCAAGGCCACAGGGTACATGACTCTATCACCAGACACAAGCGCAAATCCCTTTCTTGCACTTAGACAACAACCACCGTCTCTTTGACCAGAACAGATTACCCACACAGGATATTATGTGGTTCGATTGCAATGGAATTTTCTTTCCTCAATGCGCACATTTTGATCTAGCAAAGTCACAACTAACCGCCGCCGAGACATTTGAACTGAACCTACTTAATTAACCATCGAGACATTTGAACTGTATCTTGTCAATTTAATTAATGCCCAAATTTTTCGTAACTCAAAATGAATCCTTCGGTATCATCACAGTAAATTATGTGCCTTAGAGTTGAGAACACTATGGTCGAGGAGTGGAAACAAACTTTTCTCTGACCATAACATTGGCTCCGCTAAGATATGACCTAAATTCACTTCCATTGTTTTGAAGTTTGAATAAGAAAAATTGTTCCAAAATTTACTCAAATTATCAATTTGTAAATTAAAAAATGAAAGATAAATACTACAAAATCCTAGATAAGAAACAATGTCTTAGTAATGGTTAACATGTTCTCGATCGCGTGTGTATAAGAAAGAAACCTTTAGTAAAATGGTAGTACTAGCGTAACGTGTTCATAAGTCTTCTAGTTTTCCAAATCGTGAATTTGTACCTTTCATATATAACCACTCCATGTAGTCTCATACAAGTAACTTTAGCCTATTTATTTATTTCTAATAAAATGATCCACCACCATAAATAACACCATGAAGTCGCACATTGAATGACTCTGAGTTCAATTGATTATTACTGTGGTTGGTGTTGATTTTTACCGGCACAATCTTCCTAAATTAAACTACACATGTCAAGGGATGAGAAGAGGAGTACTTGATAAATCATAGTGTTGCATACACAGAGTACTTGATAGTTCATCAAAAAACTCAAGCTGAAGAAGGAATTATCAGCAGTAAGAATATCTGATCTGGATGAGCAGTACTGATAAGGGGAAATGGAAGGTGGTTTTGAAGTTTGTTGCTGCTGTCTTTTGATGTTTCTTTCTAGTTTTTAATTTTGTTTTAGGGTTTATTTAATTTTTAGTTTTTAGTTTAGGTTGTTTTGGAAGTTGTTTAGAGGTTGATAATCTGATGATCGGGAGCTCATAATATGTACTCAATCATCCAAACAATTAACAGTATCTATCTATCTATCTTTATATTATTAATTGGTAAAAAATCCTTCCATTTCCATATTAAAATCAAGGGAATTTTGATAAAGTTCCCCAGTTTTGAATTAGGGTAAAAAAAGTGTCCCCGCTTTTTTGCACTTTTCTAAACTGCCCAGTTTTCTTTAAATAACGCTTTTCATCCCGTTAAATGCAAGGTGACAGTTATCTCACCTATTAAAAAGTCATATTTACCCCTGAACTATGTCGTGAACTATGAACCCTAACCATGAACCCTAACCATGAACCCTAACCATGAACCCTAAACTATATCGTGAACCATGAACCCTGAACCATGAACAATGGAGCCTAAACTATGAACCCTAATACCCTAACCCTGAACCCTGAACTATATCGTGAACCCTGAACCCTGAATCTTAAACCCCTAACCCTGAACCCCGAACCCTAAATCCATGAACCGAGCTCGACAAACCTGAAAAAAATGAATTAGAAGATAAACATGACAAGTAAAGGGTAAATAAGTAAAAAATTGGATGGAAAACTAAATTAGATGGAAAAGTTAATAGTGAGGGCAGTTTTGAAAAATTGAAAATAACGGGGGCAATTTATTAAACCGAAATTAAGAATGGGGCAGTTTATCAATATTCCCTAAAATCAATGTGTTGATTTATCTTTGATGTATGTTTTGATATGTTTTTGTTCAAAATTTTGGTAGAGCTTCAAACAGAAATTTTAATGGTGTTGTCTGTTGTCCTATCTATGAAAATACAGACAGGAATTCTCCACCATATAGAAACCCAAAGATGGTTTTGTTTGCTAGCTCTCTCTGTGTGAATTCTGTAAAAATCAGCTTTGTTGCCTTGATCAGTTTATGATGAAAGCTCAAAATGGTATAGCTTCAGAGGCAAGTTAAAGTTACACCAAAAAGCAAGATAAGAGAAATTCAAATTTCGAAACCCTAAAAATCATGTTACTTGACTGACTCCTCAAAACTTACAACTCACACTTGTACTACCTATATCCTATCTATACCGTAAAGTTTATTAGAGGGAATTATCCAGTGCATTCCATGTAGAATTTAGAAAGAGTGTTCCTTTTCTTTATTCAGTTTGTAGCTGTGAATGTTTGCATTTCAGATAAATCTGCAAATGTTCACTTATTTATTTGGTTGTATGTGAATGTCAATCTGATGAGAATGAGCCTCCGAATGTTTTGCTAAAAATTAGGCAACAACGGCCCATGGCCATGGTACATGAGTCTATGACCTTAAAAAAAGAACGCGACATCATTGCAGTTACCGCAACATTGGCTCCGCCAAGATATAACACAATTTTTCTTCCACATGACAAATTAGATTTCTAGACTGTTTCAAAATTTGAGCCAAAGGAATGTTTTTGTCTTTCAACCACTGAGACATATGACCTGTATCTACTTAATTTAATAATATGAATGCCGCCTGCCTGTAAAAGGGAAAGATCAGCATATTCCGGACAAAAAAGATGTCTCTCTGTCAAAAAGGAAACTTGATAATAATAGTATTCAGAGTAAAAATAGTAATAGAGGTGTGAGATTTGTTGACTTCATATGAGTTTTCAAGAAAAGTTTGAGCTTAAGAAATTGTTATGCACTCAATTTCAGTGAGCAACCCTTGGATTTTCCTCTATGGTTCTCATTAGTGAGGACAATTTTTCCTGGTTCTCAGGTATCTCTTCAACAAGATCAGCACAACTGAATTCTTTATTACCTTCTCTGTATAAACCACCATACTGAACTGGTACTTGTCCAGCTGATATGTATCTGTTTATCCAAATAACACGAAATTTAGTAAATCAATACATCACATTTTGCTGAAACATGACATCGGATTGGAGGACAATTACTTACTTGAAAAGGGTTTTGGGAGATTTTGAAGGTCTAGCGAAACAAACTTGCTCTTAGAGCAAGTCTTATGGTGGAATCCATCCATCTTCCACGCCACCTCAGCATTTGGAACTGTGGATGGAAGCGCAAGTGTAATGGTAGAATAGTAGAAACGCTATTCTTAATAGCGCTAAAAAAACGCTATTAAGAATAGAGCTTTTTTCTCAACCGTTTTCTCAACAACTCAGTTTAAATCTACGAATAAAAAAAAAACGTTATTCTTAATGGAGCTAAGCTCTATTCTTAATAACGTTTTTTATTTTATTTTAGCGCGCTATTCTTAATAGTGTTTTACGCTATTCTTATTTGCGTTTCCATGGATTCCACGGACCATTCCACCAAATCATGGAATCCTGCTTGGATTTTCTGTGGAAGACCCCAACTTGGAAGCCATTAGACTTGACATTTCTTGGATTTTCCACACTTGGAATAGGTTGGATTCCACCATAAGACTTGCTCTTACTTCTTTGTGATAGGAATGGACGACTAATCATCTTGTAGAATGCAAGGTACCACCATGGCACATTGATGAACACCTAAAATAATCGTCCAAACCCATGATAAACAAGAAAACAAACAAACCAGAAGTTCAGTGAACACCTAAGAATCTAAGGTCAATGAAAGTCAACTCTGGTCAATTTAATCAAAAGAACATGCAAACTGAAGTAATAACCTAAACAATTGAAAAAGCCAGATCAATGATGTTAATAAATGGTGAAAAAGATGATGAAGAAATTCATACATGTTTAGCAGCAAACTCAGGGTAATGATTTTAAATCAAATCAAAAGCTTGATCAGCAGCTAGGCAGAGTTCCCATTTTCCAGGTCCAAGAGAATTCTTCACATCATGGATTTGAAGAAAAGTTGAAACACCACCAAAATCAAGTTGTTTCCTAATACTCTTCTCTAAAAACTGGATCCTCCATTGGACAAACTTTAGTCTTTTTTCTTCGTTAGAAAGCATCTTAGGACATAAATCTTTATTACTTTGAAACTCGCCATGAACAGTGTAAAAAACTGGGTGTCCTTTTTTATCAAACCCATTCATGAAAAAAAACCTTTTCAAGATCATTACAAAGACCAAGATCTTCATCAATTAATGTATTAATACCGAATTCTTTCCTCCATTTCACCGTGTATTTAATCATTGTAAATGCTTCTTTCACTTTGAAACCTCTTGTTCTCAGAAATTTCAGCAGGATCACATCACTCTTTTCGTCACCAATTAGAGTGTAGGTACACGAAATAGGTTCGCCACGTGTCAGACATAAAAGGAAGAAATAGGGATAGAAAATCTCACTAGAAGATCCCAGTCAGAAACTTGTCAATTCAAATGTCAGAATTATCTCGTCGTCGATCTCCCTTGCGAAGTACAAAGAGAGTGCGTGCGGAGGCGAGAAGACTCGCACCAAGTTGAAGTATCCAACAAGATATCAAGGACGAAGTCGTAAGGGATGAAGTAAGATTACTTAGCTGAAAAGACAAGCCATGAGATGGATAAATTATGGAGCAAGAAAGAGACAGGTGTCTCGACAAGCCCATGTGAAGTTAGAGAAAGAAGGGGAAAAACTTTATGGAAAACGGTCTGGGCGAAGTGTAAAGCACTACTGCGAGGACGTGACGAGATAAAATAAGCTGTGTTTTATTAGGGTTAGATGGCCTATAAATAGAGGTCCTTGGGCAATGTAGGGGATCGGATTTTTGGGAAGAGTAGGAGAGCTAAGTCTAGAGTGAGATTAGGGTTTCCTTGTACTTAAAAATTTGTATCTTTATTAGTTTGAATGATTCATCAATAAATATTTCGGTGTTTATATTACTTAGTATGACTTGGATCTTGGTTACTATCACTTTGGGTGTGCTACTGGGTTTCCAGTAGTAACATTTTGGCGTCCAGAAACAGGGAACTTAGATTGGGGATTCATCCTCATCTAAGGAGTGGAGAGAAGCTGAAGCTGAAGTTTAATGGATAGCCGGTATTGAAACTAGGATAAGTTGATGACTAGAACACCAGATCGAGCGACACACATGATAACGACGAGGAGAAGCAAACAATTGAAGGCCAAAAGAGGAGGAATAATGGAAAGAGGAGGAACATCAGCTGCAGGAGAGAGACAACGCGTGAACCAGCGTGATACTGAGGAGGCCAGCAAAGATCATTTTCGAGAGGGTTCTGTACACACTTCCGACACGGAAACCGTTACAGGAGAAGAGATGACTCGTGAGGAATTGGAGGAGAATATTAGTGAAGAAGGCATGACGTTAGAACAGCTAAGGGAGACGCTCCGTCTTGAGAGGGAGCGAGACAGGGATCTAGCAGAGCAACATGCCCGATTGACGAGACAAAACGCTAGGTTGGTGTTGCAGAATCGCCAGCTGAACGAGGAAGTGGCAGCCGAAGTCACGGATTCAGAGGTGGACACGAAATCGTCAGGAGAAAGGGAGTTACGACGAGGAAGATACACCCGCGAGGACGACGGAGGAGACCGAAGAAAAAGGCGACGAAGAGAAAGCAGTGAAGAAAGAGAGTTTAGGAGAGCATTGGAAATATCAAGCGGGGAAGATCAAAGGCGGAGGTACGAAGAAGGACGGGGGCACGAGGAAAATGAGAGGAGAAGAGAAGATGATAGACAGCGCGAATTCAACCGGGAGGATAAGGGAGAAAGGAGTCACGGTGAAGGAAGGCTCAGGGTGATGAGAGGAGACCGACGGGAGAGAAACGAAGGGAACCTGAACCAGGAAGTTTTGGACGAGTTGCGAGATATGAGAACACTGATAAACAATTTGCGAAGAGGCGGCAGAGTGCAGCTGGCGGAGGCAATAGAAGAGGACGATAAATCTCCATTTACCTATGAGATAATGTATGCGGACATCCCAGAGAAATGCGTGCTACCAACACTACCAAGCATATTCAGTGGATCTGAAAGTGTTGTGCAGCACTTGAAACAATACACCCTTTCGTTGATGCAATGGGGGTGAAATGATGCGGTACTTTGTCGATACTTCCCCGCGAGCTTGACCGGGGAAGCGTTGGCCTGGTTTGATGGGCTACCAGAAAGATCGATTTCGTCGTTAAAAGACTTATAGAGGATATTTCTGACCACTTATATAACTAACAACATGTTGAGGCCAGGAATTGAGACTCCATTCAATTTGAGAAAGAGACCCATAGAAAGCCTGCGAGGATTGGTGACGAGGTGGAGAATGGTATGCAGCGAGCTTGCAGGGAGAATTGACGAGAAAAATTTCATCTTAGCTTTCGTGAACGCTTTAATCCCAACTGACCTGCTGTATACTCAGATATTCATTATTCAAAACTCGCCGACGATGAATGAATTGAGAGAGTACCAAGAGGAATACATAGCCTTGGAAGAAAAGCAGAGGCAAGTTAGCGAAGTGGCACCGATTCCAGCGAAGGAAGGAAATTCAAGGTTATTACCAAGGAAAGTGCATGTCGTGGAGAATGATTCGAAGCATGAAAAGGGAGAGCCTTCAACTCCAATCCCAACGAAGCTTGTAGCTGTATCAAGTGGAGATCAAGAATGGATCGATCAATAAAGGTATGAGGAGTCAAAACAAAGGAATTACAAGCCACGAAGTTTCAATACAGGGTATCAACAAAGGAATAATCAAGGACCTAGATTTGGAGAGCGGAGACCAAATACACCAGATTTTGAGGATTTGAAGCTCCCTAGGCTTAACACGACCGTGTAAAAGGTATGGGAGGAAATAGTATTAACAGAGGAGATCCCACCACCACCCAATTTGGGAAGAGAGACACCCCCAGGGACCAGGAGTCATGATTTCTGCAGATATCATCGTTTTCATGGACACCACACAAAGGACTGTCGAAACATTCGACGAATTATACTTCGTCTGATAGAACAGGGAAAACTCGCACATTCTGGAAGGTTATGTGCCGCCACCACCACCACCTCGTGACAACCAGCAGATATACCGAATTGAAATAGATCGAGGAACACAAAAGCCAAATTATAATACGATAATACATGCAGCGAAGAGCATCCAAAATTTCCATGAAAACATACTCAAAAGAGTACATAAGAGGGACTTCGAGGGAAACGAGATATTCAGCGTTACAACAAGAGAACCATTAGAGGAATGGAAAAAAGAGAAATAACATTCTCAGCAAAGAACGCACCCGAAGGAGGAAATTCTCACACAAACCCCTTGGTTGTAACCCTGGATTTTGGGAAATACTCAAAGTAGGAAGAAGATCAGGCCGAAAAAAAGAAAATCTGGGAAATTGACAGAATCTTGGTAGACACGAGGAGATCGGTCAATATAATATTTTATCATACCTTTAGAACCATGGGGTACAAGGACTCGGATCTTGTGCCATCAACGTACAACATAAATGGGTTTAATGGAGTTTCCTCTAAGTCGAAATGATAACTAGTTGTAAAAAATTTCGCTAGCGAGCTGGAAACAAAAGTCACATGCAGTCTGCGTGATAGACATAGAATCACCTTACAATGCCCTCATACGGAGACCATGGATACACGGAATAAAATGGATTGCGTCTACATATCATCAGGCAATACGATTTCCCATGCCAAGTGCGATTGGTGAAATAAGAGGAGACCTCCTGGACGCGCAAGATTGCATCAAGAAGGATGTCCATAACTATGATGAGAAACAAAGAAAGAAAATAGAACAAAGGAATAAGGCGTGTTAAGAAAGGAGGGCTGAGCAACTGATGATATACACAATCAGGACATGTGAAGAGTTGGACACAACACAGAGGGACTTAGACGAGGAGGTAAAAATGACGAGTGATGGCGAGAAGGAATGCGAGATGACTTCAGAAAAGGGAGGTCAAGCTGAGGTAAAGAAAAGTGAAAAGGTAAAGAAAGGAAAAACGATTGAATATGGCGAGACATCGAGAAGCGAGAAAGAAGCCGTTAAATAAAAACGAACCCCGAGAGGAGGAGTAAAGATAAACACTTCTAAGCGTAAAAAGGCGTTGAAACGAGAGGCTGATGAAAGCGTCGAATTGCATGGTAAAGGGAAAAAGGCTAACGAAAAAGAAGAAATGGAGCGATTGAAGGAAGAACTCTACCAAGAGAGACGAAAGAAGGAAAACTTAGTGAAGGAACGCATAAGGTTGGAAAGACAAGATGAGAAACTTATAATTTAAAATAATAATTTAAAAAGGAAGCAAGAGGGGAGTAGTACACAAAGAGGAGACTATGCTCCAAAAAGGGTAGCTGAAGGATGTCGCGACTACCGGCGAGATATCAGGGGGCGAGGGGAACAAAACGAACGAGAAGACTTAAAGAGAGTTATAGAGAATAGCATGAGGGAATTCAGAGAAAGGGAGTATCTAACGCAGAAATCGATGATGGCCGGCATGAGAGGAAATAGTACCCAAATAAAAGAAAAGGCAACCGGGACGCAACCCAAACTAACGAATAAATGTGCAAATAGTGAACCATGCAAACCAGAAATAGCAGCACTGTTCTCGTTAAGGCAAAGAGAAAATGAAAATATGTGAACTCTAGTGGCGAGATGGAACGCGATTTGCAGGGAACTAAAAGGAAGGATTTCAGAGGAAGATTTAGTGCGCTCATTTATCTATGCGTTGTCAACTAGGCGACCATTATTCATGACATTTTTTAAGATCAGAAAAGAAGTAAAGATGAAGGAATTGAAAAGATATCAGTCTGAGCACATTCGCATGGAAGAGGAACACTGATAATGAAGGAAGAGTGATAGAAACCAGATGAATGTCTTAATTCAATCTATCAATTGATAATGTATCAAATTTCAAAAGGATAGCAATGAAATTTTTATGAATTTTGATAAATCGTATCATGAATATGAATTTCACAAGAGCAAGGTAAGACCTCACATTAGGAGGCAAATAAGATTCATGAGATAAACAGTTTCTAGGGAAACTTAAAACCTTTGCATAGGAAGGCTGAGAATCCACGGCATGCACCGTAGTTCGCATGAAAGTGCAAGAGGCAAGACCTAACTCATGTCATGAACAACTCTCAGAGATATAATCTAGGGGAAATGATAAGACCTATCCACTGAGGGTCCCTTTTTATGATGGCCTTTAGTAAGGGGTGCAGAAATATGACCAAGGCGTCGACGTATTCGGTTGACCTGCGGGTGCCTGGGATGTCTGGAGAGTTACCGGCCATGTTTTTATGGCAAGTCTTGGCTACGATGCACTCGATCACAAAGAAACCTCACTTAGGGTGTGGCTTCGTAACCCCAAGCCATATTGGCGAAGGTGATAAGAAGTCAAGAAAACAAATGACTATCGTAATAACTGGATGGGAGGAGACCAACATGCATGTTCGGGTTAACCTCCTTGAAGGGGAAATCATGGGGAATATAAAGGGATGGCACCCTCCAGATTAGGGAGTCGTATGACCAAAAAAGACGGCAATGTCATGGGGCTAATGTTCATGGGAACAGTTAGGCCTGTCGCATTGTCGCGGATAAAAATAAAATAAATGTTAAGACGAGGTAGATGGATTATTATTCGCAAGGTTAATAAGCATCTGATGTTTCGTCGAATTAAAATCCTTCAAAAAGGATGAGGCAAAATAAGATCTTAATTAGGAGGCGCGCTAAGACCTTGTATAAAGTAACATATAACAATCATAAAATGAATAAGAACTAAAGGAGGCGAGATAATTCTTGGAAGGTAAAGGCAAAAGGGTAGCAAAGGTAAGGCTGGAAGGAAAATAATATTTTTTACATTTTATGTTCTTCTTTAACATTATCCACACGAGACTTAGTGTTTCGCTCCGACGAGAAAGGAAAGAGGCAAAGGAAATAGCAAATAACATAAGAAAGCCGAGGTATCGATTACCTATGCGCTGCTGGGGAGGTATTCATTAACTATGCACCCTATCTCGGAAACACACAAAAGAATAAGAGACTAGTATATACTTTAAATTTCATTATTCTTTTGAGTATTCCCTCGGTAAGTATATACTTGGAAAAATAGAAAATCATGGTGATAACATAAAATTCAATCAAAGTACTACCCGAAGAAGTTAAAATGTTTTCCCCCAAGCTTGGGAGCGCCCAGAAAGAAAAATTGTTTTTAAACAAGTCGGGCATAAAACCAAAAAAGGATTGAAGAAAACTAAAGCTACTGCTGAGGGAGGGCGTTATCAGTAATGATTGTCTCGGGAATTTCATCATGTGATCCACTAAGACCAACACCAGTACTAGCAGAGGCGCCCTTGGACTCTTCCTCCACGACCTTCGTGTCATCAACCTTCTGCTCCTTGCCATCTTTAGTGAGTCTATCTTCGTCACCAGAGATGACATTATCATCCTTTGGTTGTTCGTCATCGGAGAACACCTCTAAAGGAAAAGTAGGATGAGGGAGGCCTTGCTCATCACAGAAGTTTCCAAAAAGAGAGACCAGATAGCTCTGAGTATTCTTACGAGCTAATTTCTCCACCTTCGCAGAAGACTCAAGCATTTCGTCCATATCATCGTTCAAACCATTGACCTCATTTTGAAGGCGAAGAATCTCTGTGCGAGACTCATCTCTTTCACGAGAAAGGCGAAGGACTTGGCTCTTATGACGCTCTTCAGACTCTACAAAACCAAAAAGAACTTTATCAGAAACTAGGAGTTTGACGTAATCAATGATATTTTTCATTGCACCTAAAGCTACCTTCCATCTGCAAGATAGTGGTATTCAAGGTTTCTTGAATGTCAGTGTACAAGTGATCCATCTTGGAGATCGCTAGATCCGATTCTTGAAGCTGGACGTATAACTCGTGATATGCATTGTCCCAGCCTTTACCATGACCAGACTTCGAGGTATCTTTGTCGGATTGAATGACAAGATCACTCTTATTTTTGCGAGGTTCAATGGACTTGGCTTGAGAGGAAGACTTGATGGACTTCGGGCGAGATGAGTTATCTAGCTGAGCCTGAAGGAGTTACACTTTCCTTTCAATCTCTTTGTTTAAACCGGTTAATTTATTGCGATATTTGCGAAGACCAGCCACAACCTTACTTTTACTATTGATCGCGCGCTCGTAATATTCTTCCAGTCTCTTGTAGGCAGCTAACGACGAGAAGTGGAGATTCCTCGAAGTAAGGAGGGAATTATTGACTCGTTAAAGTTCCATCTTGAGGCGCTCATTATCATCATGAAGATGGTGATTCAGCTCCTCATTACGAGAACAGTCAATGGACAGACGATCTATTTGCGAAAAAAGACTTTCGACCTTCTCATTTAAAATTGTGTTCTCAGACACGTAGTAGTCATTCTGGGTCACGAGGTTCACGTTCTTGGCACGAAGATCTTCTAATGAGGCGGATGCTTTGGAGGCACTCGCTTGGCGTTGCAGGCACCGAGCTTGACGAAATACGAAATAAGAAAATAACATAAATAAAAGCAAAGGCAAAGAACGAATCTGCGAAGGGAAGGAACTTACTCAGGAGCTTCTCTATTTTTTGACTTTGCTTGCTGGAATGCTCTTTTTCCTCTTTAAGCTCTTTTGTCAAATTCTTGATTTGAGCTTCGTCCTTCTTGGCCTTTTCATGAACCAGTCTAATTTCTACGAGACTGGCCATATGATGGTTGACCTCTTGTAAGTCAAAGAACCAAAAGTTAGAAGTAAGCCTCGGAGCGAGAGGAAGTTCGAACTAAGGAGACACAAAGGATTCACCTGGCACATTAAGGCGGAATGTTGCTGCAGAGACAAGTTCATATAGGCGTTCAGCATCACAGAAGAATCTTGGGAAAGAAAATCGTCAGAGCTAAAGGTCACCAAGGATTCTAAGGCACGGGCTGGATCTTCGCGAGCTTTGTCATAAACCTCCTAAAGAAACTTCATGTCAGGATCATAAATGAGGTTAGACATCGCTGACAAAGTTGCTTGCTTCTTCTTATCGCTGGCAGAACGATCCACAGTGAGATTCTTGGGGGGCTCAACCTTGGAGAGAACTGGAAGATCAACTACTTTGGGAGATGCGATCGTACGAGGCTGAGAAGGTTGAGGCTTGGGAGGAGTAGAGAGGCTTGTAAGTATGATAAATTTCGAAACTGCGGTCAAAGCATCTAGATCCAGGACCTTTCGTTACCTCTTATACTCGCCTAAAGGAGGGGCACTAGTCTGCGAATAACAAGATTAGCGGGAAGACGGCTAAGAGTTTGAAACAAGCGAGGTAGTAATGATGATGAAATAGAAAAACTGAGAAGAAAGAGGAGGCGGAGTAGGGTGGTCACGCCTTTTTCGCCCTTTTGTCGACCCTGAGGTGGGATGCGTAACAAGAGGAATATCGTCCTACGAGGAGAAAAGGATTAGAATTTAAGGATATCACGAGAAGAAAATTATAGGCGAGATGGATACCTGTTTGGGAGTTGAGGACTTGGTAGTTACAACCATTTCCTTGCCCGTCCTGAGAAAGCCAGCGGGAGGCATTACGAACTGAAAGATAGGAGAAACGTGAGAACTAACCAAATCTCGAAACAAGGTGGGTCGTAAGGAAGGAAGTCATACCTCGGCTAGCACAGACCATCGAAGTCTCCAAGGATCGCAACCAGCGAGATAGCAATGTTTAGGAAGAGGACCTTGGCGAGGAACCCCTGTCTCGTCAAAACCCCAAACAAAAGGGCCACCCACCACCAGAGGAAACATCGCCCAATCATCGTCACCAGAAAGGCGAAGTTGGGAATCCACGTCTAACAAGAGAGTTTTGGTCAGACCACGACAGTCTTTCGAACAAGCTCAATGCCCCACGCACTCCTGATGCTCTCTCATGCTTGTGAACTTCTCCGAATAGTTAGCCACAAAGGAATACATGTTGAAATCGCGAGAATCGAATTCTTCGGCCACTGATGGAGCCTGCGAGATACCACTACCAGAGAGGATTTAATTAGAGCAGTTTGAATAAGTTGTTTGAGTTCATAGAGGAATCCCCCAGATGAATACTTCTTCTTTGATGGGTTTGGGATGAGGAGAAGGAGAAGTGAATTCATGATTAATTAGAGCAGTTTGAATAAGTTGTTTGAGTTCATCTAAAGCTTTCTTTTCTGTGTCTGTAAGATCTGATACTTCTGAGTTTACTCCCATTGCTTCTACTTTTGGTGTTTCATTTGCTTCTACAAGAACCCCTTTATGCTCCCGTTTTTCTGCACTCTCACAACCTCTCAAACAATACAACTCTCAATGTTGCTCTAACTGCACTATCGTTTCTACCTATTTATACTTGATAAGAAGTTGGAGGAGAAGAATAAATTCTGCCAAATATAGAATACTACTGGTTTCCTAATTTTGGAATAAACCTCTGTTTAAGAAACCCAGTTTTTAAGCATGGGCTTAGTAAACCAGTTCCCATCAGTTGACACGTTTAGCTCTACACTATTTTACTAGCTAAACCAGTCAATTGAACCAGGAGTTACCAATGTGTGACTTACAGTGTGGATCACTTGCTTAGCGTTCAGACCCAAATTGACATTTCGTCGCATTAACCAAATCTTAGTTAACCATTTCCAAAAAAATAAAAATAAAAACTAGGAGAATAAAAACACAAGTAACATGAAAATCTTCAACTGATTCCTTTACTAGGACAGAGACCTACCTTACCAATAATTATTAAGAAGATCGCCAGCTGAGTTCTTCGGTTGCATCTAACTCTAATCTTCACGAGCTACCTGCATGGGGTGCATAATAGATGAGAACTTGTTAGAATAGAGTTACAAAAAGAATGACATCATAAGAAAAAAGATGAAGATTGATCTAACATTGTTCTGCAGACTTGGTTGGCGGCCAGAGTAATATCATGAACATACATATCCACATACAAATGTTTATAAGAAAACGACAACCTACTGTCTTACACAACAAGTATATATCTGAGATCTTCACTAGTACTGGATTTGAAACTGCTAATTCAAGAAAAGTTGGCGAGAGAACATATGGAACTTTGATGCCATCATATGGTTATAAGAAAACCTACTTCTGGTTATAAGGAAATCTACTTTTAAATTGATTGTATAGGTAAGAAATTTGCCCCTAGAGATGCCCATTTTAAGTACCTAAGCAAAACACGAATAGTATACGACATGTGAAGAAGATTTATGTCAGTGCATAAGATACTCAAGAATCCGTACAAACTCTCGTAGAGTTAGACAAAGATTGAGATACTACGTGAACAAAGATTAAGAATGCGAAACTCACATCAACTTCGCTTTCTTCTTTTTGTTCTTGATATCCTCTTCTGCACTATTGTAGTTTTCGTCTTCTTCTTCTTCTTTGCCATCATTGACATCACCAATGTTCATGAAAGGAATCCCATACTTTTCTGCAATCAAAATTGACTATCAATGGCATGAATAAAGCAAACAAAATTGCATATTGTTTTCAAGGTATAGGTTATAATATCATATCACTAAGGCGTAATCCTACTTTAAAATGAGGACCCATTAAAATTGGTTATATAAGAAGTTTATTTCTAAAAGTCTACATTATTTTACTGTGGTGGAGAATGTAAAGTCCTAGGAACTAAGCAAAGCAGCAGTAGTATACACGGTTATGGAAGTGGATAAAAGAAATGTACATAGCAAATATCCAGGCGAAATAAGTTTTAGGCTAAGCTTAACAGCAATAAATACTCACCCCATGTTCGTAGTCTTTCCTTTTTCGTCTCAATATCTTCTTCTTCCTGCTCCTCTTCTTCTGAGTCGTCATCATCTTCCGAGTCTTCCTCTTCAGAATCATCATCACTTTCTGACTCTTCGTCTTCTGACTGATCATCTTGCCCAACATAAGTTCCAGAATCAAGTGATACAAGGCTCTCCACATAAACGGAGGTAGTAGAAGAGTACGAATCAAAGTCATCATGAGCCTTGAGATTTATCGAAGTTCCACTCTTAAGATCATACAAATCCAGACAAAAATCGAGACCAGTGTCATATCCTAATAAAACCTCGCCATTCTTGACAAACTGAAGCGGAATCAAGTGTCCAAAGAACTTGCAGATTGTTGCTTGCTCAACGGTGAAATTCTTTTCCCAAGATTCTGTCACTCCATAGGCCTTCATCTCCCATACATCAACGACACCTCGGTGCATAGAACCAAGTAAGCAAAGGGATCCTCCCAATGAACACAAATTTTCTTCAGAGTATTCATCACAAAAGCTGGGTAGGGGCATCTCATCGAATCTGTCATCCTTGAATTCAAAAGAGACTATGACTTTGTAGGTCTCAGATGCCATGGGGTCAGTCTTTACTATCCAATGCATAGCTCCATTAACACTCACTCGAGCCATATCTGGTTCTCCCAAACCAAATTCATAAGGTATGTCCTCAATTCTTCTCCATAAGTCAGAACCTAATGTATATACCTGAACTTCGCAACAACTTTCTGTTGCGTCTGTAACAATAAAACACTCAAGAAAGATGTTAGAAAGATGTTAGAATAAAAAGATTAATTTCTGGAAGGTAAATAAACACTCAATTGGACTGCAAACAGAGGACAGAGTCACGTGTTCAACACGCTGTCCTTAACACGATATTTGACCGGTACGCCTCAAGAATGAGTGATGCCTATACCCTGTGGTCAAGTTCGTATCCGGGATAAAACTGCCCGTTGCAAGCACTGTTAGCACTACAGTACTTGCCCACTCTTACGACCTCAACAGCGATTGTGCACGGAATGAAAAATAAAGGACCACACAGGGGGAGAAGACGAAAAGAAGAGGATAGTAGCTCTTCTGGACACAAAACGAAATGAGAGAAAGTGATCGCTTTATATAGGGGAGAATAGAGAGAGGTCTCATAAACGCGCATTAAAACAATTTCAATTAATTCAGATTTTTTCCAACGGTTTTAAACGTTCATGCATCACTTAATATCGATTTGAAATGTTCATGCGTCATTATGTTTGATATAAAACGTTCATGCAAATTAATGTTCATGCATAAACATAATGTTGCCCAAAGAATTATTTTGTTTCAAATATTGATTCGATAATTCAAAAGAAATTTTGCCAAAAAATATAAGTCTTGACCCACACCCACACCCACACCCGAGCCCGAGCCCGAGCCCGGCCCGGCCCGCCCGCACGGACGGCGGCGGCGTGCGTGCTTCGGTGCAAAGCACCGCGCGTGTGTGAAAATGTGCGATTGCACCAACTAGCCCATTGCCTAAATCCTCTCCCTCGCACAAAAGTGCTAATGATCCAAGGGCCACTCTAATATCAAAAAATTCAGTACTTATGGAGAGGTATCATCTTTAGTTTTCCCTATGTGGGACTAAAGGTTCATTCACAAATAGTGAAAATGAGCTAGTGTCCTTAGTGACCAATAGATCCTAAGTTCCAATCCCACCAAGACCAAAAAACCAAACTATTGTATAAATTCATTTTCTCTAACAATCCCCCACATGAATGAAATACCGATAAAAAATCAGAAAACGGAAAGCGAGAAATACTACTTAGGAAAGAGGTGTCCATGAGGTCTTGAACCTTTGTTTAGTGAGAAATTGCCGGAACTACTTGATGGACAGTGAATACAGTGTCTTGAACTGCCATCGTTTGGTGTAATCCGCGATAATAACCACGCGTGATATCTCTCTAGGTGCTGTCGAGTTCGTGCCGTTGTGTCCTTTTTGGCCCTGGACAAATCCCGTTTCTCTGAATGCTCTAGAGAATCAGCTCTTTTCTCATAGGAAGCGACCCACTTCCACATTCAGATAGGTGAGTTCTATCAAGAATGTTTACTGCTACACCCCACTTCAATCTAAAATCGAAACTATAGAACTCATTAAGACTTAATAGAAAGTCATCCTCACATGAAGTCACACTATCACGTCTACACCATAGGGAAGGGGCAGAGAATGAATTCTCTGATAGTGTTTACCTTGACCCGCCATAAATTAGTTTCTCATTCGAAACCTTGATCTTGGGATCTCCAGTCAGCAAGGTTGAGTATCCTTCATGGCAAGTTTATTTAATGAGCCTAAGCCCCATCCCCTTAGATGCATTACTAACTATCTCCTTGGACAAACCTTTCGTCAAAGGGTCCGCGATATTCTCCTTGGACTTAACCCAATCAATGGAAATAACGCCTTTTGAGATTAGTTGTTTTAGGGTATCGTGTCTTCTCTTTATATGTATAGACTTCCCATTATAGTAGATGTTTTTAGCTTTAGCTATGGCACCTTGATTATCACAATGAATAGATATAGCCGGCACAGGCCTATGCCAGAGAGGAATGTCTTCTAAAAAGCATATTAGCCAAGCGGCTTCCTCTCCTGCTTTATCGAGCGCAATAAACTCAGATTCCATAGTGGATTAGCTATGCAGGTCTGTTTGGAACTCTTCCAAGAAACAGCCCCACATGCTAGAGTGAAAACATATCCACTCGTAGACTTAGACTCCTCTGAGTCTGATATCCATTTTGCATCACAAAATCCCTCAAGGACGGCAGGATACCTTTCATAATTCAAACAAAAGGTCAACGTGTATTTCAAATACCTCAACACTCTAAAAAGTGCATCCCAGTGTTCCTGCCCTGGATTGCAAGTATACCTACTTAACCTACTCACCGCATAAGCAATGCCTGGCCTAGTATAGTTCATCAAATACATCAGACTTCCTATAACTCGTGAGTATTCAAGTTGTGATACTCCATTACCTCTGTTCTTTTTGAGTTTACAAAAAGGATCATACGGAGTATAAGCAGGTTTACAATCAAAATGATTGAATTTTCTAAGCACGGATTCAACGTAGTGAGATTGACTAAGACTATAACCGTTAGAATTTCTCCTAATTTCCATCCCTAAGATTACATCTGCAGGGCCTAAGTCTTTCATGTCAAAGTTCTCATTCATCATGTTCTTAGTGGAATTAATTACATCCATGTTTGTACCAAGTATAAGCATATCATCAACATACAAGCATACAATCACACAGGCATCATTTACAAGCTTAGTATATACACACTTGTCAGATTCATTGATTCTAAAACCACTGGAAAACATTACATGATCAAATTTTTCATGCCATTGTTTAGGTGCTTGTTTCAATCCATACAAAGATTTTTTCAGTTTACAAACTTTGTTTTCACAACCTTTTACTACAAATCCCTCAGGTTGTTCCATGTAAATTTCTTCATCTAATTCACAATGTAGAAAAGTTGTCTTTACATCCATTTGATGTATTTCTAGGTTATGAACCGCGGCTATAGCAATTAACATCCTAATGGAAGTAATTCTCGTAACGGGTGAGTAAGTATCAAAGAAATCTACACCTTCCTTTTGTTTGTAGCCTTTGACTACTAACCTAGCCTTGTATTTTTGAATAGTTCCATCTATGTTACGTTTCCTCCTGAAGATCCATTTACATCCTATGGACTTACACCCTGGAGGTAAATCTACTATCTCCCATGTATCATTTTCTTTGATGGATTTCATTTCACTAATAGAAGACTCTTTCCACCATGGAGCTTCAGAAGAAGTCATGGCTTCTCTATAAGCCTGAGGGTCAGACTCTGCTAGTGTTATGAAGTCAGGTCCAAAAGAGGTTTTGGTTCTAGCCCTTTTACTCCTCCTAAGATCAAATTCTACTTCATCTTCCTCTAAAGGTAAAGTCTGACTGGTTGAAGGAACATCTAGGGGATCAACACCTCTCTTACGAGAGTCAGATTTTAAAGGAAAAACATTTTCAAAAAACACAGCATCCCTAGACTCCATAATAGTATTTACACCAATTTCAGAAACATCATAATTCACAACCATAAATCTATATGCAGGTGTATGCTCAGGATACCCTATGAAGACACAGTCAACAGTTTTAGATCCTATCTTGGTTGCTTTAGGTTTAGGGATCTGAACCTTAGCCAAACACCCCCACACTTTAAAGTATGCTAAAGAAGGTTGTCTACCTTTCCACAGTTCGTATGGAGTTTTATCTGATCCTTTAAAAGGTACTCTGTTCAGGATATAGCAGGATGAGAGGACAGCTTCCCCCCACAAGTTCGAAGGTAATCCTGAACTAATTAACATGGAATTCATCATCTCCTTAAGGGTGCGGTTCTTACGTTCAGCTACTCCATTCGACTGAGGTGAATAAGGAGGGGTAACCTCGTGTATTATGCCATGTTCTACACAGAAATCTCCTATAGGAGTTATGTACTCGCCACCACGGTCAGACCTAATGGTTTTAATGGTAGTATTCAATTGGTTTTCAACTTATAGTTTATACCTCTTAAATGCTTCTAAGGAATCATCCTTACCTCTAAGCAAATATATATGACAGTACCTAGTACAGTCGTCTATAAAAGTTACAAACCATTTCTTGCCACCTCTAGTTTGAACTGATTTCATGTCAACTAGGTCTGAGTGGATTAATTCTACGGGTTTAGAATTTCTATGAACATTTTTGCTAAAAGGTTTTCTAGCATACTTTGATTCTACGCATATTTCACATTTGTGTTCCTTTTCCAAACTAAATTTGGGTATGCAGCCCACATTGGCTAGTTTAAGCATTGACTTATAATTTACATGTCCAAGTATACCATGCCAAACGTTCAAAGACTCACAAACATAAGCAGGAGAATCATTATTATTCATTACAGCAGAGTTTACATTAAGCTTATACAGACCCTGGTGGGCCTTGAAAGGGTATAGAAATAAGCGTGATAAAACGCGGGCCTACAGTAATACCGCAAGTGCACGGTCGTCGGTTGTAGCTCGTGCAAGTACGGGTCGATCCACAGAGATCGGGTGTGTTTTGGAAGTGTTTTATAGCTAATTGGGTTCCTAAATTGCTGTTGGGCTTTGAAGCCTTTTGGCTTAAATTGGGCTTTGAGTATTAATGGGTTTGAATGCCCTTTGAATGAATTGGGCTTAGTGGGTTTGTTTAACAATAAAAAGAACTGAGCTTGGGCTCAGTTATCTTTGAAGTGTAAATGGGCTTTGGCCTGAACTTGGGCTCAACAGTTCACTTGTGAATTGGGCTCAGTGTCTTTTGTTGTGAACTGGGCTTTGGATTCAGTCAAGGTTCTGGGCCTTTGGGATGAAATGTATTGGGCTTGGCTATTGAGCTAGGCCTTTGGGTTAGACAACTGAACTTGGCTTGGCAGGAGAAGAAGTAGCAGCAGCAGCAGCCTGGCAGCAACCTTGGCAGCAACAACAGCAGCAGCAACCTTGGCAGCAATAGCAGCAGCAACCTTGGCAGCAATAGCAGCAGTACTGCAGCTACACAGCAAGGGTAGCAGGTGCAGGAGAAATAGCTGCACAGCAAGGCCAAAAAGAAGTAGCAATGCAGCAGTGCAATAGAATGTACAAGATGAGAAAGCAGTGCAGCAGCAGTAGAAAATGCACAGCAGTGCAGCAGCAACAGAGTTGCAGCAGCAGCTGCAGACAACTGCAAGGGAAGTGACAACAAATAGCAGCAAAACAGAAAAGCTACAGAGTTGCAGGGCAGGGAAGAAATAACAAGGCAAAAGCAATGGAAGAACTAAACAGCAGAAAACAAAACAATGCACAAAAGCAAAACAAAATAAGATGAACCAAGGCCCAAAGCCAAGGGCAAGGATGATGGTGAAGAAACTGAAATGAAGCAAGGCTAGGCAGAATACAGGCAAACAGGAGGTATACTAAAAGAATGGAAGAGAACTAGCTTGCTATAAGCACTAGTTTCTCCCAATGCACAATCAACACTGCATCCTAAGCATACACAGGGAATGGCAAGAAAATCAGCTTGCTTTAAGCACTGATTTCTTCCATTACACAATTAGCACAAAGCTTCAAATGTATCTAGCCTAGCATTCCATTATGTAACTGACAGTGACAGGAGCAACAACAAACATGATCACAACTAACTGAACTAACATTGAACAACATCTAAACAGGACACATGTTAACAGGAGATGAAACTAAAAACATTAACAGAAACATCACACTAAACAGGAATTAACAGAACATGAACATTAAACAAGCAGCAAATTGAACTAAAAACATTAAGCATAACAAGTGAACTGTAATTGAGCAAGTGAACTAAAAATTAACAATTTTAACATTTAACAGAACTTGAAAGTTCTGGATGTTGGCTACTCCAAGCATACATAACAATTAACACAAACATTAACAATAAACACAAACATAACAATTAACAGGACATGAAAGTCCTGGATGCTGGCTATTCCAAGCATAGTTATTACAACACACACATAAGGCTATTTATAGTCACAGACCCAAATTTCTCAAAATTATAAAATTAGGGTTTATAGAAAAATCCCCAAATTCCAACAGTGAAATTAGCTCACCTAATCGTCAAATTGACGTCGACCCATCCTTTCTCTGACTCTCCTGTATCACTCCATGCCTTCAATTTCACTCTAGCTCGACCTAATTTACCAATTTTGCACGCCTAGGGTTTCTGAAAGAGAACGTGCAAAAATTGAGAAATTAGATGGACTAGGGAGATGGGAGTAGATGGTATTGGTTGTTGGGTGATGGGGTGATGATGGTGGAGGAGTGGTGGGGGCAGTGGAGTTGGTGGTGATGATGGTGGTGCGGCAGTTGCAGGGTGATGGCTCTGCAGAGGGGTGGTGGGAGAAGAAAGGGTTCGATGGTTTGGGAGAGAAGGGGTGTTGGTTAGGTGGATGGGTTCGGTCGCTAGGGTGTTAGGCAGGTTCATCGAGTTCGATGTTTGTGAGATGGGACGCGAGATGCGAAGCTGGTAGGTGAATCAGACGGTGATGCGGAGTGAAGCTTGTAGCGACCGTCAGATTATATGATACAACAAAATCAACGATGCCAGATGGAGTTAGGTGTTGTAGTGTTAGGCGGAGATATCAAACTTTGATGCACAGCAAGGGAGCGACCGTTGGATTCAACTACCATCTAATCTGAAGGCTTGGAATTTCAGCGCTGTGGTGCTCGGCAGAGACTTCAGATTTTGATGCTCTATGAAGGAGCGACCGTCGGATGCTTCTGAGAAATGATCTGATGGCTGAGAACGGAGGCGCTTTGTGTGTCGAAAATGAGGTTGTGCGCACCATTCTTCGCGGCTTCCTTGCGTAATTTCTCCCGGCTTTTCACTACTTTTCTGCTTTTCGCTCCGCGACTCATCCGAACTTTATTTGCAAATTAATTAATAAAAATATTATTCTGAAAACAATGAAAATACAGAATATGGGATAAAATGTAGAATTAATGAAAAAGATGAGTTAAAATGCCAACAAAAAGGGATAAATATATACAATATTTGGCACTCATCAAATACCCCCAAACCTGAATTTTACTTGTCCTCAAGTAAAACAGAACTAAGGAAATCCTAACTATACCACTGTCGCTGGTCTCTCGAATGCATTTAGCGTATGCACTAAGCCTTTTAAACCACTAAGTGTCCCTAGTGGACGAGTTAAGTCTCGTGAAGGTTTACCAGAGGGTGTGCCTACAAAACCTAAGGACAAAATATAAGCTCAGATTCCATCAACGTGACAGTGCAAAACAGTTAAGCTCACAGCAAAAGGAGATGTCAATCTAGCTATCGAAGGCACAATCCTAGCACTGATAACAAATAAGGACATGTGATAAGAGGTGTAAGGTATCTAACATGTGTAAAGAAAGATCTGAAGTCATGACTACTATCACCAAGAGATAGTTTCTCAGGCTAAGAACTGAGGTCGAAATCTAGCTAGCTGTCCGGACTTTACGAGAATTGTGAATGAGTTGGAGGATTTCACAATTGCTCGCGTTTACATCAATGGCTTACACCCTTCCTTGGCTTATTACAAAAAAAACAACAAAATAAACTCTTTACATGACTCTTATTTACATTGACTACTCTCTTTATTTTGGAACAAGAGATGATGGATGGATTGATAAATACTGATTTTTTTGTATTTTTCTGATATATTTTTTTTTTTTTCTCTTTTTTTTTCTGAAATATACATCGTTTTTTTTTTTTTTTTTTTTTTTTTTTTTTTTTTTTTTTTTTTTTTTAGAACAAGGAAACACTTTTGATACATAACAAAAAGAACAAAAATTCATGACACTTTGCAAGAGGTAGCCCTTTTTGATGCACCCAGTTAAATTCGATGGTTGTCTTTCTTAATGTAACCTCCATTCATCCAACCAACCAAAGAAAAAGCTAGTCAAGTTTCGTTCAGTATTCTAAAGTGATTGGCAATCGTAACTTCCTATCCAACACTTGAAGATCGAGGCCATACATGTATTGGTAGATCGTGCGCGTGCAAATTTCTTATCACTATGTGAATTGTGCTAGAATCAGGGTGCCAAATATCTAGACTAAGACTCCTAATAAAAATACATATTTGCACAAGAGTCAACATTTCAAGGTAAATGAGCTCCATTTTTATGATTTTTTCAATTTTTAATTTTTTTTTTTTGAATTTTGATTTTCAATTTTTTGGAATTTTTCAATTTTTTCAAAAAGAAGAAGGAGTTCGTTTTCAATTATGGCATTATATCGTGTATCTACTCTATACCCCCAAACCTAAACTAAACATTGTCCTCAATGTTTCAAAATATGGAAAGAATTAAAATGCAACATATGGAAAGGGACATGCTGAGTAGAGTAAAAGGAGAGAGAATACCCGATTTCGGCGAAAGAAAGCAATTAAAAACTCGTTATTCAAGGCAAAAAATCCAACATATTTCAGCCGAGATCATATTGGATTAGCAAAATATATACAAAAGGAACAAAAGGGTTTTTAAAATTTTATCTACTGGATTATATACAAAAATATTCACCATACACTAACAATCTAAAGAGTTGAGGATCAACCCAAAAGAAAAAGTGTAGAGACAAAGGAAGTTTCAAAACACTAAAATTGGACTTAAATGGGAATGAGAGTGAAAAACCGAATGAATCGCCCCTAAACCTAAATTTTTCAACAGGTTCACTTTTAAGCACAAAATCTAACAATTTTAAGGGTTCAGGATTCAAAAGGTCTAACTCATAATGGACTGTTTTCGGGATGGGCAAACATGCAATTTCCAACTGTGGCTCGTTAAAAGTGTTATATTTTGAAGCAAAATAGTCCAAGAGGACTTGGGAAGCACACAGTTCCAATCCTAGATTAGGAATTTTCAGAAAAGTTGGTTTAAAATTTTTGTTACAAACCAATTCTAGGTTGGGTGGAAGGCCATCAGATTGTGACTTAGGTAGAAGAATAGGCATATCATTATCAATCAAATCAAAATCTTCTAACTCATCTACACATGTCACATCATGCTCACAATCATCAATCAGTTTAGCAAGATTACAATCAGAATTATCAACATCATCAACAGATTTATTCTCGTGTATCGGCACATCAGGGGAAACATCACATGGAATACTAGAAGAAATATCATGCATTAAGGTCGGGGCAGAGAAGCCTAATGTATTTGAACCCAAAGGTTCCATAACATTTTCAGTATAGACATGTTCTTCTAACATAACATCATAATCATCATCATCATCATGATAGGCATTTTGCAATCTAGGATAATTTTCAATCCTAAGGTCGGAGCTATTACAAGAATAAAACTCTAATTCATGAGGGTGACTCATATCATGTGGTGTTGTTCCTGTTTCCCTAACGGACTCCCATTGATGGGTTTTTTCTGCAATCTCGGCTAAAAAATTCCATGCATCATCCACAGATTTATCAATAAACTCACCATTACACATAGATTCAACCATGGTTCGAGATTTAAAGTCTAGTCCCTCATAGAGGATGACGACAAGTCTCCACTTCTCAATTCCATGGTGCGGACATTCACTCAACAAATCATTAAAACGTTCAAAATAGTGAAAAACAGTTTCCTCATCCAATTGGACAAAACAATTGATATTTTGACGAATAGCGATGGTCCTATGATGTGGAAAAATTTTTTGGAAAAATTGATTAGTGAGTTGTTCCCAAGTGGTGATTGATTGTGGTCTCAAACCGTAAAACCATGTTTTGGCCCTTTCCTTTAAAGAAAATGTAAACAAACGCAATTTCAGAGAGCCTTCGGACAAATGATCAGGTTGCATAGTCCGACAAATTTGTTCAAACTCTCTTACATGAGTATAGGGGTTCTCAGAATCGAACCCTCGAAATATAGGAAGTATTTGTATCATGCTTGCATTTATTTTAAAAGGGTTATTGGTTTGAGGTAAGACAATACATGATAATGGAATTTGTATTGATGGATACATGTATTCATGGAGAGCACGAGGTTGGTCCATTTTGAAATGACAAAAAGCCCACTATTTGGTTTTAAAAGGGTTTGGATTTTTGGGAAAAATTTGGTTTTGGTGGGAGATATTTGAAAATTTGGTTTAAAATGGGAGCAAAAGAATTTTTTTTTTTTTTTTTTAAATAATAATAAAATGAAGAAAAAAAATTTGGTTTTTGAAATGGGAGCAAGCCCACTATGCAAGCCTCTAATGAAATGAAGGAAGGCTGCGGCCTACGAAAATCCAAGTTTTAATTTTTGAAAGTTTAATTTGGCCCAGTTGGTTAAGGCCCGAAGTTTGTTTTAAAACTTTGGTTTCGAGGTCCACTCTTGAGTGGAAGCAAGTCCACAATCAGTTATAAGCTCAGCTGGGTTTAAACCCAGAGTCCAAAATATAAGTCCAATGGAAAAATTTAAACAAGCCCACACAAAATAAATACAAGCCCACAAATTAAACAACAAGCCCACAAATAAATTATTACAAACCCAAAATAGAAAAATAAAAAGCCCAAAAAATTGGGTTAATTATTACAAGCCCACAATTAAAGAAATTTGGAAGCCCACAGGTTGGGTTCTCTTAATGGAATGGGTTTAGGCTTACCTTTTTAGCACAGCCCAGCTGCTCTGATATTGTTGCAAAAACCCAGTTGGGTTTTGGTTCTTTTCCTTGGTGGCGTCCCAGCAGAGGAAAAACAGGTTCAGAATCAGCAGGTCCAACAGCAAATGAAATGAAGCAGATGCAGAAGCAAATGCTATGAAATGAAATGCAAAATAGCTAAAGAAAAACACATATAAAACACAGCACCAATCCCCGGCAGCGGCGCCAAAAACTTGGCAGGCCCGGAAGGGGTATAGAAATAAGCGTGATAAAACGCGGGCCTACAGTAATACCGCAAGTGCACGGTCGTCGGTTGTAGCTCGTGCAAGTACGGGTCGATCCACAGAGATCGGGTGTGTTTTGGAAGTGTTTTATAGCTAATTGGGTTCCTAAATTGCTGTTGGGCTTTGAAGCCTTTTGGCTTAAATTGGGCTTTGAGTATTAATGGGTTTGAATGCCCTTTGAATGAATTGGGCTTAGTGGGTTTGTTTAACAATAAAAAGAACTGAGCTTGGGCTCAGTTATCTTTGAAGTGTAAATGGGCTTTGGCCTGAACTTGGGCTCAACAGTTCACTTGTGAATTGGGCTCAGTGTCTTTTGTTGTGAACTGGGCTTTGGATTCAGTCAAGGTTCTGGGCCTTTGGGATGAAATGTATTGGGCTTGGCTATTGAGCTAGGCCTTTGGGTTAGACAACTGAACTTGGCTTGGCAGGAGAAGAAGTAGCAGCAGCAGCAGCCTGGCAGCAACCTTGGCAGCAACAACAGCAGCAGCAACCTTGGCAGCAATAGCAGCAGCAACCTTGGCAGCAATAGCAGCAGTACTGCAGCTACACAGCAAGGGTAGCAGGTGCAGGAGAAATAGCTGCACAGCAAGGCCAAAAAGAAGTAGCAATGCAGCAGTGCAATAGAATGTACAAGATGAGAAAGCAGTGCAGCAGCAGTAGAAAATGCACAGCAGTGCAGCAGCAACAGAGTTGCAGCAGCAGCTGCAGACAACTGCAAGGGAAGTGACAACAAATAGCAGCAAAACAGAAAAGCTACAGAGTTGCAGGGCAGGGAAGAAATAACAAGGCAAAAGCAATGGAAGAACTAAACAGCAGAAAACAAAACAATGCACAAAAGCAAAACAAAATAAGATGAACCAAGGCCCAAAGCCAAGGGCAAGGATGATGGTGAAGAAACTGAAATGAAGCAAGGCTAGGCAGAATACAGGCAAACAGGAGGTATACTAAAAGAATGGAAGAGAACTAGCTTGCTATAAGCACTAGTTTCTCCCAATGCACAATCAACACTGCATCCTAAGCATACACAGGGAATGGCAAGAAAATCAGCTTGCTTTAAGCACTGATTTCTTCCATTACACAATTAGCACAAAGCTTCAAATGTATCTAGCCTAGCATTCCATTATGTAACTGACAGTGACAGGAGCAACAACAAACATGATCACAACTAACTGAACTAACATTGAACAACATCTAAACAGGACACATGTTAACAGGAGATGAAACTAAAAACATTAACAGAAACATCACACTAAACAGGAATTAACAGAACATGAACATTAAACAAGCAGCAAATTGAACTAAAAACATTAAGCATAACAAGTGAACTGTAATTGAGCAAGTGAACTAAAAATTAACAATTTTAACATTTAACAGAACTTGAAAGTTCTGGATGTTGGCTACTCCAAGCATACATAACAATTAACACAAACATTAACAATAAACACAAACATAACAATTAACAGGACATGAAAGTCCTGGATGCTGGCTATTCCAAGCATAGTTATTACAACACACACATAAGGCTATTTATAGTCACAGACCCAAATTTCTCAAAATTATAAAATTAGGGTTTATAGAAAAATCCCCAAATTCCAACAGTGAAATTAGCTCACCTAATCGTCAAATTGACGTCGACCCATCCTTTCTCTGACTCTCCTGTATCACTCCATGCCTTCAATTTCACTCTAGCTCGACCTAATTTACCAATTTTGCACGCCTAGGGTTTCTGAAAGAGAACGTGCAAAAATTGAGAAATTAGATGGACTAGGGAGATGGGAGTAGATGGTATTGGTTGTTGGGTGATGGGGTGATGATGGTGGAGGAGTGGTGGTGGCAGTGGAGTTGGTGGTGATGATGGTGGTGCGGCAGTTGCAGGGTGATGGCTCTGCAGAGGGGGTTGGTGGAGAAGAAAGGGTTCGATGGTTTGGGAGAGAAGGGTGTTTGGTTAGGTGGATGGGTTCGGTCGCTAGGGTGTTAGGCAGGTTCATCGAGTTCGATGTTTCGTGAGATGGGACGCGAGATGCGAAGCTGGTAGGTGAATCAGACGGTGATGCGGAGTGAAGCTTGTAGCGACCATCAGATTATATGATACAACAAAATCAACGATGCCAGATGGAGTTAGGTGTTGTAGTGTTAGGCGGAGATATCAAACTTTGATGCACAGCAAGGGAGCGACCGTTGGATTCAACTACCATCTAATCTGAAGGCTTGGAATTTCAGCGCTGTGGTGCTCGGCAGAGACTTCAGATTTTGATGCTCTATGAAGGAGCGACCGTCGGATGCTTCTGAGAAATGATCTGATGGCTGAGAACGGAGGCGCTTTTGTGTGTCGAAAATGAGGTTGTGCGCACCATTCTTCGCGGCTTCCTTGCGTAATTTCTCCCGGCTTTTCACTACTTTTCTGCTCTTTTCGCTCCGCGACTCATCCGAACTTTATTTGCAAAATTAATTAATAAAAATATTTATTCTTGAAAACAATGAAAATACAGAATATGGGATAAAATGTAGAATTAATGCATAAAAGATGAGTTTAAATGCCAACAAAAAGGGATAAATATATACAATATTTGGCACTCATCAGACCCTCAGTCTTATAACCCTGCCCCACATAATCCTTACGCTTAGTTACAACACATTTCCCAGATTCTATTACAATTTTAAAACCCTTATCATCTAAAACAGCACAAGAAACAAGATTTTTGCAGATGTCCGGAACATGAATAACTTCATTCAAAGTGAGAGTCTTGCCAGAAGTGAGCTTGAGCCCAACTTTGCCTTTTCCTACAACCGCAGCTGCAGATGAGTTACCCATATAGAGTTTCTCTCCTTCCCCTACCTTATTGTAGGAGGTGAACATTTCTTTGTTCCCACAGACATGTTTGGTAGCCCCAGATTCTACCCACCAGTCTCTCACATTTGTTACCAAATTTACTTCAGACACCGTGCCAGAAAATTCATCTTTGTTGTTTTCAACCAAATTAGCATTATTTTTCTTTTTAAGGTCCTTACGGTTTCTACAGTGAACCGCCATATGGACAGGATATCCGCAAGCATAGCAATCACCCTTAATTTTATTAATGCTAGATTTAGGTTTCTGAAACATACCTTTCTTGCCTGGAGGTTTCTTGGAGTTGTTTCGGTTCTTATCAGCATTTGAACCTTTGTGTTCAGTCACATGAGCTTTGTAAGACATGTCCCTTGAAGAAGATACATTTTTTTCCTTGGAGCACAACAATTCTTGAACTTGAATTTTCTTACCCAGTTCAACCATAGTAACTTCAGCAGTTTCATGTCTCAGTTTCTTCTTGTACTCGGACCAGGAAGTAGGCAATTTCTCGATAGCAGTAGACACTTGAAAAGTTTCATCAATCACAATACCTTCCGCAAGAATTTCATTCATAATTTGCTGGAGTTCAAGGAATTGATCAACCACAGATTTGTCATTCACCATTTTATACTCATAAAGCCTAGCTACCAAGAATTTCTTACTTCCGGCAGTTTCAGCTTGGTATTTCGCCTCCAAAGCAGCCCATAAATCAAAAGCAGAAAAGCTTTCTTTAGCATTGTAAAAATCATACAAAGCATCCTCCAAGCAATTCAGAATATGATTTTTAGACATGTAATTGTTCCTCTTCCATTCTTCTAAAGAAGACTCACGACCAGCATCATTCAGCGATTCATCAAAAGGTTTCAGAACATAGGAATCCAACTCATGGTAACTTAGAAAGAATAACATTTTTGACTGCCACCTCTTAAAGTGCAAAAATAACATAGGAATGGCGAAACATGTAGGATAACATTTTGAAAGAATAACATTTCAAGAGGTGGCAGTCAAAAATGTTATTCTTTCTAAGTTACTCATGGTAACTTAGAAAAGAATAACATTTTTCTATTTTGGGTGTGGGTGTAGGTCAAGACTTATCTTGGAGTTTCGCCATTCCTAAATTTCCAGAAGAAATAGAAAAATCAAACATCCCAAATGAACAAAAAGTGCAAAATCTGATTTCAGATACTTTGATGTAAGAAAAAAGCATAACTTAATACAAAAATAGACTGCGATTTTACAACTCCAAATCTATTGTTTACGATCTAACTGCATACAGTACATAGTTTATGAGAATTCAATTAGAAAGGAGAATTTCGGAAGTCGGATGGTTTACAGTTTCAATTTATTCAAAGATCGAAACCGTATTTAGTTCAATGAACCAATGACCGAGCAAATTGAAGTTAAAGAATACACATACAAATGGCATAAATAAGCTTCAGATAGTCACTAGTGCCACAACCTACTGTATAAGATACAAATATGGAATTGTATTATTCAGTAACACCAAGCCTGAAACTGCTAAAATGATAGGGAAAACCAAAAAAATGGCATATCGTGTTGAACATAAACAATGAAATAATATCATATAGAAATTAAGTTGTAAACTTAAAATTAAGCCAAATAGCTCTAATACGCCATTTTTCAGTAGTGGCATAAAGAAATCAACACGTTTAAGCTCGCATTCGTCGGGAAAATACATAGATACTATGTTACATAAGTAAGTGCATAAGATACTCACCCCATCTTTGCAGTCTTTTCCTTTCTATTTCCCGTTGCCCGACATAAGTACCTGAATTAAGCGGTAAAAAGGATCTCCACAAAGGCAAAGGTAACACTAAAGTACCAACCCCAGTTAGCATAAGCCTTAAGATTTATGGATGTTCCATGCTTTAGGTCATACAAATCCAGGTGATAACCTTTCCTGCCGTCATATCCTAATAAAATCTCCCCATTCTTGACAACCTGAAGTGGAACCAACTGTCCGGGATCTGCTTGGTAAGGAATGGTGAAGAGTTTAACCCAAGATTCAGTCACTGCATACTCCTTCATCTCCCATACATCAATGCGACCGTAAATACAACCATGTAAGCAAAGGGATTCTCCCAATGGACACATCAGTGTATTCATCATGGAAAAAGCTGGGTAGGGGCATCTCATCGAATCTGTCATCCTTGAAATCAAAAGAGACTATCACTTTGTCGGGCTCAGTGTCAGAGAATGCTAACCAATGCATAGCTCCATGAACACTTACTTGAGACATGTCCATTTCTCCGTGGCAAAGCAAATAAGGTATGTTCTCAAGCCTTCTCCATGAATTAGATTTAAGTGTATATACCCGAACTTCAGAAAAATAAACATCTTCAAACCCCACAAAACTTACAATCTTAAAATCATCAATCTCATCACCGTAACCAAATCCATCTTTATAGTTACTAAATTCATCTGCCGACTCTATTGGTACAGTTGGTACTTCCTTAAACTCCTTGGTAATTGGATTCCAAAGGACAACATCCTTCTCATTAGTGGTGGATAAACAAATCAAGCCATTACAAGTTCCCCAAAATGTTCTTGCCAAAGGATAACTTACACTAGCAGGGCTACTCAATGTAGATGAAGATGGATCATAAGCTAAAGTATGGGCTTTTTCATGAAGATCATAACATGGGTGCATCATTACACTGAATTTGTTCATTTCAATTACGTGACTCAGGTGCTTTTTCACAAAATCAGGGTCTTTCAATAACTTGCACCAGGCTTTGGAGACACACCTGAACCGTAAGATCGATTTCACAGGCAACCTAATGATGATGTTTGATACGATATCCTGATCTCGTAGTTTCGCCATTCCTGCAAATCAAATATCTCAAATTAGAAATATAATCAGATGTCAAGTTTGAATTTAAAATGAAATATGAATTTAAGAACTATCCAAACTAGTAGATCGAGGTAGAAATGGTGAAACTGTTCAGCGGGCGATACCCACAACTCGAACCCATGAATCAATCGAACTCTGGAAACTAAATGAACCCATGAATATTTGGTAACAACAACAATAGGAACTTAAAAGAGGGACAACCCATGATTCTAACCCCCTCCAGAAAATCAATAATGAAAACCCATGATTTTATAGCTTTAGATCTTTAAATTGAAGATAAATAACAACACAAATTGAAAACAACCCATGATTCTTAGGTACTTGTACTTTTTATTAACACAGAAATCAAAACCAACACACATGATTTTCTATTAACCAAAGAAACCCATCATTTCTGAGTTCTAGTTCTTTAATGAAAGCAAGTAAGCAACCTATGATTTTACAACTACAGATCTTTCATCGTTGGTATCAGGAAAGTATAAGAAAGAAGAATCACATTTTTACTAGAAATACTCTTATAAGAATATTTTTATAAGAATCATTTTTATACTCTTATAAGAAATACTCATATAACTACATTTTTACTTATAAGATAAATACTCTTATAAGAAATAACCCATGATTTTTAAGTTCTAGTTTCTTTGATTACAGCAGAAAATTCAAACAAAAACATGGAAACAGTGCAAAAACAGAGAAAAAAAAATGTAAGCTAGAGATAGGAAGAATTTGTACCAGCAAAATCAGAGGTTGGCTGAACCCGAACAAGCTTTTACGAATCTAACGTTTTTCTAGGGTTCTATTGGGTTCACTTTGTCAATTTCTCTTTTTCTATTGAGATAGGAAGATTATGACAGAGGTAGTGAAAAAAATGAGAAATCTACAGAGCATATACTTACACTGGGAATTGAGATTTAATCTAAACTGACAATGTTTAAATCAACGGTTTTGCATTTGTATGTTTTTTCGGTCAGTAATTGACTAGAATGCTGATTTGATTAGACAATAAGAAAATTGGCGGGAATTTTGAGTTTTTTACCGCGTAAATTTTTAGCTGGTTTTGGAGTTTTGGGCCTGTGGCCCATCCAGTCCTGTCCCGTGACTTGTGAGTGTGCCGTCCGGGGTTAGTCCAGTTGGCCAGGAGCCTGACTCTCAAGTAGGAGATCAGCGGATCGAGTCTCCTCTCACGAGTTTGGAGATCTCATGAAATACTCTTATCATGTAAAATTTAGTTTAAGTTCTTGATGTAACATATCTTCTTTCCTATTAATAAAAGAAAGTGTGATGTCGGGGAGGAAAGACAAATCTTATGCGACTAATGCGGCCAAAACAGTGTTCCTGCTTTTCTAGTTTAGGACCTAGTGTGCTTATTTGGGGCATATACTTTTCTTAACCAACTTTGAGAAGGAGATATAAGGTGTCTAAAATATGGTAAAATACTAAATTACCTTTTGAAGAAACCTTAGTAATTCTAAAACAAATACAAAATCATAATCATTTCTATTAACAAATACAAAATTCTTTAATCAAATTCCAATTTTATTTCAATTTCCATCAAAATCAAAAACTAAAACCTAATCACAAACAACAATCCAGTACTCATTTTTTTTCGTTTTTGAAGGAATATTCGTCGACAAACAATTCAAGTGATTGAGTTGAATCCCTTTAGTCTGTTCCTTTTAAGAGAAACTCAACAATAATTTAACTATGAATCTCTGAAATTTCCTTATCAGATTTTCTGAAAATCAACCAGAATCGGTTTATTTGTGCATTAGCGTAAACCGATTGTGGTTGATGTTACCAGGAATCAGTTTTTATTGTACACCTACATAAACCGATTCTGGGTTGATGTGATTAACATCAACCACAATCGGATTACGATAATGTACACATAAACCAATTTTGGGTTCAAGTTTGGAATTGTAGAGAAATCAAGAATCGGTCTTTATGTCCCTCACATATAAACGGAATATGAAAAGGTAGTTATTTCCCATTATTCTAAATTCACAATCTACTATATGTGCCTCTATATAATCCGATTATTGCGGCAAATGGTTTTTTTTTTTTTTTTTTTGAAATTATAGTCATTGGTCCCTTGTATATATAAAGAGGATAGCCTATTCTCTATTATACACTACCTTATTCAAAGAAATTTTTCTCCATTGTTCATTTTTTCATTCAAATATGTCAAATCCATCATCATCGACTACCAATTCATTCGAACACATACTTAGAAGATGCAAACGAACTACTCCATCATCATCAACTACCAATTCATTTGAAGATATACTTAAAAGAAGCAAGCGAACTACCACACCATCGTCAAGTGCTGCGATGGAAGAAGAAGACGTACTCAAGGCAAAGAAACGGGGTGAAGACCAATTCCAATTAACGCATAGATTGAAGGATGTTGAGGAAGAGACCGAATGAGTTAAAAATTATTACATAGTCAAGGATCTTACCGAGGAACATGAACATGAACATGAGAATATATTTTGGATCCAAGTTTCATCGGGTCCTTTCGTTCCAAAGATGGGTGGTAAGTACAAGAAACCACGCCATGATAATCGACCATATTACGTTTGTTCAAGGACAATTCACGTTAAAAAATTGTGTTACAAGTACAACGATTTTCTCGCTAAGCATAGAGGCGACAGGTTTGGGGCACATGATGTTTATACCTAGTGGAGAGGAGAGTTGTTTTATCATTTCGAAGCCGCATTGATAGTTGAATCTCGCACTAAGAAATAGAAAAATTTCATTTTATGCAGTTACAATATCAGTGGTGTAGTCTAGTACCATGCTAGTTTATCGTCCCAATCTATTAAGTTTGAATTTTAAGAGTTTATGCAAAGTAGAAATTAACCACAATCGGGGCATGTTTGACCACATGTAATCCGATTATGGAATTAAAAGTTGTCTATTTTTCTGTATCTGATTTCATCCAGAATCGGATTACATCTTCGTCCACATAGACCAATTCTGAATGAATTCCCAGGAAAGTTTTGATCAGAATCGGTTTATAGAGACACCAGCGTAAGTCGATTCCTGTTTGAATTCAGAATCGGTATATAGTTCATGTCATAAAAAACGATTCTGGAAAAGATGCAGAATACTAGCTTCGTAACCGGACTTTAATAACGTATACATAGACCGATTGGCTTAAAAAATTAATGAAAGTAGCATCACCAAAAAAGACAAATCACTTTATTCATTAAGCTTGGTTTAGTTTGCAACATACAAAATACGAAAGCGAAAAAAATATAAGCTTCTGATAGTTCATATTCTTAACAAAAGGAAAATACTTATTCCAACACTTGGACACCCTTCATTTGATCCTGCTCGACCATACGATTAAGATTATTGTGAGGTGATTGATATTAATAGGTTGTTCTTCGGGAATATAAGTCTGGTGTATCAATTGGTTCCTGTTCACCTTTATTTATCAAAAGACGGAACAAAACTCATAGGTATTTCTGTGGGACACAGATTTATCTATTCAATAGACTTTTCTGTGTGAGACAGATTTTTTTACCAAGTCTTCGACTTTGAGTCGTAGCAACTCTTAGTTGTGGGTGAGATCAGCTAAGGAAATCAAGTGTGTAGAGTCTTGCTAGGATTCAGAGGCGTAAGGAACGCGACTGTACCTTATTCAGTGTGAGATTGGTTAGGGCTTAACTATATTCCATTCCGAAGTTAACTTGGAGAAGGCTAGTGTCTGTAGCGGCTTAATAAAGTGTGGTGTTCAAATATGGACTAGGTCCCGGGGTTTTTCTGCATTTGCAGTTTCCTTGTTAACAAAATTTCTGGTGTCTGTAATTGAAATATCACAGGTTGTGTGTAGTTCAATCAATTAGATAATCCAACCTTTGGTTGTTGATATAAATTGATTGACACTTGAACATTGGTCTTTGGTACTTTTCAAGTTGTTTCACATAATAATCAGGCTCGCGGATTTCTATCTGTTTGATTTTCTAATTATATTGTGAAACAGATATAAATCTTGGATATATTTCCATTGATTAAGTCTGATTGTCTAGTTGATTCTATTAGAATTATAGTGGAGTTTGTCCATAAAGATTGCCTAAACGAAATATTGGGTGAGGTTGTTAGACCCCCGCTTTATCATACTACTCCAGCAGTTTTTGACGACATGTAGCTTTGTTGTGATTCCCAATGTGATACCTTGTATCTTCCGCCACCTGTTTTATATGCTTTCCGGCTCGGGTATTAACCATATTCAATAACATGTTTTTCATTTAGACCAAGTGGAAGTTTAGTCTTGCCATATGCTTGTAATGTCCACTGGTTATTATTGCGATACTAGCCTAGAAAAGTTTCTGCAAGTCCATACTACATAGTTAAAATTTAGAAATATGACTAAATAAGACCCACCCACTTTGTGTTAGTAAGATGTGTTAGAGCATTGCTCGGTCAAACTCGCATGCGTTGCTATCTCAAGTATGTTTGTCAATGTTAGTGATCAAAACTATAAGTCTTGATTTCTAGCCTATTTGTAGATGTCTCGGACTAGGACATAGATAGTGTATTTGAGCTTAAATCTCTCGACGTTCATCTCTTGAAGACGAAGAACTACTAAGGGGATCTTGTGAAACTTCTTCGACAAAAGGCATGTGGAGACTTGAACTTATCTATCACTTGGAAATTCTATTTCTACTATCTCCTATATTGAGACATAAGTCGTGTTACGATATAGTTTTCTCTATACATATTTGAGATTTCGAGCTGAGAATATCTCGCTTACATATTTCTCGAAATTTGTGTTGGTAAGCTTTCACTTCGACCAAGTTCATCTTATATCATGAGAAAATTGTCGAGTAACATTTTACATGGTTTGTGTGATACAATCATTTGGTATAAAACTTGGAAGGTTTCAATATTGATTATTTCAATATCTTGAAAATTGCTTTGATGTTGATAGTGTGTGAAAACGGCTATTAATATTATAGAAGAATGTTTCAATGATTGAAATAAAGAGTTGATGATGTAACCATCTTTGGATATAAGCATATATAGTGTGTTCGCACATTAGTGTATTAGTCCATAAACCGGAAGCCAAGAGTATGCATATGTGTGTATACGTATTTGGTGAAGGAGACAGGTTAAGTATGCGTACCCGTACGCATACTGGCGGAAGTTCTCAAACCGAGAATTTCTGCTGAGTTTGTTAACGAGGAAACCGCAAATGCCGAAAACCCCGGGACCTAGTCCAGATTGAACACACACTGTATTAAGCCGCTACAGACACTAGCCTACTCCAAGCTAACTTTGGACTGGACTGTAGTTGAACCCCAATCAATCTCCCACTGATCCAAGGTACAATTATGCTCCTACGCCTCTGATCCCAGCAGGAAACTGCGCACTTGATTTCCTTAGCTGATCTCACCCACAACTAAGAGTTGCTACGATCCAAAATCTCAGGATTTGACAATAAACAAATTTGTATCACACAGACAAGTCTATCAAAGGATCAATCTGTCTCCCACAAATAAACCCTAAAGGTTTTGTTCCGTATTTTGATAATAATCAACGTAAACAGGAACCAATTAATAATCCGGTCTTATATTCCCGAAGAACATCCTAGAGTTATCAATCACCTCATAACAATCTTAATGGTATGGTAGCGAAACAAGATGTTGTGGAATCACAAACGATGAGACGAAGATGTTTGTGACTACTTTTTATATCTTGCCTATCGGAGATATCAATCTCAAGCCAATCAATCTGATTGTACTCGTACGATAGAAGATGCAAGATAAGATCACACAACTATGATAAAAGTAGCATCGTTCTGGCTTCACAATCCCAATGAAGTCTTTAAGTCGTTAACATGGTTTTAGAAGAATAAAACCAAAGGTTAAAGGAGAATCGACTCTAGTATGCAAACTAGTATCACACGTAAGGTGTGGGGATTAGTTTTGCACAATACTAGATGTCTCCTTTATATAGTCTTTCAAATCAGGGTTTGCAATCAATGTTAGCTTAGTAACAAAGCATTCAATATCCACCGTTAGATGAAAACCTGATTTAGATTCAAGCTAATATTTCTCAACCGTTAGATCGAAAACTTAGCTTGTTACACACACTTGACAATGCACGCTTCTAGGTTTGTTAACCGTACTCAAACGTATGCACTTGTTGGATCAATAATAGTTAACCAAAAGGTTAGACATATGAGCATCTCATATTAACCATGTTCTTCTTTACCATAACTAGTCCAAATGACTTCAAATGAACTAGTTGGAGAGTTGTTCAACTGTAAGGAAATCTTATGTACTACACAAGACACAATTGAAGCAAAGATGATTTGATTCACTTGAATCGGTTCATGAAATTTTATAGCCACGGTTTGCAAACTGCATTCCTTAGTCTTTTTAAGTTTAAGTTCAGAAATCATCTTCAGATATATAAACTTCTTAAGCTCGCAGACTAGGTTCGCGAACTTAAGCAACCGGGCAGAGTTTACAAACTACAGCAGGAAATCTCGGCAAAAGATCTTCCGTCGGTTCGTGGACTGGTACTCACGCAACTAGTTTGTCAACTCCAGCAGAATTTTTCGGGATGAGAATTTCGGCAGTTCGCGGACTGAGTTCGCGGCCTTGGCAACAAGCCATTCTTCCGGTTTCTCTTCATCAACAAAGTTCGCAACCTTGGTTCAAGGAATATGACTTATATATAAATGTGTTTCCACAACAATGCTTATGTCCATCATTGATTATGTAACCTAAACTCTCATTTCAATCATTGAAACATTATTAGAGGACGTTTTATAGTTGTTACACCATTTCTCGTCAAAGCAATTTTCAAAGTGATTGAAACATATCATGACTTTCATCACTAGGTAAAGATAAACTTGATCGAAGCGAAAAGCTTACCAACACATATTTCGAGATATAGATGGGCGAGGTATACTCGTCTCGAAATACCAAGTGTGTATAATCCAAGTCTATATATATAGGATACGACTTCTTGTCTCAAAGAGTAGGATATAGATTAGATATACTTTTGAATGATAGATAAGTTCAAGTCTTCACATACCTTTTTGTCGAGAAGATCCACCGGTTCCTTGAGTAGTTCTTCTGCTTGTACGATGAATCGCCATGAAGTCTTTGAGCTAAACTACACTTTCTATCATAGTCCGAGACTTAGCTATAATAGACTAAAAATCAAGACTTATAGTTTTGATCACTAACATTGACAAACATGCTTGAGATAAAAACGCATGCGAGGTTGACCAAGCAATGCTCTAACAGAGATATTAAACTCTTTAATATACTTTAATCTAGGTTGAGTTTGACTGTCTAGTTTATTCTCTAGAAAGTATATTGGAGTAAGTCCTCTCATATTTCCAAACGAATTGTTGGGTGTGGTTATTGTACCCCGGCATTTTCAATTGGTATCAGAGCAGGCAAACACATTAAAGACCTCATAAGTTTGTGTTTGTAGCGATCTGATATGGACAAAGGTGTTATCTTTATAAACGTACCACCATCATTCGATGGCTATAATTACTTATGGTGGAAACTTGCTATGCGTGCCTTTCTTCAAGCGCGTGATTTTCAATCATGGGTTTATGTAGTTAATGGATATGATGCTCCCGTTTTGACAGTAGGGAATGTGAACGTTCCAAAAAACATTGGTAAATACAATGTTGCCGAGATACTTGCTGCAAAGAAAAACTCCGACGTTTGAATGCCATCATACATGCCATTACCCCAGATCTTCAGCATCATGTGACTATGTGCACTAGGTCTAAAGATACTTGGGATATCTTAGAAACCGTATTCGAAGGTAATACCAGTGAAAAGGAAGCTAGGCTTCAAAACCTTAATTCCGATTGGGAAAACCTTCATATGGCAGATGAAGATTCATTTGATGAGTTTAATCACAAAGTGTCTGAAATTGTTAATGCATCTTTTGCATTGGGTAAGACTATTCCTGAAAAGGACATTGTGATGAAAATTCTCAGATCGCTGCCATCTAGATACGGTTCTAAGAAGCATGCCATCGTTGAAGGAAATAACCTTGACGTTCTTTCCAGAAATACGTTGGTTAGAAAGCTGAAGATCTTTGATCATGAGCACACATACAAAATCAGAAAGGATGTTGCCTTTAAAGCACAAAATAACACTAAATTACTCGACAAAAGTAAAAGTGTTTATGTCTCTGAGAATGATCTTTCTGAGACTGATTCATCAGATGAATATCTTGACAAATCAGTCTCTATGATCACAAGACAGTTTAGGGATTTTCTATTGAAAAGAAGTAAACGGTTTTCAAGAGACAAACCTAGGTCATCAGTTAAACCTCACAATCGCGTTCCTCCTAAAAAAAGGGATGCTGACGAGGCTGATGACGAGGATATGCCTCAGTGCTTTAAGTGTAAAGGTTTTGGTCATTTTTCAAATGAGTGCCCAAATCGTAGAAAATACACTGGAAACAAAGGTCTTCCTGCAACTCTTGATGAAATGTCTGATCACTATGATTCCAATGAAGACGAAAAATTAAGTGTTGCACTTCTCTATGAAGATATCTATTTTGATAACTGTAGCAATACATACATCAATCTTGATATTCTTCCAGAAAGAAACTCAACCAATCTGGAAGAAGAAATTAACATTTCTGTTGGAAACTTTATGTCTGATTTTTCAGGATCCACTATGTGCCTAGCAGCTTAAGGTTAATGAACTCTCAAAGTGTTTCAAGTATAAACACAAGATGAGACATGTCAAGATACTTCAACGAAGAGCAAATCGTCTAGCAAACAATCTCAAACTTGTTCGAAAAACCGCTGAGGTATGTAAGATTTTATCCTCTTCAAAGAAGTTGGTTTCCAAAGATAGGTCAAGACCACCAGAGAAAAGAGTACGGTCTAAACACCTTGATAGACAGGGATCTATGAATTCCATTAAAAAGGGTCATGGTGGACAAATTTTTATTCACCGCATCACAACTTAATTGTGTTGTTTTTGTGCATCTTGTCTCATGTGCCTGATTAAAAGATACAAGAACTTGCACACCTTAGGCTTAAAAAGAAAAGAAAAAAAAATCTTTCTGTTTGCTTTTCTTAGATTTATTATATGGTTTGGAATTCTTTCATATCTAATTGATATTGGAAGGAACCTCCCTGTTTATCAAAAGAGGGTTATTCTCGACTATTCTATTCTCTTTAGGGTCGTGAATCGTGCGTGCGTGAACCGGTGTTAAAAGGTTCCATAACCCTACATTCCTTTTTCCTTCTCTGAAACTCTTTTCATCTTAAGACTGCCTGTTGAGTTTATATTGTGATTTCCTCTCACAAACCCATACACGTATGGAGACTCCAAGCATCATGAGTTCTGATGGAAAGGATGTTAATATGATTGTTAAGCCATCAATCATAAAGGAAAAAGAAAAATCTCAGTTGCTTTCGACTTTGAAAAGAAAAAGAATGAATGTGAGGAAGACAAGAGTTGTTCCTTCAAATTCTCAGAAGTTTTGTGATGTTCTTGAAGAGTTGAAAGAAGCAAGGAAGGAGATTAAGCAAATAAAGGTTTTTGTTATGAGAACTCTCGAAATTCATAAGGCCCTGGTTCGACATCATCATCCTAGAAGGTTTGTTGGAATTGACTCCTTTCTCCATGAACCATATGTACCTATGGTTGTTGACGACAAGGAGTTCGGGGACGATAATGAATTCTTCAGAGGTCTCAATGTCTAGTAAATCTTTTTTTTTGTGTTTTTAGAAGAATAACTTGGGTTTGGAATAGACATTATTGTGAGTACACATAGCTATTTCCAACGATTTTCATCCTCATTATTTTTAGATTTATTTATTTAAATTCTAAAGTATTTTTTGGAAGATGATTTTTGCAATTTTAATATTTATGATTTTATATATTGCGAATTGTTATGGGATATGTTGTTTACGTCCGTGAACCTGTGACTGTCCCATACTTGTTCAAAAGTTATCTCTATTATGTCGATATAAATGTATTGATGAAAGATAGAATGAACTTTTGGCATTACAAAAGTTAAAGCCTTTTATGTCATGTTTTTTGATGGAAGAAAGGATAAAAATTTTGTTTACAAGGATTAAGTCTATTATATATCATTGTGCAAATAGTGATGCAAAATATAATGAATTCTTGTCTATTCCGTAGTATTTGGTCGATCTCCGATCCACAATCTTTGTGCATATACTGTGTTGTTCCATAAGGTTTCTTATGTTTAGAACAATCGACTGAGTTGATTATTTTCTTATGATTAACTTAGTCGTTGCTCCGTGAGGTTCCCTATGTCGAACATGATCAACTAAATTAATCATTCTCTTTTGGTTATTTAGTTGTTGCTCCGTAAGTTTGCATATGTCGAGCATGACCTGTTAAATTGATCATTTTTTGTGATTAATTTGGTTGTGTATTCCAATTAATCATGGGTTCTCTTGTGGTTAATTTGGTTGTTATTGTTTGATTGAACTAACTATGGGTTCCCTTGTGGTTATTTCAATTGAATTTTGTGGATACAAATTCATGTTTTCATGTGATTTGTTTGTCCAAAAGAAATCTTTATTTTCTTGTGAAAGTAAGGTTGGCTTTGTTGTTCCTTCGGGGATGACATTTTATGGGGGAGAGTTCATTTTGAACTTGTGCTTAATTGCCAAATCTTTGTTGGAAGTGCGGCTGTGGAATTTTGAGGGGTTATCTTGTATCTTCATTAACTCCTTGGTGAACGCATTTAGCTTCGGCTTTATGATTGCATCTAAATTTGTTGGTATGTTGATATACCTTTTGGTCATGATGTATCTCCATGGAAATTTCATTAGGATCCCACTAATTTTCGTACCTTTGCCAATTTTGTTGATAAAAAGGGGGAGAATTAATGTGTAGTTCATACTACAAATACATATGGTTTACGGATTATTATGTAAGGGGGAGTGGTTTTCATGTTGAGATATGTATTGACTAAGGGGGAGTGATGCATATCACCATAGTGTTATTGTCAAAGTTGTGATACAATTGAACTTTGATGCTGTGTAATAATACTATGACACTGTATAACAATGACCGAGAATATTCTGTTTTCTCATTGTTATAGCTACGGATCTTCAACAATTGTGATGCTGAACTTACAATCTTTAGGATCATGGAGTACTTGGAAGTGACGAAGATTTGGAGTCGCGTTGAAGATGTCAAGGAGATCAAGCATGTGGATAAGAAGCTTTTTTTTTATCTTTTTTGTAATCTTTATGTATTGATATTTTTGTCACTAAAATTGACAAAGGGGGAGATTGTTAGAGCATTGCTCGGTCAAACTCGCATGCATTGCTATATCAAGCATGTTTGTCAATGTTAGTTATCAAAATTATAAGTCTTGATTTCAATCCTATTTGTAGATGTCTCGGACTAGGACATAGATAGTGTAGTTGAGCTTAAATATCTCGACGTTCATCTCTTGAAGACGAAGAACTACTAAGGGGAGATTGTGGAACTTCTTCGACAAAAGGTATGTGGAGACGAACTTATCTATCACTTGGAAAGTCTATTTATACTATTTCCTATATTGAGACATAAGTCGTGTTACGATATAGTTTTCTCTATACACATTTGAGATTTCGAGCTGAGAATATCTCGCTCACATATTTGGTAAGCTTTCGCTTCGACCAAGTTCATCTTATATCATGAGAAAATTGCCGAGTAACATCTTACATGGTTTGTGTGATACAATCATTTGGTGTAAGACTTGGAAGGTTTCAATATTGATTATTTCAATATCTAGAAAATTGCTTTGATGTTGATAGTGTGTGAGCACGGATATTAACATTATAGAAGAATGTTTCAATGATTGGAATAAAGAGTTGATGATGTAACCATCTTTGGATATAAGCATACATAGTGTGTTCGCACATTAGTGTATAAGTCCGTAAACCGGAAGCCAAGAGTATGCATGTGTGTATACGGATTTGGTGAAGGAGACAGGTTAAGTATGCGTACCCGTACGCATACTGGCAGAAGTTCTCAAACCGAGAATTTCTGCTGAGTTTGGTTTTGGCAAAACTCACAAACCAGTCACCTTAAGTATGCGTACCTGTACGCATACTGGTGAAAGTTTTTGAACCGAAAATTTCTGCTGAGTCTGGAAACTTTACAAACTCAAAACCGGTTGCTTAAATACGCATATCCGTACGCATGCTTAAGATGGTTACTTTGTCAAATCGGTCAAGTCCATGAACTTAAACATTTGAATCATAAGGGATGCAATCTTTGCAAACCGTGGCTATAATGTTCATGATTGATTCAAGTGAATCAAACCGTTCTGATTTCAATTGTGTTTTCTAAACAATTGAACAACTTTTAACTAGTTTCATTTGAGTCATTTGAACTAGTTGTGTTTAAGATGAATAAGGTTGATATGAGAGTAATTATATGGCTAACCTCGGTTAACTATTTGTGAACCAACATGGTGTACACGTTTAGGTACGACTACATAAACCTAAATGAGGGTACATTTCATTTGTGTGTAACAAGATAAGTTAGATTAACGGTTGAAAGATATTAGCTTGGTTGAATCAGGTTTTTCATCTAACGGTGAATATTGAATGCTTTTTTACCAAGGTAACTTGGATTGCAAACCCTGATTTGAAAACTATATAAAGGAGAACTCTAGTAACTGGGAAAACTAACCCCCACACCTCATGTGTGTTACTAGTTGCATAACTAGAGTCAATTCTCCTTTAACCTTAGGTTTCTTCTCGAGACCCTGTAGGTTAACGACTTGAAGACTTCATTGGGATTGTGAAGCCAGACCCAACTATTATTTTTGTAGTTGCGTGATTTGATCTTCCTGTTTCCATCGTGTTGAGTGCAATTGAAATAATTGGCTCGAGATTGTATATCTCCGATAGGCAAGATAGAAAAGTAATCACAAACAAAATTCGTCTCATCGTTTGTGATTCCACAATAACTTGTTTCGCTAGTCGATTAAGTTTATTGTGGGGTGATTGATAATACTAGGTTTTTCTTCGGGAATATATGTCTGGTTTATCAATTGGTTCCTGTTCACCTTGATTTATCAAAAGACGGAACAAAAACTGTTGGGTATTTCTGTGGGAGACAGATTTATTCAATCCTATAGACTTTTCTGTGAGAGACAAATTTGTCTATCAAGTCTTCGACTTTGGTTCGTAGCAACTCTTAGTTGTGGGTGAGATCAGCTAAGGGAATCAAGTGGGTAGTATCCTGCTGGGATCAGAGACGTAAGGAGTGCAACTGTACCTTGAATTAGTGTGAGATTGATTAGGGTTCAACTACATTTCAGTCCGAAGTTAATTGGTAGTAAGCTAGTGTCTATAGCGGCTTAATACAGTGTGGTGTTCAATCTGGACTTGGTCTCGGGGTTTTTATGCATTTGCGGTTTCCTCGTTAACAAAATTTTGGTGTTTGTGTTATTTCTTATCCGCATTATATTTTGTTATATAATTGAAATATCACAGGTTGTGCGTTAAGATCAATCAATTAGAATATCCAACCTTTGGTTGTTGATTTACGTTGATTGACACTTGAACATTGGTATTTGGTACCGTTCAAGTAATTCCTCGTATATTCAATCAGGCTCGCATATTTCTATTTGCTGATTGCGGACGGAATTAATAGTTAGATATATTAAACTCTTTGATATACTTTAATCTAGATTGAGTCTGACTGTCTAGTTGATTCTCTAGAAAGTGCATTGGAGTAAGTCATCTCAGGTTTCCAAACGAATTGTTGGGTATGGTTGTTGTACCCCCACATTTTCAAGATGGGGTGTGAATATCCATCACTTGCATATACTCTTACTAGAGAATTATAGAACCAGAAAGTAATCTAGGAGAATGGATTTCATTAGTGGGAGAAAATCGGTTTTATTAGTTGAAGAAAATGAAAAGATTGAATTAGAAATTGAAACGTAAGGGTTATATATTGTCTTACTCACTGAAAGGCTGAAGCTAGGGCGTGAAAATAATTCTAGGGGAGCGTTTGGGTTCAAGCGATTTAGCGGTAGGTTTACTACTCATTCTCTTTGAGAATCTTTCTTACTTGTGTGATTTTAATTGAGATTTGAATTCCATGGTTTCTATGTGATTGTCTTCTACTTGCTCAATCTGATTTGAAGTAATGGTTTTGTTATCATGAATTTAAAATAAGGATATTTTGGTACTATGAAGGGAAGAAAAATAGGGTTTCAAATGATTGTTCTTACTGTTTCTTTTGGAACTTAAGGTGTTTGTGAAAAATCTTATTAGAACTTCAATTCCTGTATCCTGAGATTGTAGAATTTCTTGTGAACTTAAACCTTTTATTTTTCAGTTTATAATAGTGGATAGATTGCTTATTTGTTTCACGAGAATTTCGATTTTATCTATTAAAGTTTGCTGATTTTTGGTAAATGGAAATGAACTCCATATGCATAGACGTTTTCTTGTCGACGAATACCTTTCATGTTTGTGTGTTTTGATAAAGAAAGTCAGTTGAGTCCCTTTTGTGAATGAACTACACTGGATGTGAATGAAAATGAGATTTATTAAGAAAACTAATTGAGTTCATGTCTTCCGTTAGTTGGAACGTAGTTCTAACGTAGTTTCTTTACATTCAATCCCTTATGTTTTTCTGAGATTTTCCGCATATCTTTAAGGATGGGGACGTAATACTATTGAGTTATCATCTCACCCCAATTGACGTTTTGCAGATTTTATCGAAGGACGAAGCAAATGAGGAGTCTTTAGTTTAAGCGTGCCTGCTTCTTGTTTTATTTCCATGTACTTTGGTGTTCTTATTTGAGAGAGTGAATGTTCAAGACTTAGAAACATGAATTTATTCCATAAAGAGTTTATCTACTGACATTTGAAAGGATTTCCACTTTTAATAAATGTTTTTTATAAGTTAGCTTGAGGATTATAGTTGAAAACTCTATTTTCTGACAACTGTTATTGTGGCATGTTGCCTTTAAAACTGGACAATGGGCAGGGATTTAGGCAACACTTTCTTAACGAAAAATGTTCATCTATGTATCTTCTATAATATGATCAAAGGTATTAGTGTTTCGGTTCATAGTTTAGGATTTGTAGCGTTCAACGTTTAGTATGTCAGAACTGAAAAACTGTAGGTTCGCAGTTATGTGACCATCTTAGCACACTTGTTTCATAGACCAAAAATACTCCAAATCTTGATTTTTAACATGCATATGAAAGGTGGTTCTTTATACTTTCTAAATTGGGGTCAATCTCTATATTCCGACTTCTAACGGATCTTGTGGAGCCTTCCCAAGGCAGGTTGTCTGAGACGTGTTACTGCAACATTTTACCCATACTTTTACTGTGTACTTTTGACAGTCATTCCATTTTGTTTTCTTTCGATCTTCCCACATGTTAGGTTGATAAGAATTCTCTAAAATATGCTTAGTAAACCTGGTTTTCAAAATGAGAGCTTAAAATGTAAGCTTTAGAAAATGAACTAGAGTTCCGAGACCCTACCGTAACCCCGAGAATTCAGGTTAAATCCATGACCCGAATTTTGGAGTGTCACAAGTTGGTATCAGAGTATTAGATCTAACATAGGACCTTAGATACATTTTTTATTATAAAAACTCTCTGATTGATTTCTTGTTAAGTTTGTTTGAATCGCTTGGCCTGATTGATTGCTTATTAAGTTTGTTTGAATCGTTTGGCTTGATTGTCGCTTTTGTGATATTAACGGAACTCATTTGGATTGGTAGTTGTGAACCTAAGTACCTTGTTAAACTGTTTGTGAGTGATATAGATTATTTTATTCGTGTTGTTTATGAGAATTGCATTTCGAACCATTTGGGAAAATGTTCATTTGTCAACTCCAATTTTAAGTGTTAGTTTAAGCCGCATTTATCCGGTTGGTGACTATGAACTACCTAGAGATTTTTTTATCTTAAGAACGACGTCGTTGGATGTTATTTCAGGAAGGGATTGGCTTTCCAAGTATCCAAAAATAGTGGATTGTTATAAGAAACGATTAAATTTCTTTCCAAGGATGGTGTATCCTTTTGTTTTGATGTCGTAAGGAGTCCTTCTGATATCCCAAGTATTTAGTAGGGGGTTTTCCACTTTTATATCTACCATTTCAATTGTGCCTTTTTAATTTTGCGTTTCGTTTTATGTAAATAAATACGTGAAGTACGGTGTTTTCTTCACTGCCATGAATTGGTTTTGTTCTGGTTTCATTTTGGTTAAACTAATTCTTGATTTGCTTAAAGACCACAAAATACTAGGTGCATTTGTGTGTAGTTCTCGTATTTGGTTTCAATTGATTTACAAAATTTATATGCAACTCTAGCTTCCTTCCATTTGGCTCTGTGTTAAGAACTTAATTTTTTCAGTAACTATATTTTTCTTTGTGTCTTTTGTTTTGTTGATAACATCCTATTCATCTCCGTATCCTAGTATTGAACATCACCATTCTATCCAAAACCCTTTATACGTATCTGAAATTTGTATTTGGATGTGTGTGTTACCACAAATTTGATAAGCTTTTTCCACACATTTTCTCCAACCTCTCTATGTTTTTGATAACCTTGTATAACAATGAATTTAAGTACTGAATTGAGTTTCTAAAATAGACCAACACTTGTTTGTGAAAGTGACCCAATGAGATTTTGGCTTGAAACTCCAGCATTGGCGGAAACTAAAATTTTAAAGTGTTCCTACCATGTTTTATTGAGGCTTTTCAAAACAAATATATACTTCACTTCTTTTGTTATCAATTTTATTTCAAAAATGGCTTCCTATAGTTTCCAACAAGACCAAAAAAAATCCGAAATCCAACACCAAATGAATTTCTAACAAATTTTCTATTAGGGACTTACGAAAATGAACATTTCTAAACATGATGCTGCTATCATGTTTTGTCGAGATTGTTCTGCGCAACTATATATCTTATTAATTTTGTTTATCATTTTTATTTTAAAGAGGAATCTGTCATCTTTCTAACCAAAACAAATTTGCCTTATTCCATTTCCTAATGTTTTTTTTTGTATGAATTTTTGATTATACTATAGACTGTCAAAACTGCAATTTATGAAATTGTGATTTCTATCCTGTTGGTAGAGATGTTACGTCATTTCTATGAACTCATTACTTCTTCCTATAATTTTTATATGAAACAAGGGTCTCTAAGGTTTCCAACGAGACCAAATTTGCTTCATTTCATCGTGTAATGAATTTTAAATGAATTTTGGAAAATAGGTATGCAAACTGAATTTTTGTGTGGATTCTATGCCGTACAGTTGATGTGATGCACTTGTTGGCTCAACTCCTTTGTTCAGATTTCATAGGTTTAACTTTCCATTTACCATTTTTATATTAAAGAAAGTTATACAAGTTTTATTATCTGGCGTTTATATGGAATTTTCGGTTTAATGAATGAATGGGTTATTTGCTCCCTAATTTTGAATTGTTTTCTATCTTGTTTCCTTCCACACCTATTGTCTAGGAATTATTTTATTTTTTATTCAGCGATCTCCATCGGAGCTAATGATAGGTTATCTTCTGTTATGTTTTGAAATATGAGAATATTTTTTTATAATTTATGGATGTTTTAATGAATGCTTTATTGAAGTCACTCATTGCTTTGCCTACTGTGTGTTGTACAATTTTTTTTTTTTAGGTATGCCTAATCTTAATTTTTTGACGAAATTCCTATAAGGGTAGGAGGATGTGATACCATGTATCTTCCGCCACCCGTTTTATGTGCTTTCTGGCTCGGGTATCAACCATATTTGATAACATGTTTTTCATTTAGACCAAATTGAAGTTTGGTCTTGCCATATGTTTGTAATGTCCACTGGTTATTGTTGCGATACTAGCCCAGAAAAGTTTCTGCAAGCCCATACTACATAGGTAAAATTTAGAAATGTGACTAACTGAGACCCACCCACTTTGTATTAGTAAGATGGGGTGTGAATATCCATCACTTGCATATACTCTTACTAGAGAATTCTAGAACCAGAAAGTAATCTAGGAGAATGGATTTCATTAATAGGAGAAAATAGGTTTTATTAGTTGAAGAAAATGAAAAGATTGAATTATAAATTGAAACGTAAGGGTTATATATTGATGATTCTACTAAAGGCTGAAGCTAGGGCGTGAGAAGAATTCTAGGGGAGGAAGACATTTGGGTTCAGCGATTTAGAGGTAGGTTTACTACTCATTCTCTTTGAGAATCTTTCTTACTTGTGTGATTTTAATTGAAATTTGAATTCCATGGTTGCTATGTGATTGTTTTCTACTTGCTGAATCTGATTTGAATTAATGGTTTTGTTATCATGAATTTAAAATAAGGATGTTTTGGTACTGCGAATAGGGTTTCAAATGATTGTTCTTACTGTTTCTTTTGGAACTTAAGGTGTTTGTGAAAATGCTTATTAGAACTTCAATTCCTATATGCTGAGGTTGTAGAATTTCTTGTCAACTTGACCCTTTTACTTGTCAGTTTATAATAGTGGATAGATTGTTTATTTGTTTCCCGGGAATGTCGATTTTATCTATTAAAGTTTGCTGATTTTTGGTAAATGGAAATGAACTCCATATGCATAGACGTTTTCTTGTAGAAGAATACTTTTCATGTTTGTGTGTTTTGATAAACAAAGTCAGTTGAGTCCCTTTTGTGAATGAACTACACTGGATGTGAATGCAAATGAGATTTATTAAGAAAACTGATTGAGTTCATGTCTTCCGTTAGTTGGAACGTAGTTCCATCTTACGCCGGGTAATGATCCCCGATATAGAGAAATGGGTAACGATACTCATGGGAACTTAGCTTCCCGACCATCGATGGCGACTGTCCGTACCGAGAAATGGTAGGTGGATGTACGAACCAAGGTTTTCGTGCCGTGGACTCAATGTGTCAAAATCTAAATGACTTGATTTGTTGAAAACTTCATTGGTATTGTTACTTTTATTTGTTGAATATACCATTTACTATTCGAATTCTAATGTAGTTTCTTTACATTCAATCCCTTATGTTTTTCTGAGATTTTTCCGCATCTCTTTGAGGATGGCGACATAAGATTATTGAGCTGTCATCTCACCCCAATCGACGTTTTGCAGATTTTATCGAAGGGCGAAGCAAATGAGGAATCTTTAGTTTAAGCGTGCCAGCTTCTTGTTTTATTTCCATGTACTTTGGTGTTTTTATTTGAGAGAGTGAACGTTCAAGACTTAGAAACATGATTTTATTCCCTAAAGAGTTTACCTACTGACATTTGAAAGGATTTTCACTTTTAATAAATGTGTTTTATAAGTTAGCTTGAGGATTATAGTTGAAAACTCTATTTTCTGACAACTGTTATTGTGGCATGTTGCCTTCAAAACTGGCACCAATGGGTAGGGATTTAGGCAACACTTTCTTAACAAAAAAAGTTCATCTATGTCTCTTCTATAATGTGTTCAAAGGTCTTAGTGTTTCGATTCATAGTTTAGGATTTGTTGCCTTCAACATTCAGTATGTCAGAACTGAAAAACTGTAGGTTCACAGTTCTGTGACCATCTTAGCACACTCCTTTGATAGACCAAAAACTCCAAATCTAGATTCTTAACATGCTTATGAAAGATGGTTCTTTCTACTTTCTAAATTAGGTTCAAGCTCTATATTCCGACTTCTAACGGATCTTGTGGAGCCTCGCCAAGGCAGGCTGTCTGAGATGTGTTACTGCGACATTTTACCTATATTTCTACTGTGTACTTTTGGAAGTCATTCCATTGTGTTTTCTTTCGATCATCCCACATTAAGAATTCTCTAAAATATGCTTAGTAAACCTGGTTTTTAAAATGAGATCATAAAATGTAAGCTTTAGAAAATGAAATAGAGTTCCGAGACCCAACCGTAACACCTAGAATTTGGGTCAAATCCATGACCCGAATTTTTGGGTGTTACACCCAATCTTCTTACAATTATATCACTTCATTGGCGTCATATCCTTCTCATAAGGACTGCGAATACGCTTCTTTGGTGATTTTCCTGGAGCTGGCCTAGGAATACCAAGTAGAACTATGTCTTCAGGTTCATACACTTCAGGCCTATCGAAGTTGGGAATGGGTCGAATTACAGGAGCATAAGAATTACGAAAATGATTTGAACCAAAGTAAGGCTGAATATACATCAACATCTTAGCATCCTTGAGAGTAATAGCAGCAGTGGCATGAGCACAAGGTAAACCAAACACTTTCCATCTCTGGCAAGTACAAGTCATCTTCATAAGATCAACAACATGAGAGCTGGGAGAGTGCACCCTCATAGATATCGTTACCTGACTCGGTAACATTCCGTAGACGATCTATATCGACATGTTTCTTGAGTATAGCTTTGTATATGGGAGTCAAACTATCTAGATAAGTTCTACCAAGATCGCGTTTTTCTGAACTTATCCTCATAATCTTTATCCTGAGATCATCAACAAGAGAAGCTGGAAGCAAATTCCTTTCACGATGAATCCAGCTATTGAAAGATTCTGCAATACTTGATGAGTGTGTCCCATACCTACATCCTACGAAGAAAGCATTTTCCCATTGCTTGGGATCGATAATTATGAGGTACTCGACAGCCCAAACACATCCAATAATACATCTCATCCAAAGCAGACTCATATTTAGCAACGCTGTAACAATGCGCAGCTTTATGGAACAAATCCAGTGCTTGTTTATACTTCTCATGTCCTTTCTTGATCGGGAGGTTATTCTTCAAATGATAAAAACAGTAACTATGATGCAAGTTAGGAAAAACCTTAGGAATACTTTGCTTCTGCCCTTTATGAAGATCAGTGATAAAGTATATAGGACGATCGTCGACACAATACTGCAAGTTTTCCATGAACCACTCCCAACCTTCAATGTCCTCTGAAGGAACTAAAGCAAACGCGAAAGGAAAAAAAAACCCTATAGAATGAAAGAAAACAAAAGAACTAAAATTGTCAGTTCATTGAGAAAACTATCAGTTCATTTAGAAGTATGAACTAAAAGTTATAAGTTCATTAGGAACTATTAAGCTAGAAAAATAAACTAATCAAGAAGAAAAATAATCAGTTCGTTAAGAACTCAATGCATAAAGGTTCATTCTTAAAATAAAGACTTTCTTCTTAACAAAATAACAAAGTAACAGATAAACAAGCAGTATGAATACTTCTTAAAATGAAGACCTTAACAAAGTAAAAGATAAACAAGCAGCAAGAGTTCATTCCCACTTATGAACAGCTAAAAAACTTAACAAAAATAAAGGTTCACTCTTAAATTGAAGACATTCTTCTTAAAACAAATAACAAAGTAACAAATAAACAAGCAGCACGAATACTTCTTCTTTAACAAAGAAAGAGTTCATTCTAAAAAATGAAATCCTTAACAGAGAAACTTCATTTATTCACATTGCTCTTAAAATCAAACAACAAACTAACGTACAATGCATAAACTTAAACATGATTCGTTTCGTTAGTTCACTAAAACTAACTGAAAAGAATAGAACTTGTAGATTAGTTTGTTGCATCAAAATAAAGGTCTTAAACTCAATATGAACAGCTAAAAAACTTAACAAAAATAAAGGTTCATTCTTAAAATGAAGACCTTCTTCTTAACAAAATAACAAATTAATAGATAAACAAGCAGCATGAATACTTCCTCTTTAACAAAGAAAGAGTTCATAACTTACACTCTATATGAACTAATCAATAGAAAATAGTCAGTTCAGTAACAACTACAAACTAAAAATCAAATAATGCAGTCAGTTTATTTTAGGAAAAATATGAAACAAAAATATGAGTTATACAGAAAAGAAAGAAAATTTACCTTGGTTCCCATTCACGCCAGTGGAAGCCATCAACGTTCCCTTGAATCTCCTAGTGAGAAATGTTGCATCATAATAAGGCGTAGGGAAAATGAACTTGTATCCTTTGATACAGGCAGCAAAACAAATGAAAAGCCTCTCAAACCGTTTAGTCTGTTTATTATATTCAAAATTAACATAGCTACCAGGATTGATAGCCTTTATTGCTTCGACATACCAAACAAGATCTGTATAAATTTTTACATCATCGTCATATATCTTTTCCTGTGATGATTCCTTCTCTTTATAAGCATGATGGTATTTTATGTTAATACCGTAACAAATCTTCACCTGAGCAACCATGTCCAAAGGGTTTATCGACGGATTTGACTGTATTTGATCCTTGAATAGATGTTAAATCAATATCTTCTTCACAGGGGGATCCTTCAGCTTATAAGCACCACCACATGTATGATTCCTATTGAATTCCTTGATAGCAAAGACACTTTTATCAATATCAATTGGAATAGCGTGCAAATACCAAGGAAAATCTTCATTCCTACCACACTTGACTGTGAACCTAAGTCTATCATTCTTAACCTTTGCAACTGTATAACCAGACTTGCTGCAATATTTGTTGACAACTAAGCAAACCTCATTAACATCACCATGAAAAACTTGACCAACACCTTTAAAAAAATATCCTCTCAACCGTTGGACAAAAGAGTTTTTAATTCCTCATGACCTTCCGTCAGGTATTTAATCTTTGAACAATCAGTGAACCCACTACGTGATTCATTTTCACTGAGCGACTGCGTGGAAATACCAGATGAAGAGCTAGAAGCACCACCATTAGAAGCCTCCTCAACGAACAAATCAAAATGTGACAATTGCTTTGAACAAGAAACAACAATTAGACCTTGAAGAGCAAAATCACAATTGATGAACATTTTATCACAACCTTCGCCATGGAGTCAAATTTATCCAATAATCACAAACATAAATTTTCAGGTCACGAAGCATCGGCGGTAAAGAAACTTCCAATGGAATGCCATGTCCATTGTAGTGCATAACTGCATGACAACTTGAAAGAGACATACTGAACCTGAAAAATGAAGACACACAACAAGATGAACTTCATTCCAATAAATGAACACCTAAAATTCATAATAAAAAAAAGAGTTCATTCCAACATATGAACATCTAATAAACTTTAAAAAAATAAAGGTTCATTCTTAAAATGAAGACCTTCTTCTTAACAAAATAACAAAGTAAAAGATAAACAAAGCAGCGGGAATACTTATTCTTAAACAAAGAAAGAGTTAGTTCTAAAAAATGAAGCTTTTACAGAGTTCATTCACATTGCTCTTAAAATCAAACAACAAACTAATCTACAATGCATAAACTTAAGGTTCATTCTTAAAATGAAGACCTTCTTCTTAACAAAATAACAAAGTCAAAGATAAACAAAGCAGCAGGAATACTTCTACTTATACAAATAAAGAGTTCATTCTAAGAAGATAAAGCCTTAACAGAGTTAATTCACATTGCTCTTAAATCGAACAACAAACTAAGCTACAATGCATAAACTTAAACATGATTCGTAAACACACATTAGGTTTCATTAGTTCACTAAATCTAATGAACTCCTGATATAAAGAGAAACACAGTCGATCTACAAAATTAATAAAAAAAAAATACTATCAGAAAAGGAATTAGTATGAATACTCACCAGAAACAAGAAGAATTCAAATCAACTCCAAATCAACTCCAATCTTCAAATATCAAATCAACTCCAATCTTCGAATATCAAATCTTCGTAAATTTGATCTGTAATTCCGAAATCAACTCTGTCAAATCGAATAAATCTTCGAAAACCAAAATCAAATCCGTAAAAATTGAATCAAATCAGATTTGTAAATTCCAAAATCAACTCCGTTAAAATCGAATCAGTCTTCTAAATCCAGAATATCAAGTCCGTAAATCAAATCAGTCTTCGTAACAATGATTTCCACATTAATCTGCTATAAATCGAATGAATCTTCGTATCAAAAACAGAATCAATCTTCGTAAACCCTAGAAAAATGATTATACAGCAGCAGAAAAAAAACGAGAGCAGCATATGGAGTAGGAGAGAGAAAACAAAAGTGAAACTGACTCAGTTTTTCTGGTTATATATGGTAGTAAAGGGGTATTTTAGTAACAGAAAAAGAATATTCTATATGGGTGGACAAAACCCTATGATCAAGCATTAATTTGCAGGACCAAACTGTAAAAATTATTTTTAAAATGGACCAAAAAGATAGTTGACTCAGTCAACTGGACCAAACTCTCTCCAATATATTATTTTTAGGACCTATTGGTATTTCCTACTTTAATGAATACTTCGGTTCTCATCCCTTCACACGTTTAGCTTTGGGAAGCCAATCTGTTGAATTCAGCTAAGCCAATTAGTTGAACCCAGCTAATGCATATTGTGTGTGGTTGTGGATCATATTGTTGTTGGAGATAGGCTAAAACTAAAAGCTAGTCAGTGGCTAAAGCTTGATTTCTTGTATTATTGGCTTCTTAAGAAAGCTTTGAAAATTTACCTATAAGAAAATTTACTTTTCACCACCTCCTAAATTAAGTCAATTTGATTATGCAATTACGAAAAATCCATCCCGGAAATTGACTTGTGCAAAACGTATTTTTTTTCCTGATTGAGATAATTATGTAATTTAGTGTTTGTCACAGTTCATTTAGAAAACGGGTGGGTTATTTGCAGTTTGGTGTTTGGGGTATGGTTGAATTTCTCCATCAACACTCATCTACCCAAAGGGTGTTCATCACAAACACTTAACTTCTGCTTTTCCAAATTAGATACGATCATACATGAAGTTTAGTATTTTTTGTTTTCATGATCTGGTGAATCAAATTTATAATTAAAAATGAAAAGAAAGACCAGGCAAATACAATTTAGTGTACGTAGTGGTTTAAGCTAGATATTAATAGCATGCATTCTGTTATCAAATTTTGTGTCTCTTGATTTCTATTAATGAAATAATTATGTTCATGTTCATGTTCTTGTGTTTTTTTTTTCGTTTCTTTTCAGATGGCCAGTCCTAGATATAAGAGATTATCAACCAAAAAACATGTTTTAGGACTTTGTACGAGAAACGATGCTTAATTAGTAAACGTTATCTGATGATATCTATCTTTAATTTATACTATTATTATCAGTAAAATCCTTTCCTTTCCATATTTTTATGTAATTTTGAGATGTTTATGTTCAAACAATTTCGCACAGCTTCAAACAGAAATTCTAACGGTGTTGTCTGTTGTCCTATGTATGAAAATGCCAAAATACAGACAGGAATTCTCCACCATGTAGAAACCCAGAGATGGTTTTGTTTCGTAGATTTTTGTGCGTATTCTGTAAAATCAGCTTTGTTTCCCTGATCAGTTTTGGATGAAAGCTCAAAATGGTACGGTAAAACCTATCCGGAAGAATACTCCATATACGAATAAACTCCATACAAGAATAAAAATTTACGGTCCGGATTTGGGCTAGCTAGTTATATTTAAGAACAAACTCCATATTGCAATAAGGCATAATTTTTTGTGGTCCTGTCTTAAGGAACCTACCTCCATATAAGAATAATTGGTTCATAATATAAATATATAGCACTTGTCATACATCAAAGTTTAAGATGAAGAGATTCTTGTAGCCATATTACAAGTTCGTTTTGCTTCAAAATGGATTTTTTGATTTTTTGTGCACAACTTAATACGAATATCTTTATACTCATTTGATCTCATTTATCAATTTTCAATGTGATAATTGTGATGTATGTGAAAATCCTCATTTAAATAGTTTTTGTTTATACTTAGATACATTTTTGTGTTTCCTATGCATATGCATGAATATCCCCAAATACACATATGAAAAAAATTTCTTTTGGTTTACTCAAGTCAAACCTCCATATAAAAATAGCCTTCACATAAGAGTATTTTTTTTGTGGTCCCTAGGATATTCTTATACAAAGGTTTTACTGTAATGATTCAGAGGCAAGTTAAAGTCATACCAAAAAGCAAGATGAAACCCTAAAAATCGTGTTGCTTGACTAGAGCTGTCAAACGGGCAAGCTAGGGTCAACCCGGCCCTAGCTTGCCAACCCGTACTAGGGTTAGGGTCAACCCTAGCCCTAGTACTATTCACGAACAAGCTCAAAACCCCAACCCTAGCCCTAGACGGGTCAACCCTGACGGGTTGGCGGGTTGGCTTGTTAATGTTATCAATTTAAAAATTAAATTTAAAATTTAGGATTGTTTAGGATTATTCATTTAGTAAAGGTCGAACCTAGGTCAATTTGGTGTTTAACTAGAAGCCCCACCACTGAGTTGTAAAGTGGACGTTTTTATTGCCACTTAATCAACGATATAGCCGGTTACGGCGCTTTAGTTTTCTTAGGCAGAGAACCCTAACATCAACTAAGCATTTTACTTTTTTTTTTTATCATTTTATAAGTTTAAATTAATGTGAGTAAGACTAACTCACTGTTTAAATTATTCTAGTCCTTTTATTAATTTAGGACATCCCGAATAAATATGTGATTGATGAATCTAAGATGTAATTTAATTTATTGATTGATTATTTAAAATCTAAAAATTGTTATATTTGTTTGGATATATCCAAAATTAGCTTTATTTATTGATTTAAAATTAACTAATTCTAATATATGTTTGCAAATCATGGATTTTAAAGAGTTGGTGGGATTGAGGGATATATTTATTAATTTTGACGGGTTGACGGGTAACCCGCGGGTTGGACCTAGCCCGGCTTGTTTTCTAGTAGGGTTGTATATGCCAACCCTAACCCGGCCCGTTTAGACAACAAGCCAAGCCGGGCCGGGTTGAAACAAGCCGGGTTAGGGTCAACCCGCAAGCCGGGTTATAAATTGACAGCTCTATGCTTGACTCTTACTGATCACACTTGTACCTTCAAATCCAAAGTGTAAAGTTTATTAGACGGAATTATCCATGCATGTGCATACCAGGTAGGTAGAGGGGATCCGCTGCTTATTTTGGATTGAGTCTTCAAAATATCATCCAATTTTCATATTTTTTTTTATTCAGCTTGTAGCTTTGAATGTTTGCATATTTGATAAATCTGCAAATGTTTACTTCTTTTATTTGGTTGTATGTGAATGTCAATCTGGTGAGAATGAGCTGCACAATGTTTTACTAAAAATTAGGCACAAAGGCCCTATGGTACATGAGTATATGACCATATTTATATACACAAACGCAAATCCCACATGTGTGTTTGATAGATTGTAATGGAATTTTCTTTACTCGAGTGTGCATGTAAAAGGGAAATATCAGCATATTTGGAAGAAAAAAAAGTCTCTCTGTCAAAAGGAAACTTGATGATACTAGTAATGACAGTAAAAAGTAATAGCGGTGTGAGATCTGAAAAACAAGCTTCTCTTCATCATCTTGGAGTTTGTTCACTTCATAAGCCTTTCTGCAAAAAGTTTGAGCTTAGGAAATTGCTATGCACTCAGTTGGCTTTTGATGTATATAGAACTATCTTGTTTTTGTAACTACAACTCTCAATGGTGAGAACATTTTTTCCTGGTTCACCAACTTTTAATTTGTTGCAAATGACTTGTTCATCACTTGAGCAGATAAATTTCGTTTTGTTCATTTTAACTGTGTATCCAGGTTCATTATCAGATACAAATTCAGCACAACAACTCACTTCCCCTTCCCAGCCCACTACTCTCACTACAAGAAAACCTTGCTTAAGCGACCAAAAAATTTCCAACTGCCCAGTATTTTGGTCCCTCCAACAGTTGAGCAGTTAAACTTGCGACTGCCTTACATACTAGTTGCTCTATAACTATATCCATTAATTTTTAGCGATTAAAGTAAGTTGTTTGCTGCTACAACAGTTTTTCCAAGTAATGTAGAGCAACTACTATAGTAGGTTAATAGCTATTAACTTAGAGCTACCATGTGCCAGCGATTCAAAATATCTTAGGTTGGTATAACCAGTCTCAGCGACGAAATCTGGCCACCCCCACCACATTGAGAATAATTTTAATCCAAGTTTGAGAGATATATATCTGACGGTTTGCATCAGTTAACCAATTTCCTCCCTACCCAATAAAATCATGCCAGCATAAATTAGTTAAAAACAGCTAAATGAGAAACGTAATAGGGATGGGTTTGACGGGACCAATACTTAATCTGTGTCGCGGCAACTTTTCCACCGTTGGATAAGATAGTTATCCGTGTGAATTTTGTGTTTGCAAGCACATGCGTCCGATTTAAGATTCTAGCTCTCTATTGGCCAATTACATTTCATGCGGATCCTAAATGATAGATTGTGTGATTAGGCTCCGATTTTTCCTCCGTTGGATAAGGTAATTATCCGTGTGAACTTTTGTGTTTGCCTATAAGTCGTCCGATCTAGAGGCCCTAGCTTTCTATTAGCAGATCATATACCATGCGGATGGCAAATGTTAGATTGTGTGAGTTAGGCTGTGAGTATTTACATGTCCGTCTGACCGACGTCCGTCCCTAACACATGTTAATATCAAAAGAATTTATTAATCTAAATGATTATCAATTTCGGGCATCTCGGCCGGAATTCCGGCGAATTTCGGATCACCATAAAACGAAACACAAGATTTCGCCGAAACAGAAAGGAATCGACAATTCCGGGTATCTTGGCCGGAATTTCGGATATTAGAACATTTCGAGAACAATGGAACCAATGATCCTGTTTTAAAAAATTTCCTTCTTTGGAGTTGAACCGAGATTACACCGAGATTTGGAAACGGAATCTCCCCGAGACAATGTTGTACAGTGTCTCGCTCGGGACCGAGACAAACCGGAATCCGAGATCGGCTACATTGGGCGTAGCTAGTAAAAATTTATGATGGTTAATAAATTCAATTTTTATTATTTACTGCGGTAAGTTCATCGATTATCAGAGTCGAGCTTAATCTTATGTATAAAATTTAAGACAACATAACATTTTGAGTATGGGGGAAGCTGAAATTGAATTAAAATCAAAAAGCAAAAAAAGTTGCGGGGAAAAATAAATTGAAGTGAATGTTATAGGAAAAAGGAAATTTTGGTCAACAAACTGGACCGGATTTGTATGTTGATTGTTATTACCTCATTCAAATTAACATTTGTATTTTTACCATAAAGAAATGGTAGATAAACACACTTTCCGGTTTAATCATTGTACAATTAACGCTGATATAACCGGTCTACGATGTGAATTTTTTTATTCAGATTTGCAGAAGAATATTTTTAAAAACTAAGTTTGATCTTCTTTTACAAAAAAATGATGTTGGAGAGATTTTTGAAAAGGACCTACCATGAAAAACTGATACTTAGAATTACCAAATTTAATTTTCATCAACGAATTAAATTCCTCTAATAGTCACGGGGAGGATAAATTAAAAGCGAGCTACATAATATATCAATGGCATCTGAGCAAGGGACGTGCCCTTGAGACCGCATGAGGTTTTACAAGAACACTAAGTGTCAGCTTAAAATTTGGAAGCTCCGACCGAACTTAGATTCTCTTATATATCCCTATAGGAAAATCTAGTTGACATATAACAGTTGAATTTGTGTTAGGTCGATATGGAATGTTTATGTTTTAATGTGGGTACAAAATGAAATTAGGAACTAAGAACTAAAAAGGAAAGAATCTAGTTAAAGAAGATTCTGACTAGTTAAAGCAGATTTTGTGGTTCATTGCTGAATTTAAAAGTTTTCGTATAAATATTCCAACTAATCAAAGACCGGACAAGCATATTTTGGTTCACATTGTTAGATTATGACGTTCGATAGATTTAGTGTTTTCGTATAAATATTCCCGAAAAACCTAATTGGTGAGGCATATTTTGGTTCACCCTGATAGATATCGACCTCCGATATACATTCCGATTAAAGGAATATGAAACAAAGAAGATTTATTATTTATTGCTAGATTTAGGATTTCAATATAGATAATTCGACTAATTAGAGATAGACGATTATATCACCCTCAGATTCTATCAAAATTTCGTGAAAGCGATCGTCTAATGTAGAATAAATTTATGATTTTCGAGAAAATACAAGAATCACATGGATTACCACTCCGTCCAACGACCACAAATATGTTCATGGGATCTCTCTTCTAGGCGAGAACTAGAGAAAATATAGGAATCATATGGATTACCACTCCATCCAACAACCACACATATATTCTAAGGAGCAATGCTATTGATGCAGGAATTTCAGTTGTAGAAAATTATAATTGACCATTTTATCCCGATTTTATCTTATTTTATCCATTTTATCTTGATTACACCATGTTATTTCATTCAATGTATTGTTCAGTTTTTTACAAGTGGCATTCATCCATGTCAATGAATTTCATACTTTTTTTATATTTTCCTAGCATATAGTTTTAGTTTTCATTATTTCGTTTACATTTAGTCTTGTATAACCCACAATTCATAAATTTATTAAAAATCATATACAAAGGGTGCATCATGTATGAATAAAAACACAAATTTACTTTGAAAATAATCGTGATCCGTATGACATTAGTCCTGCCAATAAGAAAATCAAATGTATAATCCGACGGACATTAACTCAAACGGAAAACTCATATACGGATTTACCATAAGAACATTTATGCCGTATGCATACAGATTTTGAGGGAACATAATTGCAAGTTAACAAAAAATGAAGTATGACGCTACTTATTTTCTCTGTAAAGTGTACAATGTTTAATCGGTCTATTCATTTTAAGATCTTTGGGGATCACACTTTGGGTACTCTAATATATATGTAATCGGGAATATTTTATTGGTCGCAGCTGATTTTTTTTTTTATGTACACTTAGCATCTATCGTTTTGATGATTGTTATTTCTTAATCAATTTAGCCCTTTTCCTCTTAAAGAAAAAAAACGAAAGAGAGAAATTCTAAATACGTTTTGGTAAGCGGGCATGTTTAAGAAGGTAACATCTGAGAAATTCTAAATACGTTTTGGTAAGCGGGCATGTTTAAGTCTAAATACTGTATTTATTTTGTAGTTCAATAAAATTGCAAAACCACATCTACACTTATATAAAATTTATTTTCTTATCACTTAGTATACCCCGAATTTTCTCTACCGAATTCATATATTTAAAATGAATTATATGCGTACATATCACGTTCCGAACCACATTTCCTGAACATTTCCTGAACCACAAATTGCTAATTAGGCATCGGACCGGGAATGGTTATCGGGAAAAAAATAAAAAATAATGTTCCCAAGAAGACAACCACGTAATATGCGTGCTCTTTTTTTTGACCACACGATTATGAGTTAACGGCTCAGATTATGGTGAGCAAACGTAGTTGACTTCTCTTTATCTCGACGAGTCAAAAATTCAAAGTTCTGTATTTTAGAGCAACTGCAGTGGTGCGACCAAAACCAAAGATCAAAGATCAAAAAAAAGACCAAAATTTGGGTTTAGTCCGTGTTGTGACGCAACGGTACATGATTAAAATTTCATCAGGCGGACTTTAAAAGTCCGCCCCATTTTTTTTTTGTAAAATTTCATCAGGCGGACTTTAAAAGTCCGCCCCATTTTTTGTAAATTTCATCAGGCGGACTTTAAAAGTCCGCCCCATTAAAATTTCATCAGGCGGACTTTAAAAGTCCGCCCCATTCTTTGTAACTTTCATCAGGCGGACTTAAAAGTCCGCCTCATTCTTTTTTTTTTATTTAATTAAAATTTCATCGGGCGTAATTTAAATCTCCGCCCGTTAACAAGCGTACTTTTAATTTACGCCCAGCAACAAGCGTACTTTAAATTTACGCCCGACTATATTAGAATTTGGGATTTAGTCGCGACCATATTTGGTCTGGAATTTGATCTCCCAAGTTAAAGTTATCCTTGCGGAGTTCCGAGGAAAGAATCGAGAAAATATATTATATATCTTCTTTTGATCACTAGATTTAGAGTAAACTTTAACTATTCTTGACCCTTAACTACAGCAGCCACTGTTGCTACTATCGGCAGTAACTAAATTAAAATATATTATATATCTTCTTTTGATCTCTAGATTTAGAGTAAACTTTAACTTCGACAAGCACATTTACACATGAAAAAAATCTCACTGAAAAAAACGAGGACAAATTATAACTCGAACTTATTAGAATAGGCAGTTTGGATTTTCTGAAAATCCATGCACATAATTATACCTGATTCTCTAAGGAAATGTCGTTAGTGAAGTAATAAATCATAATGTAGTTAAATTTTGTTGAAGGTTGCGTATTGAGGATATATAAAAGAATGGTCATAATCACTTTGTACCGATAATAATATCAAATTGGACGAAAACTTTTTCCATCCTAAATTCGATTTCCATGCTGGTGTCACAATAGCATAGTGGTAAAATTACTTGGTGATGATATTAGTAATTTGAGTACGAAATTTGTTGGCACCAAAATTCTTTATCGATAAAATAAAATCGGTTTCTATTCGTTAAAAGTTTAGTGAATTTTATTGAGATTGGAAAGAAAATAATTCCATTTTTCTTTTATTTTATGAGACACCAAATTGTATGATTATTGAAATTAAAATATTAGTATCAACAATCAAATGTAATCGAATTCAAGAGAGCGGCACTAGTGCTTCCACAAATTTTATGTTAAGAATTTTAGTGCTATTAAATTTGTACGTTCCTTCAAAAAAAAAAAAATTAAATTTGTAGGGTTTGGCAGCTTTGGCTAGAACGATGCCGGTCAACGAAGACCAAAAAAAAAGGCACACCCAACTATAAACTATCAAGTACTTCGTATGCACTTAAACCTTCACATGGTCCCAAGATTGGAGACACAGATTGTAGAAAATCTTAGTCAAACTTATCAGCATCTGTACGTGTTTAATGATTAGTAACTATATATCAAAAATGGATGTAATTTATATAACAAAAAATTAAGATATAAAACATTCATACCCACCGAACCCTATTCTTGAGTCTCTAACTCAATCCGCCTCCTCTTCCCTTCTTCTCTAGAAATGCCTCCTTCTTTCTCTGCAACTCTTTCTCTCTCTTAAAATCAAATCATATCAATGAATCTGTAATGATAATTGGAGGGTATAGATTCTGATTTTCTTTTCTTTCATTTTCACTTTAATCATATCATTTAATCTGCGATGATAATTGGAGGGTGTAGATTCTGATTTTGTTTCATCTTTTACTTTAATCATTCAATTCTATTTACATGAAATTAGTTCTCAGATCTAGTGATTTTTCATAAGATTTTGTATTTTAAACCCAATAATGGGTATTTTTTATTTCTGTAATTTGTTTGTTGTTGCTAAAGAAATTCAAGGTTTAGATCTTGAGTTTTGGTTTTATTTATCCGGTTGGGTTTCCTCAAAACTTGTTATCCTGGTTTAAGATGTTTCTGGTAGTAACCTTATTCATGGATTAAGGAGCTATTTTGACCAATCTTTGGACGGTAACTGAAATTTGTTTATATCTGGTCTTTTTCTGTGATGATAATACAAGGATTAAAGTTATGATTGCTATTCATTTTCACTGTATTTATTCAATTCTATTTACTTGAAATTAGCATTCAGTTCTCTTTACATAAAATTAGTATTCAGATTTTGGGATTTTTCAATAAATTTTGTTTTTCAACTCAATAATGGCTGTTTCTGATCTCTTTAATTTGTTTGTTGTTACCAAAACTATTACAAATGATTCAGAATTTCATATCTTGAATGTTGGCTTTATTTATCCGGTTGGGTTTCCTCAAAAATTTCTCGGTTTGCATTGATTGTGGTAGTAACCTTATTCATGGATTAAGACGTTATTTTTGACCAAGATTCGGAAGTAATTGAAGATTATATCGATTTTCTGAAGATCTATTTTTTTGGTCAGATTGTATAAATTCTTGTATTTCTTTGATTTTTGTAAAGGGTCTGAAAATTTATGTTATCTGGATTTGTTCTAATGAACAAATCTGGTTTGAAGAATGTGTTTGAAAATTGTCAAATATCAGGTATTGTTGTTTTGTTTCTTGATTCTTTTGTTAATATTACTTGAGTATCAGTTTCTAGGTTTAATGCTATTTTTGTTTTAATTTGATTTTCTTATTCTTCATAGCAATAATCTTCTGTGTTTATTTGGGTGTTTTTGTAAATGCAGGACCCGGTTTTTATCATTTTAGGGAGGGAGGAACGAGATCCCAATGATGAGAAAAGAAATTTAAACGCATTGATGGGTGATTCAAAGTAGAAAGCGTTCTTTATCTTTTGTTTTAAAACTGTGGAGATTGTAATTTTTTTTCTTAAGGAATTGATTAGATTTGTATTTTTGTTCTTTTTTTTTCTTTTCTGTAAAGACTATAATTTACTTAAGAAATGATGTAAAATGAATTCTCTGATATAATAAAATTTAATTATTTTCTTAATTTGGTTCATCATTTGTTGTAGTTATTAATTTTAAATAATAATTACAATTTTGGATTGTAAAATCATCATCGGCGTTTAGGGAGGCAAAAATTTGCTAGCTTAGATACTTAAGCAACCTACTTCAAGCCAGTTGCTCCATGTATCTATGGACTCGGTATTCTAATTGCTTGTTGGGTGGTTGGTCTAACTTTTAAGCGATGGGTAGTCTACTTGCTCTAGGATGGTTGGTCTAACTATGGAGGCATTGGTGTTTAACTTGCTCTAGAACGGTTGGTCTAGCTTTAAAGTGATGGTTATTTTGCTTGCTCTAAGTAGGTCGGTCTAGCTATGAAGCGATGAACAAAGAAGACGCTACATGATAATTGGTTGATTATTAAAGCAATTGCCTAGCTGCTCTAGACCTATAGAGATCCCACTTTTTGCAACTCAAGAGCGAGAGCCAAATTAAGTCGCTCTAAAGGTTAGAGCGACTCAATATGGGCTTTTGCAACCAAAACTGCCTGGTTGCTTAATCCAGTTTTTCTTGTAGTGTCTTACTTCCCAAACCACAACACAATTCTGGAATTCCAAAATCCATCAGAATTCATTAAGGCATTCCAACCCTAAAATTATAAAAACTGCAACCAAAAATGGGAATTAAAATGCAAAAGTGTAAAATCCATACCTTAGATATTGGGATCTCAATGGTTTAACAAGCAGTATCACTTCAGCAAGATCAGCACAGCTGAATTCGTTATTACCTTCTCTGTATAAACCACCATACTGAACTGGTACTTGTTCAGGTGATAAGTATCTGTTTATGCAAATTGACAAAAATTTATTAAATCAGTTCATAACATTTTACTAAAACATAGCATCGTATAGTTCTAAAATGGAGGACAATTACTTACTTGAAAAGGGTTTCAGGACATTTTGAAGGTCCAGCGAAAACAAACTTGCTATTAGTTCTTTGTGATTGAAATAGACTAATCATTTTCAGAGTGAAAGATACCACCATGGCACATTGATGAACACACATAATAGTTTCCAAACCCATTCATTATCAATTAGATGCACAGACAAACAAACTAGAAATTCAATGAACATCCAAGAAACTAATTAAGGTCAATGCAAGTCAGCTCTGGTGAATTTAATCAAAAACACATGCAATAAACCAAAAGTAATAACCTAAGCAATTGATGAAAATGATCACGAAGAAATACACCATTTGGGATAATCCCAAGTACATCTAGCATTTTTGGTGTGTTCTTTGGGATAATCCCAAGTACATCTAGCATTTTTGGTGTTGTTTGGTTTGGTGTCCCTCAACCTCAAAGTTTTCGTTCAATTTTTGTAAAAATTGCGCCTCCGTGTTTTCTTTCATGCTTGCGGCTTTACCATATTTTCGTTATTCTCACACGACCTAAGAGAAAATACCTATCTTCATTACTCTTTCTACTAAAACAAAAATGAACAACACCAATAATTTCCTTCTACTCTCTCGATTCCTTTATTCTCCATCGAAATCAAAATCTCTCTTCAAGTGTGTTTGATTAAAGTTAGGTTTCCATTTTTGGTTTCATTTAGTTTTGAAATTGGATTAGGTATATTTGAATGAACTCGGGGTTCTGTTTTAGTATTTTTGGTTTCATTTAATTTTGAAATTGGGGTGTTTTAGAAAATATTGAATGACACATGCTAGATTACTGCCCCAATAGTAGGGCCGACGAAGAAACAACCGCAAACATACCAAACCCACCATCGTTTAAATTTACCAAACCATCACCTCGCTACAAAACTATCCCCAAATCTTTCGTCAACAATTGAACTGATCAAATTTTTTTTTAGACATTTGTAAAAGCTTGCAATAACTACCCCAGAAGATGACATTGGAGTACTAAGGTTACAATATTCATTTAAAATCTCATCATATGTGGAACCATCTAAAACTTTCACAACACAAAACATTCTGAAAAGTTAAAATTTAAAATAGTCTCCGATGTAATGAACAAATTAAATTTTTATACTGCCTAAAAAAACAAATACTACAGTCAAATGAAAAACAAGCAAAAAAACAAGTTAGGTAGATAAGGAGAAAATGTACTGTGTCAGCCACACTAATAAACAAAATTTCAATAATTCTTAGATTGCAAAGATGATCGCTGCAAGTGGTTCTGTATTAACAAGAAATTTGTTTGTACCCTTAAATATTCTACACGAAAAATGGCCTAAGTAAGGCCTATAAAACTCCTCCTATTAGCAAAGTATGGTTCATTGGGACTAATTTGCTCATCTAGTTAGCCTATACTTGGCCTTACAAACACTCCATGTGCAAGAACCCCCAAACTAGGGTGAGAAATCAGCCCACGGTGACATCATCCTGACATCAGCAACAGTGACGTCAATGTGCCACTGAGCAGGAGTGTCCAACCAGCAACTACCACGTCATCAGCCTTCCACGTCAGCAAGGCGCCACGTCAGTAGGAGTGGCCGACCAGCAATTGACACTGCATCAGTGCCGCCACGTCAGCGTGTCGCGTCAACAAATTGGACGAATCGGTATCCCCACGTCAGCAGCGTCAACTAACCAGAGACTGACACGTCATCAACAAAGCATGGTCAACAGTTGACTATGCAATGACGTCAGCAGATGCAGATTCCTAAGCATATTCCGTTACCGTTACTAACGACGTTAGCATATGTGGATATTCTGTTAACTTTAACGTCGTTAGAATATGCTCGGAATATTCCGTCGACGACGTCAGCTCGACGTCAGCAGCGCCGACAACTTCATCTTCTCCGTCAGCAACGCCGACAAGTTCATCTTCTCCGTCTACGGTACCGGCACCTTCATCTTCTCCGTCAATGGTACCGGAGCTGCAGCAGCAGGTAGTCGGCGGCCAGTTGACCCTGATTTGGTGTGGCACGATGCAGGTTAATATCATGAATCCGATTCGGTGCAGCACGACGCAGCTTAATATTGTGAACCTGATCCGGTACATCACGGTGCGGCATAATTCTGTAGTCCTTGGATTTATATACCCCTATGAGTTATGTGATTATATGATTTTTGATTGTGATTTTAGTAAATAGGATTCGTTTCAGACTTGTGAAGGAAATGGAATTTTTAGATTTAATAAAAATATATATACAAAAATATTAACAATGGGTGCGAGAGGTAACCAAGACATTAGATTCCACTATTATGCAAAATTGAATGATAAATATTTCAAAATTCTATTCAATTCTTAAGTCCTCTTTTATCTGTAATTCACTATCAATCATATAGATTCTCAAACATTATTTGTAAACCTTAAGCATAGATTATCAAGAGATTAAACCAAGCATAACCTATCAAACTGAATAACAAATAATTAAGAGTCTCTTACAGTCTATTGTTCTTCGTGTTCATCTTCATGCAGCAGCAGAAACAGAATTTTGTTAAACTCTGATTTCGTCTTCTATAGCTCTCCCTAGCTCCCAAAACTCTCGACACCCTTCTCTTGTACCTTGATAAATATATTTATACTCCTAATCCTCATTTAATCACGCCATATCTCCCAAATAATCTTCATTTATCAATATTATTCTCCACGGCTAAAGTTTCCATTTTTTGATCTTCCACGCGCATGCAGCTGTATTTCTTTCCCTCTATACCTTCTTCACGCTACATAATATCGATTAACTCTTCCAAACACGTGCAGTACACGTTTAAATTCCTCACAACCCGTGCAAGCTCATGTTTTTCCTCTAACTCCCTGTTTGGATTAAAACCAAGTTATCTAGCCAAATTCGATCGAAACAAACACCCATAATAGCTTTGTTAGGACATATCACAACTACCCATGAAGTTTCAGCCCTTTAGTCTACCCAGAACTCCTTCGAACTTTGATCGAAAAATCACACAGTAGATGAGAACCGTTTTCCCGCCAAAATTCATTTTTTGAATTTTTGGGAAAAAGATGCCTTCCCCCTAATCCTATATGGGTGTCCCTTTAGCACTTGCCTTATGGGGTGCAAATAGTAATTTTTGGGCGTGAATAGTAATTTTTTTTTGGGTTTCTCCGGCACATTTTTGGGGCGCTTTTAACACTCCTCTGGGGTGTTTCCTGGGTGCCTTTAGTACTTTATCCTGGGGTGTAAAACACCACTTTTCGAGCCAATTTTTCCGCAAGAGCTTATTTCTCTAAAAATACCTACAAAGACATAAAATAACAAAATAAATAGAAAATCGAGTACTAACAATACATACAATTGAGACATAATAGACACATAAATGCGTCTATCAACACCCCCAAACTTATTATTTTCTAGTCCTCGAGCAAAACTAATATGGAAAATAAAATCATAACTCACTAGGTGTCCCTAGTGACCGAGTTAATCTGGGGAGGGTTTACCAGAGGTGTACCCACAAAACCAATACTCCAGACCCTAGCTATCTATGCAGAACCTTGGAAGGCACTAAAGAATCTCCTTGGTTGGCATACAATCATTGACTTTAGGAGGAAGTACCCTGATGCGAAATTCCAATTGTTGTACACGAGTTTGCACTCAAGCATACTAAAATTCATATAAAGTGACAAAGCTCTACTCAGATAGTTGCACTATGGACATCATATTCGGAGTCAAACTAATCATATGGATAGAAAAAAGAGATGGAAATAGAAAAATGTAGATGGTTTTGATGTTAACCAAATGATCGATGTTTCACATATCTTTCTGAAGGCCACTGCCAGAATGAACCTATCCTAATGGACTGAGATACCGGTCTGACTAATATCAACACAACTGGCATATACAAGGGAATCAGTGGTCAATAACTTAAATCTAGATCAACAAACTGGCAAATACAAGGGAACCAGCAGTTGACTACACAGAACAATAACCATTTTTTTTTATTTTTTTTTAACTTAACGGCATGAATAGATCTTTTTGATCCAAGCGCATGCTTCTTGTCAGCAGATTACACGATAGTTCCCACGGGTCCTGCATTCCACGCTTGCTTAGGCGACGGAAACAGGGAGAACACACGCATATTGCTACCCAAGTGTTAATACTTATTCTGATTGGTCTAACTGGTCCGATCTCTCTCTTCTTCTTTTTTTTAGTAACTCAGTCACTCTAATTCACCCTAGCAGTGGTAACAACTTGAATCGTGTGCCCCACCTAATCACTTAGAGAAACAAGTTTAAAATGAAAAAATAAAATGAAAAGGACTCAACGAGATATGGTGCAACTATCATGTTATTTCTAACACCTGAGATCTGTGCTTTTATGAATAGACTCTATAGATGTTTCCATCTAATCAGATTGGTTCCTCAACTCCTACAACCAAGATGCTTCCATCCACTTAGATTAGTTAGTGTCATCCTGAATACGCATAAATTTCTAGGCTCTGGAGTTTATTAATTGCAACTAAAAAGTTTCTCCCATACCCCCAAACTTAAATCTAAGATTGTCCTCAATGTTCTAAAGATGAAACTAAAAGCATGAACAAGGAGAAACTGTTACCATTTGAAACGAAAGAGTTAAGGAAAGATATTACCGTGTTGCATGAGCATGGGATACCTCCCAAGAAGTGCTAAGTTTAAAGTCTTCAGCCAGACTTAGGAAAGGATTAGTTGATAGACGCATTTATGTGTCTATTTTGTTCTCAATTTTCTGTATTATTAGACTCGATTAAGTACTTATTGTGTTATTTTGTGTTCTTGTAGGAAATTTTAGAGAAATAAGCCCTTGCGGCGAACTGGGCTCAAAAAGCAGTGTTTTACACCCCGGAGAAATGTACCGTAGGCACCCCAGAAATGCACCGGAAACGTCCCAGAAATATCCCGGAGGAACCCAGAAAAATTACTATTTCCACCCCAAAATTACTATTTCCACCCCAGTTGCTAAAGGGACACCCGTACAGGATTAGGGGGAGGACATTTTCTTCTCAAAATTCAAATTCTGTTTTTGGCGGGAAAGTTTCTTCACACTCTGGTAGATTTTCCAATCAATTTTTGAAGGTGTTAGACAGAGATTAAATGGCTGAAACTTTGTGGAAAGTTGTGATATGTCATAAAATATATGTCATGGGAGTTTTGATCGATCAAATTTGGCTGGAAATCGTGTTTTAATCCACGAGTTGAAAACAAGGTGAAACACGCACGCGTCCACGGGATTTGGAGAAGATTTTTAGCGTGTACTGAACGTGCTTAGCTGACTCAATCAATTATATGGAGCGTGAAGAAGGTTTATAAGGAAAGAAATACAGCTGCATGCGTGTGGAAGATCAAAAAATGAAAATTTTGGCCGTGGAGAATATTTTTAATAAATGAAGATTATTTGGGAGATATGGACGGATTAAATGAGGATTAAGAGTATAAATAGATGGATATTGGTACAAGGGAGGGGTGTCGAGAGTGGGGAGGAGAAGAGAGGAAGCTGCAGAGGAAGAATCATCAATTCTCTGCTGCTGCTGCTGCTGTTCGTGATGAAGATGAATAACACGAAGAACAGACTTGCAACAACCGTCGTTTATTGACAGTCGTAGTTACAACGCGCGACAACGACACTTCAGCTTTTTATCGTTCCTTTTGTAACGGTTGAACAGCGCCTTTGCAACAGTTATTTTTGTTGCGATTTTTCTGTTCAATTTTTTTACTCCCTTTAATCAACTTTTGAGCTTTATACATGTATTTTGAGATTATGATTAATATGAGGAGCTAAACCCCAACACTGGGGCGATGGAGGAAGCCTTATTTCACACTTGGGTAATTATATTTAATTCTTTTCATGACTTTTGTATTAATTTTAATTGAAATTATGATTTAAATTAAATAGTTGTGATTTGATTTGATGGGTCATGCTTAGCTTAGATGATTTGATGTCTCATGCTTAACATTTACACCTAATATTTTGAGAATCTATCTTGGCAATAAATTAGAGTCGATAAATTTAATATATTTTTCGAGATATTATTGATAAAATAATTATTATTTGAACCTTAAGAAATGAATTTGGCGGAATCCTAGTCCCAGTACCTCTCTACCAATTTGTCAATATTTTTGTATATAATTTTTATAAATCTAAAAATCCTTCACCTTCACAAGTCTTGGAGTTCGAACCATCCTTACCACTACTACTACAACCCCCATTAAATCTTTAATCATTTTGGCGCCTCCGACGCGGATTTGTGCTTAGCTAGAATTTTTAGGTTTTTATTATTTGTTTTACTATTATTTGTTCCTTTTTACGTTTCTTTGTGTCTTTGATTTACAGGTTCGAAGTGGAATACTAAGGACTTGGGAACAAAAAGCTTAAAGCTAAAAGCTAAAAGAGAAGAAAAAAAAGACATAATTTTTTTTTTAGGATTTGTAAATAGGCTTTATTTTTCATAACTTTCATAACTTTTGTAATTTTTGGACTTTTTATTTGGACTTTATTCTGGACAATTGGACTTTATTTTTTTTTTAACCCTGCGGAAGGGTATTATTATTAAAAAAAAATTATATAAACTGTGTGCAGGGAAGGACGACGATTACTATATCGTCTCGGCCCCTCGGGTTCGTACATGACATAGGAGTCGTGGCCCGAGTCGACTTCAACGGTTCATCCCCCGTCTGGTACGGGAGGTAAGTCCATCGAAACACTCGCGAATCTCCTGTCAGCGGGTTTACTGTATTCCTTAAGGTGATTCATTGATTGAGGACGAATTTGGACTGTTTTTAAATTCCTAGTAAAGGGCAAGGCCTGACCAATACAAGATAAGGGTTCGGATTTCATCACCGCTCCCTTCTTGCCCGCCTTAGGAAAACGAAACCTAACGCGAACCCAAGCTTTAAAATTTGGAATAGAACGAGACCGATAGGGTAACGAGCTTAATAGGAAACTCGTTCGAAAAATATTGGTTGCTCTTTAAGCACACTTCAAAGTTCATGATGGTTTCTGTGAGTTGAATGCCTGACTGCGCCGCCTTCTAATGCAGTGAGGCCTTGGGTATCAAAGCTCTACTAAGCTTCACTCGCCTCGATTCAACTTACATTAGCTCGGATTGATTCCAGAGGGGTGTGATCAAATTGTAACGAATTCCTTTTCGAAGGAATAGAATCTGATCTAGAAAACAATCTAAGTGAAGCCATCATGCTTTTTGTTTGCTAGAAATCTTTAGGTTTGTTTTGGTAGAGTCGAGTCGGCCTTTTTTGTGGTTGTGTAGAATTCCCTTGCAATTAAGTATGTCGAACTGGTATGATAGAAGCCAATACAATGAGTATCGACCTGAATTTGAATATGGACATCATCAGTTTTATGACCATGGTGGGAATAGTAGTTGGGAACGCCAACCTTTTCAAGGTTATGGTTCATACCATGGTGAGCCCAATTACTATCCACACGCGAATTGGTCTTACGAGCAAGAAAATCAGGAACACTGTAGTACTGGTTACTCGTTTTTGGAAACTAGTCCTGATTATGATATTTCTGAACCTGTTCCATCTCTAGAAGAGACCCAACAACGGATTGAAAGGACGTATAAACGTTTAGTTGCAATGAATAGTTCAAAAGAAGAGTGTACACGATATTCTGAGATGATAAACGAGAGTGGTGAATGTATAAATTTTATGCTCAGTGAAATTCAGTCACATCTAGAGGCAGAAAATGAACAGTTGGCTAATGCTGCTCGAAATAATCTAAATTTCCAAAATAGGGTTTCTAATTCTACCCTTGATATCAATAGTGAATATTTGCCTAATTTAGAGGACGAGGCTAGAATAAAAGACACTACTTATTTTGATAAGGTTCGATCATTTTCATGTTATTATAGTGATGATTATGATGAGGATAGTATTGATGAAGAACATGAAATATGTAGGCATAGTGATCAGGAATTTGTTACTCCGATTGAGCTTTATAATGATAGTGTTGTTTCTAATACAAATCCAAATAATTTTAATAATTATTCACCTATTCAAAAGGATGTGGATTTGACTAGAGATACCACCGTTTTAGACGATGTAGTTCATGATCCTTTAGCCTGCAGTATGTTGGATAATCCATTATTTGATGTGCCTATCAGTGAATCGGAGGTGGTAACTATGATTAAAACCTTAGTTTATGAGCCTTTCTCTGGTAATCCTTTATATGATTGTGATGATGGTTTAGAGGAAAGAGTTTACCCTGAGAATACTGTTTTAGAATCTAGCGATTTAGAAACACTAGTCTTAGAAGATGATAAACTCGTAGAAATGATTGAGGATGAACCCAACTTAGAAGAATCTATTGACCATTTCCAGGAATCTGTTGACCTAGAAATTAGGGAAGTTGTGACTAGTCTTCCTAGGACACAGAAAACTCTAAGTTTGGGGGTGATTATCATTCTCCGTGTGCTTTAACTCTTAGAAAGTACCCTCCTGTAGGACTTGACATTTGTGCCTCAACCATCTTACAAGATTATCTTCATACACGTTTTCCCGAACCTAATGATGTCCAGAAAGAAGCTCAGTTGTTAGAAACCCATCCTCTGGTTGATGTGGTTAACCTAGGCTATGATACCAAGATTGACTTTGTTTTCCCACCAAAAAATTTTCAACCAATTGTGGGAACTTTTGATTTTAAGATGTGTCGATTATTAAGTTTTGAGACTAAACCTAATCACTTTAGGATATTAGGGTCGACACATTTTCTTAAGGAAGACCACCTCTTTCACTGTGGTCAACTATGTAAGTCATATCTGATTGACTTAGAGGATCCGCAATTATTTAGGTTATTACTTCGTGATTCTAAGTTCGTATTTGAGTTTTTACAGACTCTAAGACCTAGGGATTCGGATCCCATCTATGAAAAAACGCAGCCAATGAAAATATTCTATTTAGACCCTTTCATAGAACCTGAACCGCAATTAGCGATACTTTTCAGGAAACTAGGTAAGGGCATGCTTTTCTTGTCCATTTTCTTGGTTCACTGCAGTTTCCTATGGTCAACTCTATTTGGTTTGAAGACCCACAGTTATTTCGACTATTACTTTATGGTTCGAGTTGACCAATCCTTTTCTAAGTCTGGCTGAAGACTTTAAACTTAGCACTTCTTGGGAGGTAACCCAATCTCATGCAACACGGTAATATCCTTCCTTAACTCTTTTTCTTCAAATAATAACCGTTTCTCCTTGTTCATGCTTTTAATTTCATCTTTAAATCATTGAGGAAAATGTTAGATTTAAGTTTGGGGGTATGGGAGAAACTTTTTAGTTGCAATTAGTAAACTCCAGAGCCTAGAAATTTATGCCTATTAAGGTTTGCACTAACCAATCTAAGTGGATGGGAAAATATTGGTTATAGGAATTGAGGAACCAATCTGATTAGATGGAAACATCGAAAGAGTCTATTCATAAAAGCACAGAGCTCAGGTGTTAGAAATAACATGATAGTTGCACCATATCTCGTTGAGTCCTTTTCATTTCTGTTTTATTTTTTTCATTTTAAACTATGTTTCTCTAAGTGATTAGGTGGGGCGCACGATTAAAGTTGTTACCACTGCTAGGGTGAATTAGAGTGACTGAGTTACTAAAAAAAAGGTTATTGTTCTGTGTAGTCAACTGCTGGTTCCCTTGTATTTGCCAGTTTGTTGATCTAGATTTAAGTTATTGACCACTGGTTCCCTTGTATATTCCAGTTGTGTTGATATTAGTCAGACCGGTATCTCAGTCCATTAGGATAGGTTCATTTTGGCAGTGGCCTTCAGACAGATATGTGAAACATCGATCATTTGGTTAACATCAAAACCATCTACATTTTCTATTTCCATCTCCTTTTTCTATCCATATGATTAGTTTGACTCCGAATATGATGTCCATAGTGCAACTATCTGAGTAGAGCTCTGTCAATTTATATGAATTTTAGTATGCTTGAGTATAAACTCGTGTACAACAATTGGAATTTCGCATCAGGGTACTTCCTCCTGTAGTCAGTGATTGTAAGCCAACCAAGGAGATTCTTTAGTGCCTTCCAAGGTTCTGCGTAGATAGCTAGGGTCTGGAGTAAAGGTTTTGTGGGTACACCTCTGGTAAACCCTCCGGAGACAACACTCCGCCACGAGGGCCACCTAGGGGTTCAAATGATTTTCCTTTCTAGAATAAATTTGCTCGAGGACTAGAAAATAATAAGTTTGGGGGTATTCGATAGACGCATTTATGTGTCTATTTGGTTCTCAATTTTCTGTATTATTAGACTCGATTAAGTACTTATTGTGTTCTTGTAGGAAATTTTAGAGAAATAAGCCCTTGCGGCGAAATGGGCTCAAAAAGCAGTGTTTTACACCCCGGAGAAATGTACCGTAGGCACCCCAGAAATGCACCGGAAGCGTCCCAGAAATGTCCCGGAGGAACCCAGAAAAATTACTATTTCCACCCCAATTGCTAAAGGGACACCCGTACAGGATTAGGGGGAGGACATTTTCTTCTCAAAATTCAAATTCTGTGTTTGGCGGGAAAGTTTCTTCACACTCTGGTAGATTTTCCAATCAATTTTTGAAGGTGTTAGACAGAGATTAAATGGCTGAAACTTTGTGGAAAGTTGTGGTATGTCATAAAATATCTGTCATGGGTGTTTTGATCGATCAAATTTAGCTGGAAAACGTGTTTTAATCCACGAGTTGAAAACAAGGTGAAACACGCACGCGTACACGGGATTTGGAGAAGATTTTTAGCGTGTACTGAACGTGCTTAGCTGACTCAATCAATTATATGGAGCGTGAAGAAGGTTTATAAGGAAAGAAATACAGTTGCATGCGTGTGGAAGATCAAAAAATGAAAATTTTGGCCGTGGAGAATATTTTTAATAAATGAAGATTATTTGGGAGATATGGACGGATTAAATGAGGATTAAGAGTATAAATAGATGGATATTGGTACAAGGGAGGGGTGTTGAGAGTGGGGAGGAGAAGAGAGGAAGTTGCAGAGGAAGAATCACCAATTCTCTCTGCTGCTGCTGTTGTTCGTGATGAAGATGAAGAACACGAAGAACAGACTTGCAAGAACCGTCGTTTATTGACAGTCGTAGTTACAACGCGCGACAACGACACTTTAGCTTTTTATCGTTCCTTTTGTAACGGTTGAACAGCGCCTTTGTAACAGTTATTTCTGTTGCGATTTTTCTGTTCAATTTTTTTACTTCCTTTAATCAACTTTTGAGCTTTATACATGTATTTTGAGATTATGATTAATATGAGGAGCTAAACCCCAACACTGGGGCGATGGAGGAAGCCTTATTTCACACTTGGGTAATTATATTTAATTCTTTTCATGACTTTTGCATTAATTTTAATTGAAATTATGATTTAAATTAATTAGTTGTGATTTGATTTGATTTGATTTGATTTGATGAGTCATGCTTAGCTTAGATGATTTGATGTCCCATGCTTAACATTTACACCTAATATTTTGAGAATCTATCTTGGCAATAAATTAGAGTCGATATATTTAATATATTTTTCGAGCTATTATTGATAAAAGAATTATTATTTGAACCTTAAGAAATGAATTTGGCGGAATCCTAGTCTCAGTACCTCTCTACCAATTTGTCAATATTTTTGTATATAATTTTTATAAATCTAAAAATCTTTCACCTTCACAAGTCTTAGAGTTCGAACCATCCTTACCACTACTACTACAACCCCCATTAAATCTTTAATCATTAGTCAACTCGAACCATAAAGTAACAGTCGAAATAATTGTGGGTCTTCAAAAATAAATAGAGCTGACCAAAGGAAACTGCAATGAACCAAGAAAGTGAACAAGACTAGCATGCCCTTACTTAGTTTCCTGATTAAGATATTTATATATAATTGTGGTTAAGGTTCTAAGAAAGGGTCTAAATAAAATATTTTCATTGGTTGCGTTTCTTCATAGGTGGGATCCGAATCATTAGGTCCTAGAGTCTGGAAAAACTCAAATATGATCTTAGAAGCGCACAATAATAACCTAAATAACTGAGGATCCTCTAAGTCAATAAGATTTGACTTACAAAATTGACCACAATGAGAGTAGTGGTCACTCTTAAGCAAATGTGTCGATTCTAATTTCCTAAAGCATTTAGGTTTAGTCTCACAACTTAATATTCGACACATTTGAAATATAAACGTTCCCACATTTGGAAGAAAACTATTTGGTGGGAAAACAAAGTCAATCTGGGTATCATATCCTGGGAAAACCACATCAACCAGAAGATGGGTTTCTAACGACTGAACTTCTTCCTGGACATCATTAGGTTCGGGAAAACGTGTATGAAGATAATCTTGTAAAATGGTTGAGGCACGTATGTAAAGTCCCAAGTGAGGGACCTTTATAAGAGTGAAATCACACGGATAATAACCACCCCCAAACTTAGAATTTTGGGTGTCTCTAGATAGACCAGCTACAATTTCCCTAATTTCTAGATCATCAAAATCCTGAAAATGGTCAATTGCTACTTGTAAATTATACTCAGGTGATGCATCCTCACTCATATTTAAAATCTCTACGAGTTCATCTTCTTCGTCTAAGACTATTGTTTCTAAATCGCTAGACTCTAAAACATTATTCTCAGAATAAACTCGTTCCTTTAAATCATTATCGGCTTTGTAAACAGGAAATACTACATCGTCTAAAACGAGGGTATCTCTAGTCAAATCCTCGTCCTTTTGAATAGGTGAATAATTATTAAAATTATTTGGATTTGAACTAGAAATAATATTATCATTGTAAAGCTCAATTGGAGTAACCATTTCCTGATCACTATTCCTACATAAGTATGATTCTCCATCAACACTATCCTCATCATAATAACATGAAAAAGATTGAACCTCATCAAAACAAGTAATGCTACCAATAATTTCGAGCAATTCTTTCGTTCTCAAGGGTATTATTGGATATACTATATTGGCAATTCAAGTAATTTCGAGCAATTCTTTCGTTCGTCTCAGCTATCCGCTTGAGGTGGTCTTCTAAAGAAGGTTCACTCATTATTGTAGTTCTTTCGACTATAATTATACTATTCATCTCAGCTAACTTATGCGTCGACTCATCTAACTTCCTGAGGGACTCTTCTAAAGGAGGATTAGGAACAAAGGGATCATAAAAAGGACTATTTTTCAATAGTTTGATTGTATCCTATAGAGACGAAGAACTAGTACTATAATCTTCTTGCTCGTAAGACTGATGCATGTGTGGATAGTAATTGGACTCACCAGGGTATGACCCATATCCTTCCAAAAGATGGCGTTCCCAACCACTATTCCCAACATGGTCATAAAAAGGATGATGTCCATATTCAAATTCAGGTCGATACTCATTGTATTGGCTTCTATCATACCAGTTCGACATTCTTAATTGCAAGGGAATTCTACCCAATCACAAACAAGGCTGACTCGACCAAATCAAACCTACTGATTTCTAGCAAACAAAAAGCATGATGGCTCCACTTAGATTGTTTCTAGACCATCTTCTAATCCTTCGAAAGGGAATTCGTTACAATTTAAGCAAACCCCTCTGGAATCAATCCGAGTCAAAGTAAGTTGAATTGAGGCGAGGGAAGCTCAGTGGAGCTTTGATACCCAAGGACTCACCGCTATCACAAGGCGGCGCAATCACGCATTCAACTCACAGAAACCATCATGAACTTCGAAGTATGCTAAAAGAGTAACCAATATTTTTCGAACGGCTTTCCTACTAAGCTCGTTACCCTATAGGTCTCGTTCTAGTCAAAATTTTAAGCTTAGGTTCGCGTTTGGTTTCGTTTTCCTAAAGCGGGCAAGAAGGGAGCGGTGATGAAATCCGAACCCTTATCTTGTATTGGCCATGCCTTGCCCTTTACTAGGAATTTAAAAATAGTCCAAATTCGTCCTCAATCAATGAATCACCTTAAGGAATACAGTAACTCTCTTACAGGAGATTCGCGAGTGTTTCGATGGACTTACCTCCCGTACCAGACGGGGGATGAACCGTTGAAGTCGACTCGGGCCACGACTCCTATGTCATGTACGAACCCGAGGGGCCGAGACGATATAGTAATCGTCGTCCTTCCCTGCAAACAGTTTGTATTTAATTTTTATTTTTTTTTAATATAACCCTTCCGTAGGGTTTAAAATTAAAATAAATTGTCCAAAGTCCAGTCCAATGAAAAGAAATACAAAAAATAATAATAATAATTACAAAAAAAAATGGAAAGTCTCTTAAAAAAATAAAAAAATAATAATTCTCTCTCTTTTTTTTTTCTCTTTTTTTTTCTCTCTTTTTTTCTTTATTTTTTTTGCTTTGTCTTTTTTCCTTCTCTTTTAGCTTTAAGCTTTGATTCCAAGGTCTTTAGTATCCAACTTCAAACCTGTAATAAAAAGACACAACCAAAGAGACGTAAAAAAGAACAAATGGAATAATAAAAAATAATAAAAATTTAAAAATTCTACCTAAGCACAAATCTGCTTCGGCGGCGCCAAAATGATTATATGATTTTTGATTGTGATTGTAGTAAATAGGATTCGTTTCAGACTTGTGAAGGAAATGGAATTTTTAGATTTAATAAAAATATATATACAAAAATATTAACAATGGGTGTGAGAGGTAACCAAGACACTAGATTCCACTATTATGCAAAATTGAATGATAAATATTTCAAAACTCTATCCAATTCTTAAGTCCTCTTTTATCTTTAATTCACTATCAATCATACAGATTCTCAAACATTATTTGTAAACCTTAAGCATAGATTATCAAGAGATTAAACCAAGCATAACCTATCAAACTGAATAACAAATAATTAAGACAATCATTCAAACAATTTAAAACTATGCAAAAGCAGCGATTAGGTGAATTATATAATTAAATGAAATAGTTACCCATTTATGTTGCGTGAATAGCTTCCTCCATTGCCTTGGTTACGATGGAATTAGCTCATCATAGTATAAATGCTCTCAAAATAATTTATTATGGCTCAAAAATGGTTTACAAATGATGAGAAGAAGAGAAAATGGTGTAAATAGCTAATGTGCGACCCACAGGAAGCGTCACACAAGAACGATACATATGAAATGCTGTAGTCTTTGGGAAACTACGACCCACATTCCACTGTCGCTGTCACTGTTGAAGAACGACAGTCTCTTACAGTCTATTGTTCTTCGTGTTCATCTTCATGCAGCAGCATAAACAGAGTTTTTTAAACTTTGATTTCGCCTTCTCTAGCTCTCCCTAGCTCCCAAAACTCTCGACACCCCTCTCTTGTACCTTGATAAATATATTTATACTCCGAATCCTCATTTAATCACGCCATATCTCCCAAATAATCTTCATTATCAATATTATTCTCCACGGCCAAAGTTTCCATTTTTTGATCTTCCACGCGCATGCAGCTGTATTTCCTTCCCTCTATACCTTCTTCACGCTACATAATATCGATTAACTCTTCCAAACACGTGCAGTACACGTTTAAATTCCTCACAACCCGTGCAAGCTCATGTTTTTCCTCTAACTCCCTGTTTGGATTAAAACCAAGTTATCTAGCCAAATTCGATCGAAACAAACACCCATAATAGCTTTGTTAGGACATATCACAACTACCCATGAAGTTTCAGCCCTTTAGACTACCCAGAACTCCTTCAAACTTTGATCGAAAAATCACACAGTAGATGAGAACCGTTCTCCCGCCAAAATTCATTTTTTGAATTTTTGGGAAGAAGATGCCCTCCCCCTAATCCTCTACGGGTGTCCCTTTAGCACTTGCCTTATGGGGTGGAAATAGTAATTTTTTGGGCATGAATAGTAAAAAAAATTTGGGTTTCTCCGGCACATTTTTGGGGCGCTTTTAACACTCCTCCGGGGTGTTTCCTGGGTGCCTTTAGTACTTTATCCTGGGATGTAAAACACCACTTTTCGAGCCAATTTTGCCGCAAGAGCTTATTTCTCTAAAAATACCTACAAAGACATAAAATAACAAAATAAATAGAAAATCGAGTACTAACAATACATACAATCAAGACATAATAGACACATAAATGCGTCTATCATTATGCATTAGATATTTTCGCCCCAACCTAGCCAAACCAAAGCAACTCAGCCGAGTTGGCTCACTAGGCGAGCCAAGCCATGGCTCACTGAATTTTTTCACCCCTTCTTGATTTGCCTTGCAGATATTATCCCCTACTGTGGGCTTATGCACACTTCTTTCGTTTGGGCTTTTTTACCATTTTGACTTGGCTAGTTTCATAACCCTAGAGGAGGTTTTTGGAACATCCCAGGAGGCATGTAGGAGCCAGTCAATGCAATTCATGACTGGAGACATGCAAGGAACAGTTATTCCAGAGCCATACAGTCATGCAGAATATCAATGCAGGGAGGCATGCAAGGGATTTATGACAATCATATTCATTTTGAGAAGAAGCAAAACTCTGAAGTTCAGTCGGTGTCTGAGTTGGAAACCCAGACAAGGGTCGTGAACAAACAAAATTTCGTGGCTAAATATGTGAACAAAGATGGGATACAGGCCGTGAACAAACCAAAACCTAAATCTTTTAAAACTACAGAAACTGTTGGGTCTCGTGAAACTACAGCTAAAGAAGATAATGCACGTACATATTCTTTCAATGCAGGCCATGCAGATACACTTGATCAGTCTGGTGCTCAGTCCGTGGTTGAATTGATAAAACATAAAAACACTCCTACTGAAGTTATTGATGAAGCTAATCAGTTGGAAAAGGAGCTTGCTAAATCTGCTGTTGAGTTACGTGAAGCTCAGATGAAGTTTATTCATTGTAAAAATACTATTGCAGCTCAGAAAGATATAGCTTTACATAAAAATCAGGAACACATGGCTGCACAGAGTTTTTCTAAAGACGAATGGACTGAAGTGAAAGGAAAGAAATCCCCTAGTAAAGGTACTTATTTCTCTTTTACTCCTTTTGAGAATGATTATACTCCTTTTGTGGATGAGTTGATGCAAACTGAAGTTGTGGTTAAAAACAAATTTGATGTCCTAGCATCTGAGTTAGGCCTTGATAATGTTATTATTGAGGAGGAGGAGGAACAATTGGAATCTAGTGACTCAGATGTTAGTATGGGCTCTAAAAATTGGGGTGAGGTTGATGCTGACATTTTAGCAAGGAAAAAAGCTAGGAAAGTTGCCAAACAGGCTGCTAATATTATAGCAAAGCGTTCTTTGCAATCTGATTCAAGTTTGGAATCTTCTCCCAGCAAGTCTATTGAAGCACGTGATTTCGTGTGCAGGGATGTGTCGGGCCGGCACGTTTTACACCTCTATGAGAGACTGACTAGCTAGAAAACAAAACCTACTCTGATCTCTACATTGTGTGGAGAATCTTTGTATGCATTTTGGTATTTTTATACGTATTTTCTTGAACAAGTTACAAGTACTCCTATTCTTACACTTGACACGTTTAGATATACGAAAATTGGGCCGATAAGATCAACACCTATCTATACTACAGTATTTACTAGTTAATGAGACAATTAATTGAACCTAGAGTTACCTACTATGCGAGTTGTGTTGTTACGGTGGTGTTGGATCATTTTATTTTATTTTAGGAAATTAACCATGGAGTAGTTATATAAGGGTGAAAGTTCCAAATTTACCTCAAGGAAGACCAACTGGAACTGGGCTTAGAAGATGAGGCATGTTCACTTTTCTATGAACGATTTTTGGGGACCATGGTTTTTTTGGGGACCATTGTTCTATTTTTAGTAAGACATATAGAAGTAAATCTAGGTCACCCCTTATCTAGATATTTATATTAATATCTAAACTATCCTCCTGATTAATTTTGGGTAATGATTAGTGAAATCATTAGTGAAATGATTAAGCTAAAGAAGTAGAATTATTGAGAGAGTAAAATTAGAGAAGATGAAGAAGAAAAACATGAAAAATAATTTTTTTTTCCAATTCAGTAAGCTTGAGTATTCAAGTGATGATAGCTCATCTTATTCTTCATCTCCATCCTCTCCTGGAGTATTTGTTAATCTTCACAATGATCTAGATATGAGTTATTTCTTAGATGGTGAATGTATTCTTCCACAAACTCAATCTAAAGATGAAAATGATGGATTTTACCAACCACAACCGGAGGAAGAGTATTTGGGTACCCAAGTATGCTTCAGACTTAAATAATGGTGTTTGAATTGGTCCAAATATTCATAAAAATTCCTGCTAGGTTCAGGTAGTTCGGTTACCAAGTGTGAAGAACAGGTAACCGAACACGGAGTTCGGTTAATAAATGTCAAGAACATATAACCGAACACAGAGTTCGGTTTCTTTCTTCAAACACGCAGGTAGCTGAACTTTAATAATATAAAGATATTGTTAGTTGTCTGGATGATTGATGATTACATTTGTGAAATCCATATTATGAGCACCTCCTGATCATCAGTTTATCAACCTCTAAACAACCTCCAAATCCCCTACAAACTGAAATTAAATAAACCCTAAAACAAAATGAAAAAACTAGAAAGAAAGTTCAAAAGGCAACAGCCGCAGAAAACTTAAAAACCAAAAGACTAGACCACCTTCCGTTTCCCCTTTTCACTAGTAATCCAGATCAGAGATTCTTCCTGCTGATAATTCCTTCTTCAACTTGAATTTAGTAATTAAAAAATTTGCGGTACAACCATGATCTGCAGATACACTGTAAGGAGCAGGATCACTGTTATGTTCATATTTGAGGAATTTTGGATTCATTTCAATACTAAAGTTCTTCATCCCATCCTGATGATCAAAACCAGCAGCCTTTTCCTTGTTTTCTACATCTACTTCAATATTAACAATATTTTCTTTTGTCATAATGAAAACACGATCTCCGATGCGAACCATATTGATACTCAGAACAAGAACATCTTCCGTTTAGCTTTAGGAAGATTGTGCCGATAAGATCAAAAGCAACTGCAGTATTTGTATACCGGCGAAATATTGAGTTTGAAATGTACCGGAGATATTTTTAGTCTCATGTATGCATTTCTCTTTTCTCTGCAGTGTGTGTGTGTTAGAGGCAATGAGACAAAGAAAGAGAACCGGTGGTTTTAATAGAGGAATGGAGTCGTGAGATATTCGTTGAGTTGGGGGAGAATATTTTGGGTATTCTGTGTAGGATTGGTCAACTACTTACTCCTCTTCTCATCACTTGACACGTGTAGCTTTAGGAAGATTGTACCTATAAGATGAACACCAACTACTACCTAAGCCAATCAATTGAACCCAGAATTACCTAGGTGTGACTTACAGTGTGGATAGGCTTAAGCCAGTCCGACTCACTGGTTAAATAGCTACTTTTATGAGACTTGTGTGGAGTACATACAAACATGCTACACCAGTACCAGTACCAGTACCACCACTATCTATGAAATTAACCCTCATGACTGCTGTAGTCGTTTTACTAAAAGTTGCCGCACCAAGGCCCCATGATACATGATTCTATGACCACATTGACCAGACACAAACGCGATACCCTCGATGATGGGTTATATTTTATAGAATATATATAGTTCAGCACCTTGCTGCAATTTGTGAAGACTCAATTCAGTTGGACTTGGACGTCACATGCCATCCAGTATTGTTTGCATACACGATCCCCTAGCAACCTAATTGGCATACATTCCGACTGGAGTTTACGCTTTGGATAGAATTTGAAAGGAACTTGAGTGAGCTGTCATTTGTGATCAGACAAGCTCAACATATTTTCTTGAACAAAAACATATCAACAAATTCACTAAATCAAGACATTTTAATATGGAAATGGAAGATATATAGAGATCATCAGTTGTTGATGATTGATTACATTGTGGGATCCATATCGAATATCAATCTTTAAACAAACTAGACGAAAAGACATTTCCTACACACTGAAAGTGCAAAAGACAAACTAGACGAAAAAGAAAAACTAGAAAGAAATTTCAAAAGACAGCAGCAGCAAAGTAACTTAAAAACCAAGGACTAGACCGCCACCTTACCAGTACTACTAAATAAAAATTCAGACAACACCTGTTCTTCTCCATTTCTTCAGGTTTGAGTTAAAGAATATTGAACGTTTCAACATAGAACTTCTTATTTCCTTGAGCTTTGGGTTTAGAAACATTCATCCTTGTAGTAGTAGTATTCTTGATTTCTTCAGGTGTGAGTTTAGAAACATGCATCCTTCGAGCATTATTCTTGATTTCTTCAGCATTGAGTTTAGAGATATACATCCTTGCAATACTCTCTGGGCCTTTGGTATAATCACCCTTAGTTCCTAACTTAAGGAAGTTAGCATTCAATTCAATACTGAAATTCCTCATCCCGTTCTTATCAGCATAACCATCAGGCATCTTGTATGCATCTATTCCTACATTGATATTAATAAACTTTGATTGTTTTACCGAAAGATATATTGGATCCCCAAATGCACGCATATGAAATGTCAAATTAATAACATCTTCATGTTCAACAGCACTCCACTTAGATGCCATCTTCCATAGATTCTCAGATGGATTCAGATAGTAATTGTTAGGACTTCCAGCTGCTATTGCTGCATAAGCATAGAAAAAATCCATATTAAACTTTCAAAACCAATAGTAAAAAAGAAAAAAACAGATTTCAAAGTCTAAGAAGATACCCAGTTTCTTGAAGAGGTGGATTTTTGAAGCAGCAGCCATTAAAGTGTAGAAATTAAGAAGAAGCTCTAGACTAGTCTCTTTTCTCTGTAGGTTCTGTGTGCAAGTGAGGTAATGAGACAATGAGTCCGGTGGTATGTACTAAGAGAAGGAGGTCATGAGTTGAGCGAATATTTTGGTTATTGTGCTCTGAGTATGTAATAGTAGAATGGGATGTATACTCCGTTTCTCATCGCTTGACACGTTTATCTTTAAGAATTTGTGGTGATAAGATCAACGCCCACTACATTATTTTCTAGTAGCTGAGCCAATCAACCAACCCCGGCAAATGCATTTTTTATTTATTCACTGTGATTTTTTGGAGATTTTGTTGGAAATAGGCTAAAAGATGGCCACCGGCTAAAGCTTAATATCTTGTAGGAAAAAAAAGGATTTTTGTGTCCTCGGGCTCCATTCAATAACCTCTGTGCCCTTCTTCCCACCACCAGTAACCAAAGAATTCACAGCTTGAAGAGTGACCTGATTTTTAGGGTTTCAAAATTTTACTCAAAATGTGCTATTTTGCTTTTGTTAGCTAGCCTCTTTAATATTTGGAGCTTTCAACCAAAACTGAGACTAAAAAATACGTTTGACCAACTAGTGGATTTTTGAAAACTCAATTCAGTTCATTGTGGGCATAACATGCAATCCAAAATGTCTACATACCCCCTACCTAACTGGCATGCACTGGATAATTCGCTCTAACAAACTCAGTCAAGTAACGTGATATTTAGGGTTTGAATTTCAATACCTAAAATGTGTTATTCTGCTTTTTTAAAGCTTTACCATTTTGAGCTTTCATACAAAATTGAGGGCAATAAAGCTGATTTTACAGAATACACTCATAAGACACCAGCTACAAAACAAAACCATCTCTGTTGTCTATATTATTTGTGGAGAATCTTTGTACCACTGTATGTATTCTGGTATTTTCATATCACCATTAAAATCTCTGCTCCAAGCTGAACATATTTTCTTGAGCAAAAGCATATCAAAAAAATTCACTAAAAAAATTAAATCAAGACATTGATTTTAATATGGAAATGGAAGGATTTTAATCAACATACTAAAGATACTGTTGTAGTTGTTTGGATGATTGATTACATATTGAAATTCATATTATGAGCTCCGCCTGATCATCAAATTATCAACCTCAAAACAACTACCAGAACCCCTAAAACTGAAATATCAAAGACATAAATAACCCTAAAACAAGATGAAAAACTAGAAAGAAACATCAAAAGACAGCAGCAACAAGCTTGAAAACTAAAAGACTAGACCACCTTCCATTTCCCTTAATTTACCACTCTACTAATCCAGATAAGAGATTCTTCCTCCTTTTTCCTTCAACTTGAATTTATTAACGAACAGCTTTCCAATACCGTTTCCAGACATTTTGTAAGATTCATTCTTAATTCGAAAGTTGAGGAATTTTGGATTCATTTCAATACTAAAGTTCTTCATCCCATCCTTATGTTCAAAACGAGCAGCGCCCGTTTCCTACAATATAAATAATGTGTTGTTTTGCCACCACGAAAACTCGTTCTCCAATCCCAAACATATTGAAACTCAACTCAAGAACATCTTCATGTTCAACAACACTCCAATCAGATGCTATCTTCATCAAGTTATCCGATGATCCAGATAGTAATCTTCAGGGGTTCCAGCTTCAATTGCTGAATCGATCAAACACGTACATAAGCATATTGTTAAAATCTATTACACCACATAAACAAAAGAGAAATTGATCTTCAGAGTGTAAATTAATATACCTGATTTCTTGAAGAGGTGGATTTTTGGAGAAGAAGAAGAAGCCATTACAGTGCAGAAACTAAGAAACCCTAAACTTTCTTTTTGCTCTGCAGAGTATGTGTGGGTGAGGAAATGAGACAAAAAAACGGGTGGTTTTTAAAGAGAGGGAGGTATAGAGTCATGCGATATTCGTTGAGTTGGAGGAGAATAGTTTGGGTACTCTGTGTGTAGGATTGGTCAATTACGTACTCCTATTCTCATCACCTGACACGTGTAGCTTTAGGAAGATTGTGTGCCGATAAGATCAACACCAACTACAGTATTTACTAGCTAAGCCAATCAATAGAACCCAGAGAGTTACCTAGCCGTGACTTACTGTGTAGGCTAAAGCCAGTCCGACTCACTGGCTAAATAGAGACTAACCCCCATGACTGCTGCAGTCGTTTTACTAAAAGTTACCGCACCAAGTCCCCATGATACATGATTCTATGACCACATTGACCAGACACAAACGCGATACCCATGATTCTACACAGCCGTGTGCCAACTGATGACGTGGTTGTATTTTCTAGAATTAGTTAAGCTCCTTGCTGCAATTTGTGAAGACTCATTCAGTTGAACAAAATCATAATCAAAAAATTCATTAAAAAATGAACAAAGAGATTTTTAATATGGAAATGGAAGGATTTTACTCATATGGAAATCACTAGTACACTACAAAAAAGAAGGGTTCTAGGGACGGCCACTTCTCAAAAAACCGTCCCTAGAAAGGAGCAGTTGGGACACTCCAACCTAACCGTCCCTAGTGTGTGTATTTGGGACGGCTGGCAAAAAACCATCCCAATTACTAGGGACGAATTTCTTCTTCCGTCCCCAGTGGTTAGATTCATTCAAGGGATGGCATTATGACGTCGGTAATATAACTATCTTACACCCAATACACAATAAAACATTCCCCATTTTTACTTTGGTTATATCGTCGAAGAAAAACTTCCCCTGTGAATTAAATCTCTCGATTTCACCTTCTTCCTATTCTGCTGAAAAACTTCCCCTGTGACTTAAATCTCTCGATCTGAAGTTAAATCTCAGGTAAATTCTTTCGTGCTAGCATATCTCGTTGATTTGATTTTAGGGTTTGCAGGTTATGTTTTGAAAATCTCGTTGTTGTTTGTGGTTTTCGATGTTAGGGTTTTCAAATCAGAATTACAATTACAAGAGCACACTCTCCCTATCTCCGTCGATTTTGGGTTTGAATTCAGGTAAATTCTTAAATCACAAATGGAAATCAGAATTCCTTCAACAAATTAGTACTACTGATATGAAAATCTCTCTTATAGTGTCCTAGAAATGTTTACAAATAACTTAAATCACATCTTATTTACATTGATTTGTGTTAGTGCCCTAAAAATGTTTAGCAAACCAATTCCTCAGGTATCCTTAGGGCAATTGTTTTGTTACTGATGCTTCTATTTCTGCTTTATGATTGCACAATCATCCGAGTAATACCCTGACTAAGAAACATTTTGCACTGTAGAGTCTAACCAGGTTTATTCTTCAATTTTGAAAGTTTTTATTGCTAGTATATACAGTCCTGCATCACTTGGGGATTCAGATTTGTTTGTGTGTGAGGCTATATGCTGAGCACAATATTTTCCTTCAATTTCCGTATATTCAGTTGTTAGTAGCAGGTCATGTACCTCTTTTTGTGCTAGAATTGCATCTGTTTTGCAAAACTTTTCCTATGATTGCAAGATTACTCGTGATTAATCTGTAGCTTTCAATTTATTTTGTTTTTCTCAGACCTCATTGTAAACAATTAGGATGTGCTTGGTTGGAGTTTGGCATTTGGTAGTTGTTTAGGTGACAACTTTCAAAATTTACAGAACAGTTAGCTAGAAATGGTGGGGATGAAGGGGGTTCTTGATGCCTTATGTGATCTTCACTGGTTATATTTGGTTGCTTTGTGCTCCCTGAACTATTCTCTATCTAGTGTACTATATCCCTGTCCAATGTACTACATCTGTCTTCATATCTAGCCTGTACTTAATTTATTTTATTTCTATCAATGTACTCACTGAATTAAGGTGTGTTGCGCCAGGTGCATATTGCTGGTGTTAGCGATTAGGTTCATTTCATCCCAGGATCATTCTCTGGCTTACATGCTCATAATCGTCGATTGATGTTAACTTATAAAGGTAATGTTGGGGACAAGGAAGAATCAGAAGATGAAGATTACATAGATGGGGTTACATATGAAGATGATGGTAGTGATGGTGATAGTGATAGTGAAGATGATGGTGATAGTGTTGACCTGAACAATTGAATCGATGTTGATTAAACTAGATATTTGTAACTTAAGATTTTTTATTTGCGAACTAGATCTGTATATGCTTTGAACCTTTATTTATGCTTATTATTTGTGATATTGTTTGATGAGTTTGATTTAGTAAATCAGTTGTTTTCTTTACTAACATCATTGGTTCCCTTTATGTCTCTATTTCTATTTGGTAAATGTTTGTAGGATGACTGATCAAGAAGGGACAACTGGAAAGAGGGTGCGAGAGAAAGGAGAGTTGTCTTTCCTACAAGAAATCGAAGAGGGAGAGACGCTATCAGTGGAAAACTTCACCGTCAGCCTTCTGGGGAGCACCGATCAAATTTAGCTCATTATATCGGTAAACTAGCTAGAGATGGTCACATGCTGCCATTGTCCGTATCCAGTTGGAATTATATGCCGCCTCATCGGATTCAGAGAGTTATGGATGATATAAAGGTGAAGTTCAATGCCCTTCAAATTATTTGGTAATAATTCAGGACAATAGTTCAAGTTGACATTTATTGGTTTCATCTAATTGGTTTCATTATGTTCAAGTTTGCATCAAATTTATTGATGGAGCCATTCATTTCCTAACAATTGTGTTGTTTTTGTGTTTAATGACAGAACGTATTTGACTACCCCCAGCAACTTGATGTTCCCATCAGGAGTAGGCTCAATGAATACCGGAGGGAACTCAAACACACAATGAAATCATTAGGGTTTGATGCAACAAGAAGTGAAGCTCAAAATCTTCGATACCGACCCGAAGGTGTTGTAGAAAGTCAGTGGGGGCCATTAGTTAAAACGTGGAGTACCGAGAAAAATGAAGTACGTATTTTTCCTGTAGTCTGTTAGGGTTATGTATCATCTTTATAACCTGTAGTTTGTATGACACTATATTATGGTGCTTTCTGTATCGTCTTGGTTGTCAGACTCGTTTTGACCTGGTTCCCTAACTCACAACAAGCATCGTTTGTTATTATTATGTTGTTTTGAAATAGGAGTTGGCAGCTAAGAATAAAAAAATAGGTCCGAACAAAGAACTCAACACACTGTTGGCTCCAAGCCTCATATGGAATATGCAAAAGAGGTAAATCTTCTGTTCAGTTTGATCTTGGTGAGGGTGTTTCATAAGTTATATACAAATGCAACCAACAACACTAAATTTCATTTTACAGATGCTAGCCGAAACAGAACTATTTCCTGAACAACATGGAGTATTTCGAAGGACCAGGACAAAGAAAAGGAAAACATCAGACCAGAAGTGATGGATCATGTTGTTGCTGAACTATACGTATACCTTTATACTTTTGAGTTTTCTTTCGGGTCATCTGTTTTTTGTATTTGTAATTCGGATTGGCCTAACTTTTGAGATTGATTTACTTTCAGGGTCGAATGGTGGAAATACACAACCAGGATAGCCAACCTGGATCTGGAGTCGTTTTAGGTGGTCGAAATGATGCATTTTCGGCTGTAATGGGACTAGATAGACGTGGTCGGGTTCGTTTCTTTGGCAGCACTGTGAAGCCGAAACAGTTTCGGGGCGAGTCATCATCATCAAATAAAGGGTTGCAGAATTGGAGGCTCAAGTTGCGGCATTACCACCAAACCATAACAATGAAGGACTCGAGGTATCACATCATTCACTCTTTTTTTGGAAGTATTTCATATAGACTCAGAAGTATGAAACAGTTTGGCATGACATGTATTTCACCATAGAATCATGGACCACTTATTTCTGAAATGAGTACCCCGCATGACACCCCAGAAGTACCCCGCATAATAGGAAGACCTGAACCAATTCCATTAGCAAGATTTAAATCTGTCTATATAAAAAACATCAAAATAGATGAGGTGAACATCAGGACATGACACATTCAGAACTTTAACATTTGAAAATAGGACACTGCAAGAAGATGAATGAGACTAAACTTAGATTGTTGACTAAGAAGATGATGTATTGAGTAGATTGATGATGTTGTTTACAACAAATTCTGTTTTTTGGAGGATATGTGACAGCAAAGGTGCAGGAAGGTTCTAATCCGCTACAGTAGCTTATTACATTTGCTGTTGAAGAAAAATAGCACCCAAATTGTAGTTAACAGATGATACACAGACACTATTTACTGTAGAGAGTATATGAAAATCTAAATTTTTGCTTGTTTTTTGAGAACAACTTGTTTTTGAGAATGAGTGGGTCTCTTTTGTAAACAAATAACTTGGTTTTTGAGAATCTATACAACAAATTCTTCTATGTATTCGTCTCTGATTCTCTGTTTTGTGGATGTATAGCATTCTAATCCTAGTTGTCTCTGGTTTTATGATGTATGGCATCTAATATGCATGAGGGGATGGCATTCTGCCAATTAAAATAGGGAATGGGGGTTTTGGTAATATTCAAATATTAGGGACGGTTTCTTAACCGTCCCTACTGTTTCAATTTATACTGGGGACCGTTTTGTTAAACCATCCCTATTATGATGCACTTGGGACGGTTTTAACCTGTTTTATCTGCGGTTTCGAAACCGTCCCTAGAAATATTAGTGACGGCTAATAGGAACCGTCCCTAGAAATATTGGTGACGGCCAGTCAGAACCATCCCTAGAAAGTTAAACCGTCCCAAGTAGTATTAGCGACGGTGGATGAGGGGACGATACTAAAAACGTCCCTAATCACTTTTTGGGACGGCTTTAGGCCTCATGGGACGCTTTTTTGACCGTCCCAAGAGGCCTTCTGTTTTGTAGTCGTAGTTTGATGTAAATCGATGATTGACTACATTGTAGGATCCATATAATAATCATTTGATTATCAATCTCCAAACAACTTTCTAAAACCCCTATCTAAAAATTGAAATCACAAATGACATAAATAAACCCTAGAAGAAAAAGAAAATCTAGAAAGAAATTTCAAAAGACACCGACGGCAGACTTGAAAACAAAGGACTAGACCACCTTCCATTTCCCTTACCACTATTAAATAAAAACTCAGCCAACATCTGTTCTTCTTCTTCCTCGTTTCTTCAGGTTTGAATCAAGGAGTACGAACCTTTGCAAGATAGAAATTCTTATTTTCTTCAGCTTTGGGTTTAGAAAACATTCATCCTTGTAATAGTATTATTCTTGATATCTTCAGCATTGAGTTTAGAGATAAGCCACCTTGAAATACCTTCAGAAGCTTTGGTATAATCACACTCAACTCCCAATTGAAGGAAGCTAAGATTCAACTCAACAGTGAAATTATTCATACCATTGTTATCAGCATAACCAGCAGGCATCTTGTATCCATCTTTTCCTATGTTGATATTAATAAACTTTTCTCTTACAGAAATGAAAACTCCATCCAGTGCTAAACCACGCATATGAATTGTAAAATCAAGAACATCTCCATGTTCAACCACATTCCACCTCCATGGTATCTTCCACAAATTCTCAGATGGATTCAGATAATAGTTATTAGGACTTCCTGATGTTAGAACTATTGTTGATTTCACTCTTGAAAAACAAAGGTTAAACACAAAAACTGGATTGCGGCTGAGTCACGACCAGGTCGCTCTCTTTAAGACGTTTCGTGGCTCTGTCTTGAATTTTGTGCAAACAGTCTTTCTTTGTCACAATGTCCCCAGGATAAAACAGCTGAGAAAAACTCTCGTCGATCTCTCACGCACACAGTGAGAGATCGATCACTCTCACTCTTTTAATCTTCCTCAGAAAAAACTTGGTCTCTTGATTCACAAAAACAGTATATGGAAAACTCTTACTTTTCTGTTTCTCAAAACTGGCTTATTATAGCCTTCGCAATTAAGACAAAATTAATGGGAATAAATTTTGGTTTTAATTGTCTCCATAAAATCCTGTGTAACAGTCCAAAAACGGTCAAGTAATTTATCCCAGAATAAATACTATTTAATATGTAATTAAAAACTGCGAAAACGTTTTGAAAAAAAAAAACTTTTTAAAAAGGAGCAAAAACTACTTTCCAAATTCAAGAGACCTCCCGGACCCCCAAGGCCCCGCTCCCGGACTAATGTTATATATATTATTTATATATATACACCCATTAGGAGGGGGAGGGATTCGATCCTGAGATCTATCCCTCCGGACCCAAAATGTTTAACCACTAGGCCAAGCTCGAATTGTTGATATAAATGTAAAAAATAATTATTTCAAAACATATATGCCAACAATCCCCCACTTATATTTTTAAAATCATTGAGCAAGATCCGTATAGTTATGTGCATAAGCAAAGGTACCTTTCAGTTTTGAACCTTTACATAATATTAAATTCTCCGAACTCTGACACAGAGTGAACATATGTCTTTGAACTCTATGTAGAGAACGAATTACTTAATACACACACAACTATACTAAGAGTAAAGTCCTAAATGCCAGCACATTACGGCCTTGTGCCTATCCCAGTTTTAATGAATGTTCTAGAGAACTGCCCATGTTCTCATAGAAAGCGGCCACACTTTCTCATTCACATAGGTGAATCTATAAAAATTACTCCTGTAGCTTGGTACCCCACTCTATACAGAGCTATATAATTCATTAAGAGTTAAACATTCCATCAGCAGCATAACCCTTTCCTACAAACACTCTGTTTTTAGTAATTGTGTAAACATCAGATCCAATAGTTTGATACAACCCAGCCTTGTTGAGAAGATATCCGGAAACAAGATTCTTTGTCATTTCTGGAGTGTGGAGGACATCTTTCAGCATAATTGTCTTCCCAGAAGTAAACTTCAGTTCTACCGTACCAGAACCTTTCACATTAGTGGTATGGGAGTCTCCCAACAACACTTTCTTATCCTTGATTTCTGCATAGCTCTAAATAGGGACCTATCAAAACAACAATGGCGCGAAGCACCACTGTCTATCCACGACCCATCGGTTCCACCAACCATGTGAATCTCTGGATCAAAAACCATGGCAATTATAACGCTTTCAGCAGCATTAGCTTGTGCGTTATTCTTTCCTTTGTTATTCCTGCAATCCCTAGCCATGTGGTTTGGTTTACCGCATGCATAATAAAGGAACTCAGAATCAGAATTCTGAAATCTCTTGGATGGGTGTGGGTTCTTGTTTTGATTAGGTTTTCCTTTCCTTTGGTTCTGATCAGGTTTCATTGGTTTTTTCTTAGGTTTCAAACTCGGTTGAGTCTGATTCTTATTATTGGAAACAATAAGAATCTCTTCCTTTCTGTCTTGTTTCCGTGCTTCCTCTTCAACCCTGAGCTTAGAAATCAAACTTTCAAGAGAAAACTCTTTAGTTTTATGACGCAACGTATTACGAAAATCTTTCCAAGATGGGGGTAATTTATCAATCAATACAGATACTTGAAATTGTTCATCAGTTTTCATACCTTCCGTCATAATTTCATGAGCTATTTTCTGAAGTTCATGAGCCTGAGCAACGACTGAGTTTTCATCCACCATTTTATATCTCAGGTAGCGGCTTACATCATATTTCTTTGATCCGGCTTCTTCAGTATCGTATTTCTTCTGTAAGGCATCCCACACATCTTTAGAAGCATCAAATGTAGAGTAATATTCGTATAGATCGTCAGACAAAGCATTCAAAATATAGTTTTTGCAATCAAAGTCATTATCAATCCATTTTTCATAGGCTTTTTGTTTTTCTTCAGCAGTTTGGGTCTCAACAGGTCCTTCAGTTGGTTGAGGAGTTGCAATTGTTGCGGCTGGAGTTGCTTTTTTCGCAGCTTCTACATCTTGTGGATTAGCTAGTTTGATGGAGTCCACCATCATGTGCAACTTTATCAGTTTGAGGTAGAAAAACAACTTTAGCTTCCATTTTCTGAAATGAAGTCCTTCAAACTTGAACGGCTTATTGATATCAGCAACTGTTTTCTTTTCAGATTCCATGGCAGAAAGACACGTCTTAAAATTGTTAGAATTGTTGTTGATTTCACTCCTGCAAAACAAAGGTTAAACACAAAAACTGGATTGCGGCTGAGTCACGACCAGGTCGCTCTCTTTAAGACGTTTCGTGGATCTGCCTTGATTTTTGTGCAAGCAGTCTTTCTTCAGAAAAGTAGTGTCTCTTACCAGTCATGTGATTGTTGGCTCCATTATCTAAATACCAGATTCCTTCTTCTCCATCCTTTGATTCTTAGTTCTTTGGTATTAGGTTCCCTTCTTTTAAGAATACAACTTCGTGCATGAAAAGAGTTGTATCTGCTTCCCTTGTTTCATTCTTGTTTGTTTCTTCCAACTTTTGTATTCTTTCAGGGCATACATAGGAGAAGTGTCCTGGTTTATCACATCTGTAACAAATAATGTTTTATATATCCTTCTTTTCTTTCCCTTGGTTATCATTCTGACTTGTTGTTCTATCTTGTGAGTTAAACCTTCCTCCCCTTCCTCGGCCTCTGTTTCCTCTACCACCTCTTCCACGACCTCTTCCTCTTGTCGCAGAGTTTTGTTGGTAAGAGTTTGTGTACAAGAGTTTTCCTTGAGTTTCTCCATTGTTTTCTTCATCAAGGATTCTCTCTTCATATGCTTTCAATCTTCCAATTATATCTTCATAGCTAGTCTTCTTTAAATCTAAGACTTGTTCGAGAGAAGCTATGATATGAATATACTTGGATCTTGGTAAACTATTGAGGAACTTCTTTACCAATTTATCTTCATCAATGGATTATCCAAGTGACGCAGCTTTTGAGGCTATCTCTGATAGCTTTCCTGCAAAGCTATCAATAGTATCAGTTTCTTTCATCTTCATTCTTTCAAATTCAGACATTAAGGTTTGCAGACGGTCTTCTTTAACTCGATCAGCTCCGAGATTACGTGCCTTTATTGCATCCCAAATTTTCTTTGAAGTTTCATGTTCACCAACTTGTAGAACAAGACATTCTGGTATTGCTTGAAAGAGTAATCCAATGGAAACATTATTTTTTTCTGGGTCCAATGTACCAGGATCAATTGTTTCCCAAACTTTGTAGATTTTCATCAGTACCTTCATTCTCATGGCCCATACTGCGTAGTTTGTGGCGTTGAGGATTGGAACTTGTATTGATGGTGGCGTGAACTATTTTGCACCCACAATGGTAGTTTCGTTTTCCATGGCTCAGAAACAAGCTCTGATACCAATTAATGGCAACTGCAAGATGAAACTTAGCTTATATAAAGACAACTCTCTTTATTGATGTTTAGAAAATCTCTCAAAACTAAACACAAGCTCTAATCTTGCTCATATGATCAACCACAACTTTGGTGATCATATATATATAGAACTATGAATTCCTTTTCCTAGTCCTATTACCTTATTACATGTCTTTCCTTTTCTTAGAACTAGATGACTTCTAATTCCCTTAGGATTACATCAATTTCCTAATCTTGTCCTAACCAGCTTGTTAGTGACTTCTATGTTGAAGTTTAACCAACACAAACAAACACACATAAGCATAATGTTAAAATTTATTACACCATATTCGTTGAGTCGTCATGTGTATTCTGTGTATGTAATAGTAGGATTGCTCGGAGGACTCCTCTTCTCATCACTTGACACGTTTAGCTTTATGGAGATTGTGCCGATAAGATCAACAGTATTTACTAGATAATCCCCATGACTGCTATACTGGCGAAATATAATGAGTTGCACAATGATACCGGAAGCTCAGTGTGTGATAGATGAGGTGTTATCAATGTAACTATACTCATGATACTTGTTTCACCGAAAGATATTTCTACCAAGAAAATCCAGTCATTAAAGGGAGATATTTACAGTCTCATGTATGCATTGCTTGTCTTTGTTATACTCCCCTTTGTATTTATATGTTTTTTCTTGAGCGTAAGACTTAGAATTTACACGGCACCTTGACTACATGGATAACATCATAACACTTCACCCATGATACTGGGCTTCTGGTAACTCCATCAACTTGGGGAGGAGTAGAGCTTCACGTAGAGATAACCAAATGATAGATTTTTTATTTTTTTTATGGTGCCAATGCTACTACTTAATTAGAAACTTTGTTATTTGCATAAAAACATGGTAACCCTTACTAAAGGTATTTTCTACTCCTTCTCTTTAACTGCTGCTTAGAAATTTTAGAAAAATTCCTTTTTGTTCAAACGGCCGGCTTAAAAATCAAATACGTCACATGGAAGAAAATTATTTCATATCTTTCGGAAACAATGTTGCTGCTGTTGGATTACAGTTTGTTGGCGCACTGCTCGAGCATAGCATCCTCACACACCCAACCTTTGAGATGCATGATTAGTGGATGCTGCTGCTTGAAATGATTAGTGGAAAAAATCTGTTCACTTGAGTTGATTAAATACTGGTAGTATTTATGTCTAAATTTGTGCTACTGAAAAACGAAAATGCACACCAGAGCAAAAATATTTACTTTGTGGTTGTTCTCTGTCTGAGTACAACACAGGGAATCACGTTTGTGCCTGGTCGCCCCATGGGGCCTTGGTGCGGTAACTTTTACTCCAGTAAAACATCTACAGCTCATGATTGTGCGCAGGAGTGCTTAATCACGTGAAGTCCAAATTGTATTTTAAAGTGATTGGGTGCAATCCATCTATGAATAAGCCTAGGAATAGAATTACGTTTGAGCGACATGGTAAAAGGATTTTTTGAAGTCTCGATCCAAAATGAGCAGCAGACACCCTACCCAACTGACCTGCATTGCATTGGATAAGGTACAAGAGTGAGTTGTCGGAATACACACAAGAGACTAGAAAAACAAAACCTTCTCTAGTCTCGTCTCGTCTCTACATTGTGGAGAATCTCTGTATGCATTATATTGGTGTTTGAATAGACAAGACAGCACCATTAAAAACTTTGTTTGAATTGAATCTCTACATATCTCATATTGTCTTTAACAGAGTCATAGCCATATAAAAAAACATTAAAAAAATTAGTGTATAAGAAATGGAAGGATTTTACTCACAATTAAAGATAGATAGCTGTTTCCTGTTTGTGATGATACAGACTGATGATTGATTTAACGTTGTGGTATCCATATTATGAGCTCCTCCTGATCATCATAATATACCAATCTCAAAACAACAACTATAACACTTAGAAACTGAAATTGTAAGACGCATGCATACCTTAAAGAAAATGAAAAACTAGGAACAAACATCAAAAGACAGCAGCAACAAATTTAAAACCAAAAGACAGGATCACCCTCCATTTCCCTTACACTACTAGAACAGATCAGACAACATTCTTCTTCATTTCTTCAACTTGAGTTTGGAAATGAACAGCCTTACAGTACCATCACTCATTCTGAGAGTAGGATCATCCTTAACTCCTAAGTTGAGGAATTTTGGATTCATTTCAATACTAAACTTCTTCATCCCATCCTTATGTTCAAAACCAGCAGCCTTCTCCTTGTTTTCTTGTGTTATTTCAAAATTTATAAACTTTTCTTTTACCTCAATCAAAAATCCATTCCCAAAGCCATACATATGGATAGTCACAGCAAGAACGAACATCTTCATGTTCGACGACTCTCCATTCAGATACCATCTTCCATAAGTTATCAGATGGATTCAGATAGTAATCTTCAGGGGTTCCAGCTTCAATTGCTGAATCAACACACATAAAGAATCCATGTTAAAATTCATTACAACACAAAATAAACACATAAGATTTCAAAGTCTAAAAGCATACCTGATTTCTTGAAGAGGTGGATTTTTGAAGATGATAAAGAAGAAGCCATTATAGTGAAGAAATTGAGAAGCTTTTATTAAACTTTCTTTTAATTTGCTCTGCAGAGTAAAGTGTGTGGGTGTGAGGAAATGGGTCGGTAAAGAGGTTGCATTTATAGAGGAGAGGAGGATATCTTGGGCATTCTGTGTATGATTGATCAAGTACTCCTATTTTCATCATTTGTCACGTTATATGCACGCACTATGGCTAAGGCCTATCCTTATGCCCACGCCAAAATCTGATATTTGGCACATATGCACCCATTATGGGTATGCCAAACTATCAAACTTATGTCCATATGTCAAAAATAACATATAGGCATATATGATGGAGTTTCCAGAGAGTGTCTATCGTTCGATGGTCATAATAATGCTCGCTAGTAAAACATCTGCAGCTCATTGTTACTGGGATTGACATACAAAAAAATAAAAATGTAAACCTTTACAGATTCATGAAAATGCAAACATTTATTTGAAAACTGAATAATACTTGTTGAATTCTTATGAAAATGCAAAAGAAATAAATAGAAATTCTCTAGTCTCTCCTGAAAGCATTGCGGATTCTTCTTAAGGATACATTGGAACAGACCCAAATCAAATCTCTTCAAGTTCAATGTTCTCGCTTCATCTCACTAACGTTGGTGATGAGCTCCACAGAAACATAAAACCTTCACTGAACTGTCTTGTTGCATCTTGTTGCCTAATATTAAAACAAACTGTCTCTTGTGTGTTGAAATAATTTTGGCGATTGCACTCTGTATACATACAATTACATCCAGTATTCACACCTTCAAAAATTAATCATGTACCAATTTTATCTAGTATTATTAATCGTAAGACTACGAATATTCAAATTTCTTTCCTCTTTTTCTGTCATGTCGTATATGCAGTTCTGCAGTAACGGCTTTGGTATAGTCAAATTTATCTACTAATAGTTTTTGAGTAATACAATATGGTGGAATATTGTTAATCAATTCCAAAACTGAATTTATAGGTCTAACAAATTTTGCTAAAGTATCTGCCACCATATTTTCTGTCCTAGGAGCAAAATGAAAACCTAAATATTCAGGGCAAGTTCAACCTATTTTTTCCGTTTCCTCAACGATATTTTTACAATGCCAAGAGATCTCTCTGGTTCTTCCAGTGAGATGGTTGATGAGTATTTCGTAATCTCCCTCAATAATGAAGTTGTTGATTCCTTTTTATTTAGCCCAAAAAGATGCCTGTAAAATGCTTACTGCTTCTGCCTCTTGTGGATCTGCACTAGACGAGTGACCTGTTCTTGCTCTCCCTCATTCGACTTCATCTGTGTCATTTCTTAGTATTAAGGCATAACTAAATAAGGAATTTTCAAAGATCCATGAAGCATTTATATTGATTTGTCTACAATGTGTATTAGGTGTTGTCCAAGGAGTTTTAGTTTTCTTTTGTGTGTTACTGGTGGTCTTCTTAGAAGATGGTTTCTTAAACCATAATAGGATATGTTTCTGGATTTCAAATTAACGGTTTGATATACTTTTCTTAAGATTGAGTCTGACTGTCTAGTTGATTCTCTTGAAAGTATATTGGAATTAGTCCATACACATTCTTAAGCGAAATATTGGGTGAGTTTGTTAGACCCCGCTTTTTCACGAGCCATTACTTCTTTATTAAGAATAATTCTGCTAGATTGGGGTAACACTTTACCTTTCCATCCCTGTGACTTAGATTCCATTCTTTCTAAGATTGGTTCAAAAGTGTTAATCTTAGATTTTTCCATGAAGAGAACGGCTCCTAAATAAGGATCTGTAAGATTTATATATTTTATTTTTTAGTAGCTTTGACATGCATGGTTCTTTGATTTTTTTGGTGGAACCTTTTTATTGAAAAAAAACTCTCGATGTTTCAAAATTTATGAGCTGACCTTATGTTTTACAAAATATGTCAATTGTTGATAAAAGGTTTTTACATTCTACTAAATCAGCTTTAACAAAAAGCAGACAATCATCTGCAAAGAAAACATGAGAGATAGGTTCACTCTTAGGTGTTATTTTAATCCCATCAAGTTTCTTGGATTGTTCCTGTGTAAGGACAAGTTTAGAAAAAACTTTCATACAGATTATGAATAAGGAAGGAGTGAGTGGATATATTTGTCTTAGACCTCTTTTAGGATTGAAGAAATTCCCAGGTAGACCATTTAGCAAGATGCCTATTGAAGTTGTTGAGATACATTGTTCTACTAAAGCACACACTTCCTGATTAAAACCAAAATATTTTAAATCCTTTAAAAGAAACTTCCAACTGAGTCTATCAAAATCTTTTGACATGTCAATTTTGATTCCCAATCCTCCAGTTTTTGCTTTCTTTTTCTCGAAAGAGTGGACTATATTTTCATATGCTACAATAATGTTATCAGGAATTTGTATAGAGGATAAGAAGGCAGACTGGAAAGATGAGATAATTTTATCTAAGAGAAGTTTTATTTTATTGGCTATAATTCTTGCTATTAATTTATAAAATTTGTTGCAGAGGACTGTTGGACGGAATTGACTTGGATTTTTGGGGGTTTTAGGTTTGGGTATAAGGAAGAGACGTGTTTTGTTTATATCCTGGTTCATCAGTTTCGTTTCAAAAGATTTTTGTACTGTTTGAACTACCTATTGACCTAAAATATCCCAATTATTTTTGAAGAAACTTACCGGAAATCCATCAGGCCTTGGAGATTTATTAGGTTTCATTTTCTTTAGAACTGAGAGAATTTCATCCTCTAGGGGAATGGTTGTAATATTTAAGTTATCTTGATCAGTAACTGATGGTAGAAAATTTTGAAATATTGAATCATCCGAGGAGGAATCTGTGTTTTTTTCTGTAAAAAGTTTTTTAAAATATTCAGTAAGAATAGTGCTAACTTCTCCCATATTCCCTGTGACTATGTTATCATTATTTAGAATAGTCTATATTATTCAATTTCCTTCTTCTTAGTGTCACTGCATGAAAGTACTTAGTGTTTTTTTCTCATAATAAACCTTAATTTTACAAGTTAGTTTTGATATTACTTTTACTTAGTAATTTTTTTCTCAAAACAAACATAAGATTTCCAAAACCTTGATTCACATCTAAAGGGAAATCGAATCGGTGTTTTGTGAAAACAAAAGATCGAAAAGTGTCAAAGTTGTTGTTACATCTTCTAAAGAGAACTTACATTCTTCTAGAATATTTTTGAGAGTGCTTCTGAAGAGAACCTTTTTCTGCCATAAGATTTTCGAGAATAACTTCTAAAGAAAATTGGTGTTCTGCTAGGAGATTTATAAGTGCTTGAATATAGCTGAAGCAAGTATTACATCTAGTCTGAATAGGTAGTAGGAAATTGGTGTAACAGCTTATAATCAGTGTGTGTTTATTCTGGACTAGGTCCCGGGGTTTTTCTGCATTTGCGGTTTCCTCGTTAACAAAATTTCTGGTGTCTGTGTTATTTCTTTTCTGCATTATATTGTTTATCTTTATAATTGAGATATCATAGGTTGTGCGTTAATCAATCACCATTGATAAATCCGACCTTGTTTGCTGGATAGGAGTTTGATTGATCTTGGATATTGGTCTTTGGTACCGTCCAAGTATTTCTCACATCAATCAAACTCATAGATTTCTATATGTTTGATTTGCTTATTGATTTGAGAAAAAGATATAAACTCTTTAGTGTTATTCTTTGATTGAGTTTTTACTCTTGGAATATTATTACGGTTTAGTCCATATAGATTGCCGAATGAAATATTGAGTGTGGTGTAGCACCCCCGCTTTTTCAGTATCCTTCCGAAGTTGTGTTGCCTGTTGCACTGGTGCCGCACGTTTGGGTTGTTGTTCGGTAGTTGCAGGTTTTCTCTTTCCTCCTTCACTCACCACGTTCACGGTGGGTTGACTATTGTATTGTTTGTTGACGAGACACCTAATTCTTCGAGTTTCACTCGCATCTTCATTCCTAGAAGGCCTGGTTCTTTCCAACAAGGAAGTGTTGTTGTAGTTGAGCGCTTGGAAGCTTCATGAAGTTCAGATGTCTGGAAACGCAGGTTTTCCAGCAAAGCGCGGTAGACAGGTACCATACCATTGATGCACCATTCCACCAACTGTTGTTTAGTCATATTTGGATCGTGACAATCTAATGCCTGAATTCTGAATCTCTTTACATAATCATTTGGATGTTCATTGTTTCGCTGAAACATCCTTCCCAAATCTGATAGAGTGACTTGTTCAGACATAAAAAAAAATATTTCCTGTAGAAAACGTTAACAATCTCACACCAATTGGCTATGTTGTTTGGCGCAATGTTGTTGTACCAGGTGTATGCTCTCCCAGTAAGTGATTTCGAGAACTCTTTCAAGTGAAGGACATGATTGTATTCGTGCTCTGCTAACTGTTAGAGCATAGCTCGGTTGAACCCACCAAGCGTTGGTATGTCAAGTTTGGTTGTCATATTTTAGTGAATCAAAACTCATTTAAAGAGTCTCTTGATTATATAATAGAGTCAACTTCATATAGGCTAGCTTGAAAGTTTTGGGATATGAGACTTACAAGTATTACATCAAGACTTGAAGAATGTGAAGAAGTATGGAGCTACAACGACAACATCATCCTTCCTCTTGAGGTTAGTAATATTTGACTTGAACTGTTTCATTCCCTAACGTATCTTTCAAGTCATGCATATTGAAAACATAACTGCGAAGCGGTGTATGATACTCTAGTTAGACATAATATTAAGGAATACAATAAGAGGTTTACTACTTAACCATTAAACTTTATATATAAGACATCGACATGATCATATGAATGCTATTGTAATTATGTACGGGTATGAGTGAAGATTTCATCCTAGGAAACAATGTTTTACATTCATTTATAGGAAGTAAGTTCATAAACTTGTTTTGTGAATCGAAAGGGAAATCGCTAGGCTTATTGGTATTGTTATTCATTGTAAATCTATTTTGAATTACCAATATGCGTGTTTAGTATAACCGCTCATAAACTTGTTTATGTATCTTGGTAAAACTACTCACAAGGGCTGACTTATGTATTGGTATGACTTTTATTAGTGAAACCGATCTTAAGTAATCACTCAAGATAGTATGATCGATGCCTTATAAATAACAAATTTTATCTAGTCATTGGGAATCGATCTTAGTAAGAGGTGCAACAAATTTACAAGAGGGAATCGATCCTTGTAAGAGGTACAACACGTGTTTAGTAGATGGGGGAACCGGTCCTATAAACATGTGCAACAAGTTTGTAGTTTTGGGGGAACCGATCCTGTGGACATGTGCAAGCGAATACAGGTAGTTACCATAAGTTGTGGGGAACCGATCCTAGTACCTAGTCAACCGAATTTGGTAACTAGCGTGACTATGCACAGTACTCACATAGAGGTAGAACCGAACTTGTTTTGGTATAACCGTGAAACCCATAATTGGTGATTTGATAGGATAATCAATCACATAGTTCTTGAAATTCAGACGAACCAACTCTAAACTTGTTTGGAAGTGTATGAAAAAGGACTTGCAAAGTAAAGATGTCGACATACTTTGAACATGTGCAGTAACTCTTATCATTAATTGTTCAAAGATATTCCTTAGTATCTCAAGGAGAATCCCATGATCAAAATAAATTGAGAACCTTTTAATTAAGGTTTCTTAGTTTTTATATGCTATTTAATTTCCAGCAATTAAATGCATATCTTTAAGAAAATAATAATTAGTAATGTACATTTACTAATTATATATTTTTATTGGGATTTCGGTAAATAAGAAATCTCCATGTGGGACCCCCCAAAGTTTCTCTATACCATGAGAATCCATGGGATTATCTCCCGGTATGTGTAGCATTAATCGAGTTAGAAATCAAATGTCACGTGGAAGAAAATTTATTTCATATCTTGGCGGGGCCAATGTTGCGGTCGGAGAAGAGTTTGTTCTGCACTGCTCTCGAGCATAGCATTCTCACAAACAACCTCTTAAACACATGATTGGTCGAACCGTGACGATGCTTGCAAATTCACTTGATTTAATTGACTAGTTACTGTCCATATGTCTCAAACTGCTGGATCAAAAAAAAAACACGCGAGCAAAAAAAAGAAATTCCAATCCGGTCAACTAGGGCTGGCAATGGATAAATATCCCCCGGACATTGTCCATACCGATAAGATTAAGTTTAAGGGTTAGCGGATATCCGATATCCGATAACATCCGACGGAACCCAAAAATTACAATCCGATAAGGTTAAGATTAAGTTATCGGATACCGGATTTTTATCCGATAAAATCCGGTAAAAGAAGTAAATGTTCAAACAAAGTACACCCATAGGTTTCTCAAACAGAACCCATCACTAGACTACTCTTCTTCTTCACTTTTCATATCTTCACTCGATGAGTTCTGTTTTCTTGGTCTAAGATCACAAAAGAAATCTGCCAAAACAAATTCATAATCAGGCATCTTCTCATACCCAGGGTCATAATTAATGTCAAAAACGAGATAATGATTACTATCTCTTGAATCCCTAATGGAATCAAAGTTAATCAGATGCAGTCTCGTAGCTTTGCTCAACCCTATAAGATGAATTAACATCCAATTCTTGTGATTCGTCGAAATAAGAAAAAAGTTGAGGTAATTCAATAATTTCAGTTAATTCATCTTCAGTTATGGTAGTATATATCGAAGTATCAGAAGAATAAGATGTTGCGGTTGGAGTAGGAGAACATAGAGATGAAAACGACGTTAATGGTGATAATGTGGGTGATGTTGCTGTTGGTGACGGAGATGATATGGAATTATTGAAGTTTTCCATTGTTGCAGCTTTAGTAGTAGCATCTTGGATATCATGAGGTGATTAGAAGCTGGATGGGGTAATGAAGAAGCGAGTTCTGGGAAATTAAAAGTTAATCAGATGCACTCCCGAGGTAATGAATCCCTAATGACAGGGCGACATATAATTACCTAGGGGTAGGAAATTACAAGTACACCCCTAGGCTATCAGATGTCATATATTAACCTAACGGAAACAGCCTATTCCAATTATAATAGGGTTAAGAGGTAAAATCCGATATAATATCCGATTCTGATATCTGATATGTCGGATAAAACCATATAGGATGTCGGATTTTCGGAAACGGATATCGGACTTCTGTTATCCATTTCCATCCCTACGGTCAACTAACTACTAAAGACACGGTGGTTGTTCTCTAAGACCAAGCGAGGCATTCGCATTTGTGTCTGGTGATAGACTCATGTATCATGAGGCCTTGGTGCGGTAATTTGTAGTAAAACATCTGCATGCAGCTCATTCTTAAGGGGATTGACATACAAAAAAATAAAAAAGCAAACATTTGCAATAAAAATGCCAAAAATTACCTAAAAACTGAAAATATTATTTTTTCAGTTCTTCTGGAAAAAAAATGAAAACTCTCTAGATTTTAATCTCTCCAAAAAATTCCATCTTTGTGGAGTCTTCTTTAGGATACATTGGAAAGAACCCAAATCAATACTCTTCGAATTCAATGTTTTCTTTTTGAATCTTTAATGTTGGTGATAAGCTCAACAGAAACATAAAACCTTCCATCTTGTTGCCTCGTATTAAAACAAATTGTCGCTTTGTGTTGAAACAATTTTTTGGAAACTTCCCTATAGTAATGGATGGCTTTCATGGTGGCCGTTGGGTCATGCTGAATAACATGGAGACACAGAATGCTTCAGGAACTATATTGATCCATTGGTAGAAGAAGATTATGATATTTAGACCTTCGCATAGTACTCCTCAAAACGGTGAAAGAGAGTTTAGAGACGAACAAAAACATAGACATAACTTAATGATAACAATATAAAAACAAAAAATGAAAATGTAGGAGACATCTTTCTTTTCTTTTTTTTTATTTTTTTGTCGGAGGTAATGTAGATGTTACTCGAAATAATTGAGATAAGGTGATGCCAAAGAGAGATGTATTTGTTTGTATGGCCTAATTTTAGTGGTAGTTTAGTCATGTAATTGAAGACGGAGATGGTAGAATCATTCCATGAGACTCTGATAGGGAGAGAGTAGTTTAGTCATGGCTGTTGGAAGTTAAGTTCAAACGAGACTATTGGATCTGCAACTAGTTAGGAAACCAGTTATACTTGGTTGTTACGTTTTGAGTTCTGTCTAGAACATTCTGGAAGTTTGCAGAATAAACTTGGAAGTCACGTCTGTTCTTATTTTTAGTAGTTTGCTTGTCTAGGAAGTTTAGTTATATATAGAACTTTTGCTTAGTGTTCTAGAATTTTGTTTTCCTTTGAACTAGTATAAATAGGCTACAATCCTTAATAGTTTTATATGCGCATCAGAAGGGTTATTTGTTTTAATAGATTCTTGTTTGGCAAATTTCTTTGAGTGTTCTACATCTGGTATCAGAGCTACAAGATCCTAGGACTGTGACGAAGAAATTGCAGGGAGGATGGCATCCAGTTCAAGTTCAATAAAGGTTCCAGTATTTGAAGAAAAGAATTTTGAGCATTGGAGAATACAGATGGAGAACATATTCAAATACCAAGAGGTGTGGGATATTGTTGATGTAGGTTATGTTAAACCTGCAGAGGATGCAGCCTTAAGTGCTGAACAAACATCAGCTTTACAAGAAAATAAGAAAAAGAATGCGAAAGCTACCTATATTCCTCATCAAGGTATACATGAATCTCTCTTCGACGGAATTGTGTACATCAGCCAAAAAATCTTGGGATACTTTGAAAACCTATCACAAAGGGTCTGACAAAGTAAAGAAGATAAGATTATAAACGTTAAGAAGAAAATATGAGTTATTACAGATGGAATATACAGAGAAAGTGTCGGATTTTTTTCTCACGAACATTGAGTATAGTCAATAAGATGAAATTCAATGGTGATATTATAGAAGATGCTGTGATTTTGGAGAAAGTTCTACGGAGCTTACCAGAGAGTTTTGAAGCAAAAGTAACTACGATAAAAGAATGCAATTCAGCATCAACTATGAGTTTGGATGAAATATTAGGTTCATTGCAAGCTTATGAGCAGAGCAAGACAGAAAGTATGCTTAAGAAACCAGTTGAGGAAGCACTTCAAATCAGATTAACTGGCATAATGGTCAATCATCAGACTCATATAGACGACCAGAGAAAAATATTGACAGAAGCAAGATACTTTGTTTTAACTGTAAAAATTTAGGTCACTTCCAAAGAGAGTTCCCTGAAAAGAATATTGAAACACGGAATAATGAAAAATTTTGTTGAGAAAAAACAAGATGATTCTGAAGTTCTCTTACTGGCATGTTTTACAGCTCAAGAACGCAACAAATATAAATGGTTTTTGGATACTGGGTGCAGTAACCATATGTGTGGGATGAAAGAACTGTTTGTTGATTTAGATGAATCAGTAAGCACAAGTGTAAAATTTGGGAACAATGAGACAATTCCAGTAATGAGAAAAGGGAAGATTGGTATTATTCTCAAGAATGAAGCTTATTCATATATCTTAACTGTTTACTATGTTCCTGGTCTACATCTAAATCTACTAAGTATGGGGCAATTAGTAGAAAGAGGCTATAGTATGAATATCTCAGATGGTGTTTGCACAATTCTTGATCGGAAAAAGAAGCTAATTACAAAGGTAAATATGACCAAGAATAGGTTATTTCCTTTAAATATACAATATCAAAAGGAGATATGCTATAAATCATCAGTACAAGAGAGTTCATCGGCAAAAGATAGTACCTGGTTATGCCATATGAGGCTAGGACATGTCAACTTTAACAGTTTGCAATTGTTATCAAAGAAGGAGATGGCTTCAGGACTGCCAGCTATAGACTATCCTGAGAAGAAGTGTGAAAGTTGTATATTTGGAAAACAACATAATCCCTTTCCTATTGGAAAAACAAGACTAGCAGAACAACCTCTGGAGTTAATTCATTCTGATCTTTGTGGACCTATGGAAGAAGCTTCGCGTGGAGGAAATTGATATTTCATTACATTCATTGATGATTTTAGTATAAAAGCATGGGTTTATCTACTAAAGAAAAAGAGTGAAGTTGTTAATGCTTTTAAGAACTTTAAAGCATTCGTTGAAAAACAAAGTGGAAAACAGATCAAGATTTTACGTACTGATAGAGGAACAGAATACACTATAAGTGACAAGTTTCTAGAAGATTGTGGTATTCAACATAAAATGACATCTAGATACACACCACAACAAAATGGTGTTGTAGAAAGAAAAATAGAACTATAGTAGAGATGATACGTTCTATGAGAAGAGCTAAAAATCTTCCAAAAGAATTCTGGGGAGAAGTTGTATCTTGTGCAGTTTATTTATTGAATAGATGTCCTACCATATGTCTACTAGATAAAACACCAGAATAGTCTTTGACAGGGAGAATACCCATTGTCATACATCTCAAAGTATTTGGGTGCATTGCATATGCACATATACCTGCAGAAATTCGAAAGATTGTGGACGACAAGAGTGAAAAATGTATCTTTGTTGGATACAATGTTGCAACAAAGGGTTACAAGCTATATAATCCAAAGAAAGGAAAGATAATAATAGGTCGAGATGTTATCTTTGATGAATTAAGTCAGTGGGATTAGAATTCAACAAAAGAGAGTAATATTGTTTCTGAAGAACAAGAAATTGCAACATTGCAAGATAATGTTATTTTATCTTATGAGTAGTATCATCACGTCCTTTATGCAATCATGCTGCACCAAGAAGACTTGGAGATTTTGTGGTAACAAGAGATGATGAAAGTGAAGATGAAGGAATAATTAACTTTGCTTTATTTGGAGACTGTGATCCAATTAATTTTGAAGGTTGGATTGAAGCTATGGATAATGAAATTCAAGCAATAGCTAGAGAAGAATGAAACTTGGGAACTCATTATACTTCCGCATGATAAAAATACCATTGGAGTTAAATGGGTTTACAAGACAAAATATAGACCTAATGGTGAAGTTGAACATCTCAAATATAGATTGGTCGCTAAGGGTTACAAAAAAAATTATATACTTGATTACTTTGAAGTCTTTTCTCTTGTTGCAAGACTTGATACAGTGTGATTGTTAATTGCAATAGCTACACAACACAAATTCAAAATATATCAGATGGATGTGAAATCTGTTTTTCTGAATGGTATACTTGAATAGGAGGTGTATATTGAAAAACCTGATGGATATATAAGAAAAAGGAAAGAAAATTGTGTATACAAGCTACACAAAGCCTTGTATGGCTTGAAGCAAGAACCACGTGCTTGATATACAAGGATTGATACGTACTTCATCAACAATAGTTTTGAAAAGTGTCCATATGAGCATACACTTTTTATAAAGATTGATTCTCAAGATAATATGATCATTGTGTGTCTATATGTTGATGATCTTATCTTCATGGGAAACAACATGGAAATGATCAAGCAATTTAGGGAGGCCATGATAAGATAGTTTGAGATGGCTTGGTCTAATGCCCTACTTTCTAGAACTTGAAGTTCTTCAAACAGAAGATGGAATTTTTGTTTCACAACAAAGATATGAAAATGAGACTCTGAAGCGATTTAAGATGAATGACTACAAACCTATTTTAACTCTTGTTGAGAGCAGATTAAAACTTATAAAAGAAGGAGCCGATGAACTTGTAAATCCAACAGATTATATGTGTTTGGCGGGAAGTTTACGTTACTTGACTTCTATTAGACCAGACATTGTTTTTGGAGTAGGGTTGATCAGTTGGTTCATGTAATCTCCTAAACAATCTCATTTGCAAGCTGCAAAAAGGATTTTAAGGTACATTAGTGGAACGATTGATTATGAAATTCTATATAATTCTACAAAAACTATGGATTTAGTTGGATATATTGACTGTGACTGGGCTGGAGCACTTCAGGATTTGATTTTCATATAGGATTAGGCTATTTTTCTTGGTCATCCAAGAAACAACTAGTGGTTGCTCTATCTACAATAGAAGTAGAATACATATCTGCAGCTTCATGTGAAACACATGCAGTTTGGTTAAGAAGAATGTTGAAGTCTATATATCATGAACAGAAGCCTCCTACTCAGATAGTGTGTGATAACAAATCAACTATTGCACTTACAAAAAACCTTGCATTTCATGGGAGGAGTAAGCATATTGACATCAAATATCATTACATACAAGAATTGATCAACAACAAAGAGATAGCTGTCGAGTTTTGTCAAAGCAATGAGCAGGTAGCTGACATATTCACAAAACCTTTAAAGGGTGACACATTTGTGTACTTAAGTGGAAAACTGCGAATGATGGGACAACATAGTATTGGCTTGAGGGAGGCTGTTGGAAGTTAAGTTCAACCAAGACTATTGGAGCTGCAACTAGTTAGGAAACCAGTTATGCTTGGTTGTTATGTTTTAAGTTCTGTCTAGAACATTCTGGAAGCTTGCCGAACTAAACTTAGAAGTTACGTCTGTTCTTATTTTTAGTAGTTTGCTTGTCTAAGAAGTTTAGTTATTTACGGAACTATTGCTTAGTGTTCTAGAATTTTGTTTGCCTTTGAACTAGTATAAATAGGCTAAAAGACTTAAGAGTTTTGTATGTGTATCATAAGGGTTTATTGTTTAATAGATTCTTGTTTGGAAAACTTCTTTGAGTGTTATATATCTTCTTGTGTTATCTTCTTTGTCAGATCCTACGATGCCTAAACTCTTGTGCTTTCTCTTTCTATTGTTTCGTCAAACTGAGAGAAATGGTGTTATCTTATTAGTAACGTTCTTGCGCATGCACTTTATGGTTGCCTTAATTTTTTTACTTAAATTGGGATTGATGCATTTCTAATGGCATTTTTTTGAAGGCCCACAACAATGTTGATTTCTACTTTTTTGTGTAAACATGCAGTGTCTATAATAATAACAATCGGTTTTCTAGTGTTTATCTATGATTTTATTTACAAATTGTTACTTTGAGAAAATTTTGGAACAATATATTTCTTTTTATCCGAATTTTGAAACAATTTAGAAATCTAATTTATCACATAGAAGAAAATTTATGTCAGTTTATTGGTTGTTTGCTTGCAGCTGGAGCCAACCTTGCATCTAGAGAAAAGTTTGCATGTTTACATAATCTTCGACTATAGTATCATGCAACCATACACTGGTAGTTGTGATGATGCATGTGTTACTGTACTTTCTTTATTTTTTTGAAGAGAAAAAGAGTATAGAATGATGCTTACGACTGCAAATGCACTTATCTTTAATGGAAAGGTTATATCATATTAATTAACGAGTATAAAAGGGGAGGCATTCACTTTTCCAGACAACTAACACTTTTATTGGTTGAGATCTGAAGCATAGGTTTTCTAGACAGTAGATTTGGCTCTGTTAATAATATCTAAGTGGGTCGATTTTATGTTTCCCTTCTAAACACCTAATTATTTCTATTACTCCACAAAAACCGGAGGATAGTAAAAAAAAAACATTTAATTCCGTCAGAAAGTTTAGTATTATGATCAATTAGCCAGTACATTAGCCAATCTAAAAAGGACTTATCCTGAAAAAGAGAAGTATTGACACAAAAAGAAAAAAGAAACCAAACATGACTAGAAAAAGAACAAAGCACCATCACATGCATAATAAATTTAAAAGAATCGGTAAATCCAGTGCACTCAACTGAGGCCATAGGCATTCAAACATGAATAACAGTTCTGGATAGTAAGGCATTCCTAGCAGCTTTCCACATGAATAACTGAATATGTGGGGGACTCAAAGTTTTCAAATGCACTTCCAAAGATTACTACATGGGGAGGGTTTAGGTCCTCTAAGTCTCATGGATGCAGATTTTGAAGAAAATCTACCATTCTCTGAAATCTCCCAAGCTCTCTACCAGGAGTGCACAACTGGATTAAGGGAATAGTGATGATTTTCTCAACAGAAGCATTATCAAAATAGGTGTTGCGTTTACTAATGTTCCAAGTTCTGGTGTCATGATCATTAATAAAATAAAAAAACTTTCATAATAGGATCCTGAGGAACCAAAGGATTAGGGGTATAAAATCCTAAAAAAGGAATCCATTTATCACACCAATGGTCAATGAATTGAACATCTCCAACAATCCAGGAGATAAAAGTTTTGATGAGCTCTTTTATAGTATGCAGACATCTCCACGTCCACGAACAGTTACTAAGGCATTTAGCATTTAGAAAATCAGTCCTAAGAAGGTATCCAGCTTTGGAAGTAGTGCCCCAGAGACAATCAGGATTGTCAATGATATTCCTAGTAAGCATAACTAAATTTCAACTCAACATTTGTAAATCTTAAGCCTTCTTCAGACTTTGGAGAACAGAAGACCTAGAAGATGCAATTTCCTATCCTTAGGGTCTAGATTTCCCCCCACCTCAGCCATCCCCCTCCCCCCACACACACACACTCCACCCCACCCCAACCCACCCCACCCACATTAAAAAAAAAAAAAGACTTACAGAGATGGGAATTCATTTTTCTACAGAGGTAATTAGGAATAAGAAAAGCACACATGCGATAAATAAGAATATCTTGACCAATATGTTTTATCAAAGTAGTTCTAGCAGACTGTGATAACAATTTATGAAACCAAATGGAAATCCTAGCATTAACAGATTGCAGAATACCCAAATGGTTTGAATCTTAGAGGCTTTAAAAGCAATAGGGGTACCCAAATACTTTTCTCATAAATCTCTAATATGAATATTTAGAATACTAGATAAATGATTCATCATATTATTAGAGATTTTTTTTGCTAAAAAGAATGCCAACCTTATCAAAATTTATTTTATGTCCAGCAAAAAGGAAATCTTTTATGGTCTGGAAATCTTTAAACGTAGATTTAGTAAACAAAAGGGAATCATCATCAAAAAGGAGATGCGTGATTTCAGGTGCATTTTACGCACACTTATACCCTCCACAAGTCCTTTTCTGGTCAGAAAATCTATATAGGCAGACAGAGCCTCTGAACAAATAATGTAGAGATATGGAGATAAAGGGTCTCCTTGTCTCAGACCTCTTTCAGGTTTATTAAGACCTGAAAGGACATCATACATCAAAACAAAATAAGACACAGTCGACAAACATCAGTTAATCACATTAATCCAACAAGTAGACAAACCCATACTTTCTCCAAGAATGACCATTCAAGATTATCAGTTATTCCCTTCATTTCCTTTATGATGATTAAAAAACTGGATAACCTCATTGGCTAAGAGGATATTATCAGAAATACTCCTCTTGGGGACAAAAGAACTCTGATTTTTAGAGATCAAATTATTCATGAAAGTTTTGAGTATATTAGCCAAAGTTTTGGACAAGATTTTATATATGAAATATGTACACAAACCAATGGACCTATAATGAGAAACAAGTTCAGCAAGGGGAACTTTAGGTATCATGGAAATATTGGTATGATTAAACACCTTAGCACTATGCCCTGTACGAAAACAAGTCTGAGTCATGTCGACTATAATACTATATCCCAATGTTTCCGATAAAAAAGACTCGTGAAACCATCATGGCCTGGTTCCTTTTTTTTCCCATCAGGAAAACAACATTTTTTATCTCCTCGGGGGTTAGATGAGTATATAGATGCTTATTATCATCTTCAGAAAACTTTACGGGAAGGTCCTGGAGAATCTCCTTATGGAATTACTGGGGATTAGAAGTAGTAGAGACCTTTGGAATAATCTATGAAAGAATCACTAATACTAACTCTATCAATTAGGAATATGAACTTTGAAGAAAAAAAAATGACGAGAGTTTCTCTTTCTTCGTTTCAACAAAATTTTCCAAAACTTTTTCCAATTTCCTGATTAGATCTAGGATTATTTAGCTTAGATTTTAGATTTCCTTTTCCTGTTTCATTCCTTACCTTTTGATCATGCAATCTAAAAAAAGATGCATCCAAATAGATCGTAAATTTTATAGGTTTTCATGTTGTTATACCATAGCTCGGTTGAACTCGTTAATCGTTGGTATGTCAAGTTTGGTTGTCATATTTTAGTGTATCAAAACTCATCTAAAGTCGTCTGATTAAATACTAAAGTCAACTTCGTTTAGGTTAGACTAGAAAGTCTAGGAATGTTGAGATATACAAGTATTACTCTGAAGACCTGAAGAATGTGAAGAAGTAGTGAACTACAACGACGACATCATCCTTCCACTTGAGGTTAGTAATATCGACTTGAACTGTTTCATTCCTAACGTATCTTTCAAGTCGTGCTATATTGAAAACATAATTGCAAAGCTGTATATAATGTACATATTGTATAATATTCTAGTGATGTGACATGATCATAATAGTATGATCATAGTATTAGGAAATTAGACTACGAAGTATAACACTTATCTTTTGAACTTCGTAGATATGACATCGACATATATTGTTATGATTATGTGAATGGGTTATGGTGAAGATTTCATCCTAGGAAACAATGTTTTACATTTGTTTAAAGGAAGTATATTCATGAACTTGTTTTATGAATCGAAAGGGAAATCATGCTTATTGGCCCGGCTATTCATTGCAAATCTTTGGATGACTAATATATGTGAGATGGTAGAACCGATCTTATCTTATGTTATGTGAAAAAGCGGGGGTCTAACAACCACACCCAATATTTCGTTTAGGCAATCTGCATGGACTAACTCCAATATAATTCCAAGATAATCAACTAGACAGTCAGACTCAGTCTAGGAAAATATACCCAAGAGTTATATTTTCCTCTACAATCGAATAGATAGGAATCTGCTCAATAAACTAGACAGTCAGACTCAATTTCTCAAATCAATCTGCAATCGAAAAGATAGGAATTTGTAAGCCGGATCAATATGAGAAATAACTAAGATAGTACCAAAGACTAATATCCAAGTGTCAATCAATTTCAATCAACAACCAAAGGTTGGATTTACCAATTGATTGAACTCTCACAACCTGTGATATTTCAATTATATAGAAAATATAATGCGGAAAAGAAATAACACAGACACCAGAAGTTTTGTTAACAAGGAAAACGCTGCAGAAAAACCCCGGGACCTAGTCCATATTTGAACACCACACCAGGGTTGCACGGAATCGGACTCGGCGACATGGACACGACATGACGCGGACGTGGACACGACATCATTCAGAAAAAGCTAGGACGCGGACGCGTATATATAAAATTTTATATAATAATATATCTATAATTGTATATCAAGTTTCATGCATAAAAGATCGAAATTTCAAAGTTATAACATATTTTTCATTTTAGTTACTATTTTTTATATTATTTAACTAATATATATATAATATACTCATCAAACATCACACAACAACTAGTGGTTCAGTGGTTTCCTAGGCTGATGATGTACACCCTATAGACCCGCGTTCGAGTTCGAATCTCGTAGACTTCTTTTTGTAGGAAACAATAATCTTTAATAAGAAAAAAGAAGGAAAAACACTTTATCTATGACATGGCCCATGCCCATACACCATGCCCATACACGTCCGACAAGGCCCAATTGCGTCCAAAGTTGTGTCCACTCTGCGTCTAAAGAAGAAACACGTGGGCGCGTCTGACACGCGTCGAGTCAGCGTCGTGGGCGCATCCCGCGTCCACGTACGTCTGACGCGGATACTGTGCCAAAAGTGGCGTGTCCGTGCATCCCAGCCACACTGTATTAAGCCTCTACAGGCTCCAGCCTACTACAAGTTAACTTCAGACTGGAATGTAGTTGAGCCCTAACCAACATCATACTGATTAAGGTACAGTCGCGTTACTTACGCCTATGAATCCCAGCTGGACTCTACGCACTTGATTACCTTAGCTGATCTCACCCACAACTCAGAGTTGCTACGACCTAAATTCGAAGACTTGATAAACAAATATGTCTCACACATAAAAGTCTATTTAAATAGATAAATCTAACTCCCACAGAAATACCTACGAAATTTTTGTTCCGTCTTTTGATAAATCCAGTTGAACAGGAACCAATTGATATACCTGACTTATATTCCTGAAGAACAGCCTAGAAATATCAATCACCTGACAATAACTTAACTATATGGTAGTAGAACAAGTTATTATGGAATCACAAAGAATGAGACGAGGAGCTTTGTGATTAATTTTTATATCTTACCTATCGGAGATAAATCTCGAGCAAATCTTAGACAAGATAGTACTCAACGATAGAACAAAGCAAGATTAGAACACGCAACTACAGAGAAAATAGTTGGGTCTGGCTTCAGAATCCCAATAAAGTCTTTAAGTCGTTAACCTATAATGGTTTTAGGAAAAACCTAGGTTAAAGGAGAATCGACTCTAGTCGCAACTAGTATCACACAGGAGGTGTGGATATTAGGTTTCCCAGTTCCTAGAGTTCTCCCTTATATAGTCTTCAAATCAGGGTTTGCAATCAATGTTACTTTGGTAACAAAGCATTCAATATTCATCGTTAGATGAAACCTGATTTAAGATTCAATCTAATATCTTTCCACCGTTAGATGGTCTTTATCTTTTTATACACAAATGAAATATACCTTTATTTAGATATGGGTAACCGTACCTAAACGTGTATATTGAGTTGGCTCAATAACAATTAACCGAAGTTAGACATATGAACATTTTTCTCTTAACCTTGTTCATCTTAACACTTCTCGATCAATTGATAATCAAATGAATCTAATTGTGTTACTCGTAGAGTTGTTCAATTTTTTATGTTCTCATAGAAGTATACAAGACACAATTGAAGCAAAATCGGATTGATTCAAAAGAATCAGTCATGAACATTTGAGACATGGTTTGTAAAGATTGCATTCCTTAATTTATAAATATATTTGTTCATGAGTATGGAATCATAGTTAATCGATTTAAGAACTTGAACCACTTAAGTTTTCAAAGGGGTACGCGAACTCAAGTTCCGATATTGGTCACAAGCCAACAGTTTTCAAACGGGTACGCAAACTTTGGCTCCGGACCTAATTCAGTTGAAACCGTTTGCAAACGGGTACGCAAACTTGGTTCCCGGACTACAACAGTTAAATCAGTTTGCAAACGGGTATGCAAACTTAAGTACCCTGACTTAAACAGTTGAATAAGTTTACGAACGGGTATGCAAACTTCCGGTCCTGAATTCTGTCAAAACAGTTCGTACACTAAGTATACAAATCATAATGTATCCAGACATGGGTTTTAGCTCTTAAATCCCATTTCAATCATTGAAACATTCTTAGAAGACGACAATAGCTGTCTCACACAAACTATTAGCTTATAAGAAATTTTCAAATGATCGAATGATCAATACGAAACATTCGAAGCCTACATCAAATGACTGTCTCACACAAATCATGTAAGATGTTACTAGGTGATTTTCACATGATCATCTTTTGACTTTCGTCAAGAATAATGATGAACGTGGTTAAAGCAAAAAGCTTACCAACATATATTTCGAGAAAGATATAAGCGAGTTAAACTCAGCTCGAAATATCAAATGTGTATAATGTAAAGTCTATACAGCTATACGACTTTTGTCTCAATAGGAGATATAATAGAATAGACTTCTAGTGATAGATGAGTTCAAGTCTCCACATACCTTTTGTTGATGAAGTTCCACAAGCTCCCCTTAGTAGTTCTTTGTCTCCAATCGATGAACGTCGTGAAGTCTAAAGCTCATTGTGAAGTCTAAAGCTCAACCACACATTCTATCCTAATCCGAGATATATCTTTAAGTAGACTATAAATCAAAACTTATAGTTTTGACAACTAAACTTGACAAACAATCTTGAGATAGCAATGCTTGCGAGTTCGACCGAGCAGTGCTTTAACAATCTCCCCTTTTATCAATTTTAGTGACAAAACTATCAATACATATGGATTACAAAATAAATAAAATTTGTAGCTTCTCATTCAAATACTTGATTTCCTTGGTTCTTCAACATTCCTTGAATTCTTCGTCAGTCTAAGTACTCCAGTGATTATGAACGTGTTCAACTCAGCATCATAGTTGTTGAAGATCCGTAGCCATAACAATAAGAAAACAATTGTTCTCAATTATTTTTATACAATATCATAGTATTATTACACAGCATCAAAGTTCAATTGTGTCACAACTTTGACAATAATACTATGGTGATATGTATCGCTCCCCCTTAGTCAATACTTCATCTCATAATGAAAACCACTCCTCCTTACATAATAATTCGTAAACCATATATATGTGTAGTGTGAAACACAAAATAAGTCTCCCCCTTTTTGTGAATATAAATTGGCGAAGGTATGAAAACTAACGGGATCATAATAAAATTTCAAACAGATACTTCATGACTAAAAGAGATTTTTTTTCGATGATTTCACATAGTAGAAACTTAGTGTACTCATCTAAGAGTTTATAAAGATACAAGATAACTCCTACAATATTCCACAGCCGCACTCCCCACAAAAATTTGGCAATTAAGCACAAGTTCAATTAAGAACTCTTCCCCATAAAAATGTCATTCCCGAAAGAACAACAAGAGTGACCTTACTTTTACAAGAAAAGAAGGATTTCTTTAGACATTAACAAATCACATGAAACATGAATGTGTATCCATAAAACTCAATTAAATTAACCACAAAGTAACCTTAATGATTAATTTAATCCAAAATGCTCAACATAAGAAAACTTACGGAGACGTACAGTACTTTCACATAGAAGTGGATCAGGGAAAGATCAATAATGCGGAATATTCAAAGATTCATTCTATTTTTCATCAATATTTGCATAATGATATTATAGACTTAATCTTTGACATATAATTCAAAAGTTCATTCTATTTTCCATCAATATTTGCATAATGACACAATAGACTTAACTTTTGAAACCAATAAAGATATCCCATAACATTATTTGCAATATATGACACCAATAAATATTAATACTGCAAAATAATCTTCCAAATAACTTATAATTTAAATAAATAAATCTAAAAACATTGCAAGGTGAAAATCGTTGGCAGTAGCTATGTGTAATCACAATATATGTTATTCCAAACCCTAGTTCTCCTTCTTAAAATACAAGAATAAATTCTCATAAGAAGTTTCCTGGACATTAACTCATCTGAAAATTTATTTATCGTCCCCGAACTCCTTGTCGTCAATAGCCATTGGAACATAAGGTTCATGAAGAAAAGAGTCAATTCCAACAAACCTTCTTGACTAATGCCGAACCAGGGCCTTCTGAATTTCAAGAGTTCTTAAAACAATAGTCTTTATTTGCTGAATCTCCTTCTTTGTTTCCTACATTCACTCATCAAAAAACCATCCCTAAGCTTTACCTCCTTTACTACCTAAACCCGACCATGTCTCTTTAGTCATCCTACTGTCATGATTCCAAAGTGGATGATGAATGAGGTGTACAGGTTGTTCATGTTTGGCCTCAAACTTGGTATTGATCTTGACTGTATGCCAAACCATATCAGGATTTTCCTTCTAAAGATGGTTTCCATGGAGGGACCTGTTTCAAGAAACCACACATGCATTCCAAGGTGATTGTCAACGTTAAGAAAAACTTTGCAGTTCAAACATTATGCGATAAAACTTCTGAAACCCAATTATCTCTCAGAGGGCCAAAGGAGAGAGCTGCACCACTTCCAGGTATTCGAGATACTTTCATCATCCACGTTGAAGACAAAATTAAAGAGAATAATTGGATTTTCACTGAGGACAACAGCACTTCATCCACACTTACTTATCCTCCTGGATTTGAACCTGTCACTAATGAAGAGTTGTCTGATGATGCAAGTTCTCCTTATAAATCAAATGGAGTTCTTCCTAAGAGGATGCTGACTGAATGGAAGAGACTTGGTGTGACACCCACGAATGTTGATAATTCTTCTTTCAAACCTAAAAGAGGAATTTTGGGTTCAACGGTTAATAAATGAATATGCAAATCCTTTCATGGAATGTTAGAGGATCATGTTCAAGAGAAAAAAGAATTGTTATTAAAAAATTTATTCACCTTTACAAGGCAGCTATCATCATTCTTCAAGAGACTAAGATGATGCATTGTTCATATCTTTGTATTCAACAAATCTGTGGCAATAATAACTTTGGTTGGACTTTCCAAAAATCTTTTGGAAGTTCAGGTGGAATGATTATCTTATGGAATAAGGATGTTCTAGATGTTTTTGATTCTTTGGTGGGTGATTACACACTCTCTATAACTTTTACAAACAAAGCAGATGGTTTTCAATAGATCTTAACCAATGTGTATGGTCCTAACAAACCTCAATAGAGAGATAGTTTTGGGGAGGAACTAGACAATGTGTGTAATTATTGGGATTTCCATGGTGCCTTGGAGGGGATTTTGTCATTGTTCTTTATTGTGATGAGAAGAAGAATTGTTCCAAAACTACAAAAAGTATGAAGAGTTTTGCAAACTTCATTGCATAACATGAGCTAATAAATCTTCCACTAAAAGGTTCTAGCAGATTAACATGGTCCAACAATCAATCCAACCTTGTCATGTGTAAGATCGACAGATTATTACTTTCTCCTTTTTTTTGAACTCAAATTTCCTCTTGCCTCTCATCCTTCTAAACCTAGACCCACTTCTGATCACATTCCTATTATTTTAGACCTTTATGATCCTTCCTGGGGTTCAAGCCCTTTTAGATTTGAAATACTTTGGTTTTTGGAAAATGGTTTTGTTGAAATGCTAGAAAATTGGTGGAACTCTCTTTATTTTGCAGGTACACCAAGTGGAACTTTTTGGTTAAAGCTCAAAGAACTAAAAGAGATTCTAAAAGTGTGGAATAAAGAGACTTTTGGGCATACAACAACTAAACTCCAAAACATCTTGTCTGATATCCAAGTGCTTGATAGTTCTTTTGAAGATGTAGGTTTAACTGAAGATCAAATCAACACTAAATAAACTTGAAAGATGAGTTTAAAAAAGTTACTCTTGTGGAGGAAACTTCTTGGAGAATTAAATCCAAATCTAAATGGATTAAAGAGGGGGATAAAAATACTGCTCATTTTATGAGAATTTCAGCTGCCAAAAGGAGGTACAACATAATTAGACAATTATACATAGATGGTGTTATGGCTTCTGACAAATCAGTTTTACAGGAATATATAGTGGCATTCCATAAAAATTTATTTACTGAAGATATGATAATTAGACCTGATCTTGAAGGTATTCAATTTGATCAAACTAATTCTGAAGAATCTGCTATTCTTGAAGCTACTTTCACTAAAGATGAAATCTATTAAGCAATAAAATATTCGGGTCATGACTAAGCACGTGGACCAGATGGCCATCCTATTTTGTTCTTCTTGAAGTATTGGAATTTCTTGAAACAAGACTTAATGGCAGTTGTGCATGAGTATTGTACACGTGGGAGTATTCATACAAGGTATAATTTCACTTTCATTGCTTTAGTTCCTAAAAGGGATTGTATTGAAACCATCAAAGACTGTAGACTTATTTGTCTATTCTACAAGATTATTTCTAAGGTTCTAGCTACTAGATTGTGCTTAGTTATGGATAAAATAATATCTCCAATTCAATGTGCTTATATTCAGGGAAGACAGATTATATATGGAACTCTCATTGTTAATGAGATGGTAGACTCAAGAATCAGCTCAGGTGTACCTGGTTTAATATGAAAAATTGACTTGGAGAAGGCTTTTGACAGAGCTAGTTGGTATTTTTTAGAAAACATGTTGAAGAAGATGGGTTTTGGTCATAAATGATGCAAATGGGTGAGATTTTGTTATTCCACTGCTTCTTTCTCTGTTATCATTAATGGGTCTTCTTTTGGTTACTTCAGCAGCTCAAGAGGAGTAAGGAAAGGAGATCTTTTGTCTTCACTACTTTTTAATATTGCAATGGAAGGATTCTCTAGGTACCTAGATAAAGTTGCAGCAATGGGTCAATTCAGTGGATTCTCTAATGTGCCAAATGGAATTGTTATAAACCATATATATTATGCAGATGACACAATCTTATTTCTCAATAATTCAAGAGAGGAACTTCACAATTTGTTTTCCTCCTTGCATTGCTTTGAGTTGTTTGCAGGATTGAAGATTAACACAACAAAAAATAGGATAATTCCAATTGGTGATTGTCCATATTTACATACTTGGGTTGTGTAGATTGGATGCATCACTAAAACCTTGCCTTTTATCTATTTGGGTATGCCACTAGGAGCTAAAGCTAACTCTAAAGCTATTTGGGATCCTACAAAATATGATGTCAGACTATCTCATCTGAGTAAGATTTCAGTGTCAAAGGGAGGTAAACTCACAATAGTGAAGTGTATACTCTCTTATCTACCTTTATACAATTTCTCTCTTTTTAAAGCTCCTATCTATTATTGACCAACTAGAACAAAAAATAAGGAATTTCTTATGGGAAAGCTTTAAGACTTCTAAATTGGATAATTGGAGTTTGGTTCTTGCTGACAAAAGTAGATGAGGTCTGGGTGTTTTAAACCTCAAACAAATAAATATTGCTTTACTAGAAAAATGGGTTTGGAGATTTGGAGTAGAAAAATATCATCCCTGGTGTAAGATCATAGCTGAGAAACATGGAGAAATGTATTCTCATTGGGTACCTAGCAGAGTCACTAATTCAAGTGATATTTCTTGTTGGAAAACAATTTTGGAAATAAGTTATTTGATCAATACTTATTCTTCCATTAATATTCACTCATGAACAAGGATCTCTTTCTAGTTTGATAATTGGATTGGCGTTGATCCTCTAAATATTTCTTTCCCTGATCTTTTTAGATTAGAAAAAAGATAAATTTTTTCTTCAGTAGCATCTCACATCTCAAATGGCAACTGGATTTTCGATTTCAAGATGAAATTAGTGGAGAATGAGGTGAATCAGTTTGCTACACTTCTTCTCAGAATTGGATCATTACCTCCAAATTTGAATAATTTATCGGATACAAGAAGGTGGACCTTGTGCAATAATGGTGTGTTCTTTGTTAAGACTCTATACTCTCAGCTAATAAAAACATAAGGTGTCGCTGACTTTCCTTATAAGTTTGTCTGGAACTCTAAGATTCCTCCTAAGGTAAGTTTTTTTGTGCGGTGTGTTGTTCATGGCAAGCTTAACACCAAAGACATACTTTTGCGTAAATGAATGACCCTAGAAAATGACTGCATTTTGTGTGGAGATTCGGAAGAAACATCTAATCATCTACTACTTCACTGTAAAGTAGCATACAAAATGTGGTTAAAACTAATTCCTTCTGGATGGTGCTGGATTATCTCTCATACTTTGTATGATTTAGTTCATCTGTGGCCTTACATGAATCAGAGGCATAACACAGTCTTTTGGAATATGATACCTGCTGTGGTGGTTTGGGTTATTTGGGGAGAAGGAAATGCTCGGACTTTTAAGAGAAAACACATTTTTAAAACTGATGTTTACCTCATCATTGAAGCAAAATCTTTGGTCACTGCTTGGGCGTCAGCTTCTGGCAATCACATTGTCTCTGTAGGTGAAAACTGGGATGCCATTTTTTATTAATTATTTTGTTGCTTTCTTAATTTTCATTGCTACTTCTTGTAGCATTTTTGTAAATTCTGTTCTTTAATAAAATCTCTCTCTTTCGATCAAAAAAAATATATCTCTATCAGTTAGAATAGTATCAGTAGCATCCTTAATCCAACTAATGGCATTTGCTTTCTCTTGAAGAGGGTTACTCTATGGAAATAGGGAGTGGTTTTATCTCCTTACATAAGCCAAACCTCTCTGGATTTATCTTTCCAATAAAGCTCTTCAAGGTTATATATATATGCCAGTCTAGCTCTCAGGATAGAAATAGAAGTAGATATCGGGTTAGAGGTTTGGATATCAGCCAAGTCATCTCTTGTGGTAGATATACTAGTCTTGATATTACCAAAAAAAGATTTGTTCCAGTCCCTAAGACCTTTCTTAGTGTTCAGGAGTTTAGCCTGTAATTTAAAAATTGGAGAACTATTAACATTGATAGACCATGAATTGGAAATAATATCTCTACAAGTGGGGTCTTCGATCCACATGGACATGAAATTAAAAGGTTTGGGCATACAAGTATTTGAAGAATTAAAACTTATACATGCATGGGACAATGATCAAAAGAATCTCTAGGAAAATTATTAACACAAAAATTAGAGAACAGAACTTCAGCAGAATTGTTGATAAGAATTTATCAAGTTTTTCTAAAATTTGGTCAGTACCATGTTGCATATTGGACCAAGTAACTCTTGGTCCAAAAAACAAAGATCGTGTAGATCAAAGGTGTTACAAAAATTGCTAAGATTATTAAAATCGTTATCATTCAAGTGTGGACCAGTACCAAGAAGAGCATTAAAATCTCCCACAAAGAAAGATGGTTCATCAATAAGAATAGGTGGTAAGTGATATATTTTTCAATGATGTTGTAGTAATAAGTTCGTTGAGACTTGTGAAAGTAAAAGATTTTAAACTTATAAAACTTAAAAATAGAAAACTTATTGCAAAATTGATTTCAAGATATTAAAAGTAACCAAGACACTAGATTCCACTATTACACATGAATGAACGATACCAAATATGTTTCAAAACTCTAACTATCCTTTAAGTCCTTTATTTCTTAATTCACACATAACCAAACATATTCCCAAATATTAATTGTATTCCCTAAGAATAGACTATCAATCAATTAAACAAAGTATAATCTATCAAATTGAATCACAAGTAATTAAGAAAATTATGTGAACATTTAGAACTCCGCAAAAGCGGTGATTGAATAAATTATAAATTGTAAATTAGAGAAAATAAAATTGTTACCAATCATTCATGCATAGATATCTTCATCCATTGCCTTGGTTGCGCGAGAATTAGCTCATCATCATGGAAACACGCTCAAAATTCATTTTTATTGCTCAAAGGGTGTTTACAAAGATGAAATGGGAGAAACAATGATAAAACAGTGATTTTCTTTTCTCTCCCGAAAAACTCTCCCCAAATGTGCTCTCTAGCTCTCTATTTATACACACAAATACACATCACTCAAATATATTCTTCCATAACTCCAAAATCTTCTTCTTTTTAATTAAAAATATCTTCAGAATTTTTCCTTCTCTTTATTCTATATATTTCTTTACTAAACCCATATCTTATTTAATTCGCAGAATAAAATCCAAGATAAAATATTCTAAGGATATCTTTCTTGTTTAATACAAGATAACTTCCCTTTTCTTCAAAACTTCATGTTTGTAAGGCAAGAAGATATTCTTATCTTAAAGATAATAATTCCTTTATCGTTGAAACCAAATTTCCCGCCATTTTTTTCTTTTCAAATCAAGGAAGAAGATGGAGCCCCCTTAACCAGTAATGGGGTGCGATTAGCAGTTGGTTCCCTGGGGTGCCCCTATCAGTTAGGTTCCCCTTGTCCAAAACTGAGAGTCCGAATAACATGTGTCCTCCTGGGGTCCAAATAGCACTTTTTGAGCAACTTTTTCCACACAAGTGTATTTCTCCAAAAACACCTACACAAACATAAAAACACCATAATAAGTACAAAATCAAGCAATAGCAATAGAGACACTTAGAACAATTCAGACACAAAAATGTGTCTATCAAATACCCCCAAACTTATTATTTGCTAGTCCTCGAGCAAATCTAATATAAAATGTCTACACTTAGCACGTGCAACAAGCCGTTAAACCGCTAGGTGGCCCTAGCGGCGGAGTGTTGTCTCCGGAGGGTTTACCAGAGGTGTACCCATAAAACCTTTACTCCAGACCCTAGCTATCTACGCTGAACTTTGGAAGGCACTAAAGAATCTCCTTGGTTGGCATACAATCATTGACTATAGGAGGAAGTACCCTGATGCGAAATTTCAATTGTTGTACACGAGTTTGCACTCAGCATACTAAAATTCATATACAAGTGACAGGGCTCTACTCAGATAGTTTCTAGACATCATAACCGGAGTCAACCAATCATATGGAAAGATTAAGAAGATGGATAAAGAGAAAATAGATGGTAAAAGTGAACGATGTTTCCCATATCTGTCTGAAGGCCTCTGCCAAGATGAACCTATCCTAATGGAATGAGATACCGGTCTGACTAATATCAACACAACTTGCATATACAAGGGGACCAGTGTTCGATAAACCTAACTCTAGGTCAACACAACTGGCATATACAAGGGCACCAGTGGTCGGCTTTATTAATTTTATTCCGGTTGGTCTGATGGTCTGGTCTCAAACTTTTTTTTTTTCCTTTTTTTTAGGTATCTGAATCACCCTAGCAATGGTAACAACTTGAGTCGTGTGCCCCACCAAATCACTTAAGAAATAAAAACAGAAGGGATTAGGATTCAACGAGTTATGGCGAAACTACCATTTTTTTTTAATTCTAACACCTGAGCTCTGTGCTTTTATGAATGACTCTTTAGATGTTTCCATCTAATCATATTGGTTCCTCAACTCCTACAACCAAGATGTTCCCATCCACTTAGATTGGTTAGTGTCAACCTTAATAAGCATAAATTTCTAGGCTCTGGAGTTTATTTATTGCAACTAAAAGCTAACAAAAAGTTCCTTCCCCACCCCCAAACTTAAATCTAACATTGTCCTCAATGTTTCTAATGAAAGAGCAATACCAAAAAGTAAGGTAACACGAGGAATCAGTAAAGAGAGAAGTCGGAAATATAGTACCTGGGTGAAGAGAGAAATCAAAAACTAATATAAAACATACAATCGCCTCGATGGTCAATCAAGAGTAAACAGGGTCCTCCAGAGGGACATCCTCGACATCACCTGTAGGAAAGGGCTCTAAAAAGGGTTTCAATCTCTAACCGTTAACCTTCGAAGAACTACTACCATCTGGTGTCTCGATCTCAACAGCTCCCTGAGGAAAGACAGTGCGAACAATAAAAGGACCCGTCCACCAAGAACGTAACTTCCCAGGGAAAAGATGCAAGCGGGTATCATACAGAAGAACTTTTTGACCTGTAGAAAATGACTTTCTTAAAATATTCTTATCATGCACAAGTTTCATTTTGTTCTTATACTCCTTCGCACTATCCTAAGCATCTATACGAATCTCTTCCAACTCATTGAGCTGGAGTTTCCTATGGGCTCCTGCCTTGTCAAGTGAAAAATTTAGCTGTTTAACAGCCCAATAAGCTCTATGTTCTAACTCAACAGGTAAATGATATTCCTTGCCATACACAAGCTGATAAGGAGACATTCCAATGGGGGTCTTAAACGCAGTACGGTAAGCCCATAAGGCATCAGTAAGCCTAGACGACCAGTGTTTCCGATTAGGATTAACTGTTTTTTCTAATATACGCTTTATCTCCCTATTGGAAACCTCTACCTGACCACTAATCTGTGGATGATATGGGGTAGCTATATTATGTGTAATACCATATTTCTTCATCAAAAGCCTAAAAGGTCCATTACAAAAGTGCGACCCTCCATCACTAATTATATCTCGCGTTGTACCAAAACGTGTAAGTATATTATTTTTCAAGAACTCAATCACAACCCTATGGTCATTAGTCTTACACGCAATCGCCTCAATCCACTTAGAGACATAGTCTATAGCGACAAGGATGTATAGGTTACCAAAAGATTAGGAAACGGACCCATAAAGTCAACACCCCATACATCAAAGACCTCAACAACTAAAATAAGGTTCAAGGGCATCATGTTCCTACGGGAACTGGTTCCTAATTTCTGGCAACGTTCACAAGTAACACAGTAACTGTGGGAGTCTTTAAACAACGAAGGCCAATATAATCCACACTGCAACATTTTAGCAGCAGTCTTCTTAGCACTAACGTGACCCCCACAAGCATGATCATGACAAAAGGAAATAATACTGGACTGGTCATTCTCATGTATACATCTCCTAATAATCTGGTCTGGACAATACTTAAACAAATAAGGATCATCCCAAAAGAAGTGCTTCACCTCGGCTAAAAACCTAGAACGATCTTGTTTACCCCAATGTTTGGGCATTCAAGAAGTAACAAGATAATTCACTATATTCGCATACCAAGGTGCTTGGGTAACAAAGAACAGTTGTTCATCAGGAAAACTATCCCTAACAGGAGGAGAATCATTAAGGGTATCCACAACAAGCCTAGACAAGCGGTCTGCTACTACATTTTCTGCACCTTTTTTTATCTCTAATGTCTAAGTAAAATTCCTGCAACAATAGGATCCATCTAATCAATCTAGGTTTAGTATCCTTCTTGGAAAGAAGATACTCCAAAGCAGCATGATCAGTAAATATTATGACCTTAGAACCTAAGAGGTAGGATCTAAACTTGTCTAAGGCAAACACAATAGCTAATAGTTCCTTCTCCGTAGTGGTATAGTTCAACTGGGCATCATTCAGAGTTTTGCTAGCATAGTAAATCACATGAAGTAACTTATTTTCTCGCTGACCTAGCACAACACCAATAGCATAATCTGAAGCATCACACATGATCTCAAAGGGTAGGTTCCAGTTGGGTGCCTGGACTATGGGGGCGGTAGTGAGTAAATTCTTAAGCTTCTCAAAAGCCTCTAAACAAGCATCATCAAAGACAAACTTAACGTCTTTTGCAAGCAAATTGCAAAGAGGTCTAGAAATTAAGCTAAAATCCTTAATGAATCGACGATAAAAACCTGCATGCCCTAAGAATGACCTAATATCTCTTACGGTTTTTGGGACCTGTAAAGTTTTAATGAGGTCAACTTTGGCTCTATCTACCTCTATACCCTTCGAAGATACGATATGCCCTAGAACAATTCCTGAACGAACCATGAAGTGACATTTCTCCCAATTAAGCACTAAATTCTTTTCCTTACACCTAGTCAAAACTAATGACAAATGATGCAAGCACTCATCGAAAGACGAACCAAACACTGAAAAATCATCCATAAAGACCTCTAAGAACCGTTCTACCATGTCAGAAAATATGCTCAACATACAACGCTGAAAGGTCGCAGGGGCATTACATAGCCCGAAAGGCATGCGTCTATACGCAAAGGTACCAAAGGGACAGGTAAAAGTGGTTTTCTCTTGGTCTTCTGGGGCTATGACAACCTGATTATAACCGCAGTATCCATCTAAAAAGCAATAATGGCTACGTCCAGCTAATCTCTCTAGCATTTGGTCGATGAAGGGAAGGGGAAAGTGGTCCTTCCTAGTGACCTTGTTCAATTTCCTATAGTCAATACAGACACGCCAACCCGTGGTCACCCGGGTTGGGATTAACTCATTGTTATCATTCTGGACTACAGTAATACCGGATTTCTTGGGAACAACCTGAACGGGGCTGACCCACTTACTGTCTGAAATGGGGTAGATAATGCCTGCATCTAACAGCTTAAGAACCTCGGTTCGAACTACTTCTTTCATATTAGGGTTCAGTCGACGTTGCATCTCCCTAGAAGGTTTGGTGTCACTCTCTAAATAGATGATGCATACAATCAGTAGGACTTATACCCTTAATGTCTGCTATGGTCCACCCTAAAGCTTCCTTGTTATTCTGAAGGACAGTCACTAGCCTACTTTCCTGATCACTATCCAAGTCGGATGCTATAATCGCAGGTAAAGTTTCAGATGGGCCTAAAAACACATACTTCAGGGAATCTGGTAATGGTTTAAGGTCCAACTTAGGAGGCTTTTCTAACGAAGGAACTAGGGTAGACTCAGAAACGGGTAGAGGTTCGAACTTAGGTTTCCAGCCATTACTAGTGTCTATCAAAGGGGTTGAATCTAACAAAGCATTCACCTCATTAATCACATCGTCATCATCAAAATCAATCCCAAAGTGGGCTAGGCATTTCTCTAATGGATCTTCTAACAAAGTGTTTGGTAATGACTCCTCGACTAATGTTCCTATCATGTTCACCTCTTCTATGTTCGAGTCATCTAGTTCAGAGGGTAGCTTACTAATATTAAAAATGTTCAGCTCAATAGTCATATTACCAAAAGACAAATTCATAATACCATTTCGACAGTTAATGATCGCATTGGATGTAGCTAAAAACGGGCGACCTAAAATCACTGGTATTTGGTTCTCTGGGTCAGGACAGGTTGGGTATCTAGGATAACAAAATCCACTGGATAAATAAACTTGTCGACCTCAATAAGAACGTCCTCGATCACACCACGAGGAATTTTAACGGACCTATCAGCTAACTGAAGTGTCATCTGGGTAGGTTTCATCTCACCAAGTCCTAGCTTAAGGTACACATGGTATGGCAGTAAGTTCACACTGGCTCCTAAGTCAAGCAAAGCTTTCTCGACACGGTTTACCTATTGTGCAAGAAATAGTAGGGGACCCTGGGTCTTTATACTTAGGAGTAGTGGTATTCTGAATAATAGAACTCACATGACTAGCTAGGAAGGCTTTCTTCTGGACACTAAGTTTTCGCTTTCGCGTACACATATCCTTAAGAAACTTGGCATAAGCGGGAATTCTTAATCGCATCTAACAATGGGAGGTTGATAGTAACCTGCTTAAAAACCTCCAATATATCATTAAAGTTGGACTCCCTCTTAGTTGGAACTAGCAGCTGGGGGAACGGGGCTGGGAAGGGCTCTGGAACAAAGCCGGGCTCAGCAGGACCCTCATTGGTCTCTTTGGAGACTCTATCAGTCTCCTCATTTTCTGGCTCAGAAGGGTGAACTACCATGTTCACTATCAGGCATGGCAACCTTATTGTCAACTTTCTTTCCACTCCTAAGGGTTGTTATAGAATTCACATGATTGTACGATTTCTCTCCTTTAGGGTTAGGATCAGTTTGACTAGGGAATCTTCCATCTTCTCTTTCACTAAGAAACTTAGCTATTTGGCCGACTTGAAGTTCTAAGTTAGCAAGAGACTGGGAATTATTCTTAAAATTCTGCCTGGTTTCTTCTTGAAAACCACAGTGGTTCTTTGATAACATCTCATGGTTCTTTGCTAACATAGTAAGGGTTTCTTCTAAGGTGGAGATCTTTTTCTCATTCTGAAACTGGGGTTGACCTGAAGAGTTCTTAGCATAACCAAAACCGGGGGAGGCTGAGAATTACTAGACTGTCCTTGATTCTGACCCTTAGACCAAGAAAAATTAGGATGGTTTCTCCAACCAGGGTTGTAAGTCTCTGAGTATGGGTCAAACTTCTGACGGTTCTCAAACCTAGCATTGTTATAGACAGCATGGGCTTGCTCTTCACTAACCTGACCTTCCCAAAACGAGTTATTGGGTTCTACTCCACAACTAGACACTTGAGAGGCTCTAAACCTATCATCAGGTTCAACAAGAGACCTATGTTTAGGATGATTCAATTCCAAAGCTTCTAACCTTCTAGACAAAGCAGCAAACTTAGCATCAGACCCGAAGCTTGTATCTACCACATTGGTGCTACTTCTATTGACCAAGAGTCTTTTGGGGGGTTCAACACAAGACTCCCACTGTTGGGATTTTTCAGCGACAGCTCCTAAGAAGGTGAAAGCAGCATCATCACACTTTTACTAGTGAACTCACCAGCGCACATAGACTCAACCATGGCTTTGGTTGAATAGTCTAAACCATCATAAATAATCTCTACGAGTTTCATCTTATCAAATCCATGGTGAGGACACTGGGATAGGAGATCATTGAATCTCTCTAAGAACCTATAAAGAGACTCTCCCTCTTGTTGCACACTAGCACTAATTTTCTGCCTAACAGACGCAGTTTTATGCTTAGGGTAGAATTTCATATAGAAAGCAGCAATAAGTTCCTGCCATGTTTCAATGGATTCAGATGGTAGGTTGTTCAGCCAGGTCTTGGCTTTATCTCTCAAGGAAAAGGGAAACATCTTAAGTTTCAAGACTTCATCAGTAAGGTCTTTTATTCTAATTGTCCCACAAATTTCCTCAAAGTCCCTAATATGAAAATAAGGGTTCTCATCATCTTTCCTAAGAATATAGGGATCATCTGAATACTAGGTTTTATCTCGAAATTAGCCGTAGTGGCTGGCAATTTAATGCACGAAGCTCGGGTGGACCTAGTTGGGAACATGTAATCTTTCAAAGTTGCCATGCTGGCACAGCTGAAGTACTAGGGGTATTTTCCTCACGAAGAGACAGATTCTCAAAACTGAAGTTTCCAAAAACAGGGCTCTCAAAAGAAGAGTCTTCGAGCTCCCCGCCTTCACAAGAAGAACTACTAGGTTTATCACTAATCAAACGACCTAGAGTGTTTCTTTTCCAAGCCCGCTCTTTAATAACCTTGGGCATACACTAGAAAAACAAAAGAAAAGAAAGAAATCCTAAAAGGAAGGGAAGTTCTATGCAAACACAAACAAGGCTGACTCCACCAAAGCAAACCTAAAGATTTCTAGCAAACAAAAAGCATGATGGCTCCACTTAGATTGTTTCTAGACCAGCTTCTAATCCTTCGAAAGGGAATTCGTTACAATTTAAGCAAACCCCTCTGGAATCAATCCGAGTTTAAGTAAGTTGAATCGAGACGAGGGAAGCTCAATGGAGCTTAGATACCCAAGGCCTCACCGGCGTTACCAGGCGGCGTATTCAACTCGCAGAAAACATCATGAATTTTGAAGCATGCTTAAAATAGTAACCAATATTTTTCGAATGACTTTCCTATTAAGTTCGTTACCCTACAGGTCTCGTTCTAGTCAAATTTTAGGCTTAGGTTCGCGTTTGGTTTCGTTTTCCTAAGGCGGGCAAGAGGGGAACGGTGATGAAATCCGAACCCTTATCTTGTGTGGCCAGTCCTTGCCCTTTACTAGGAAATTAAAGCAGCCGTTTTCAAATCCCCAGCATATATGAAAACGAAGGAATACAGTAACTCGCTGACAGGAGATTCGCGAGTGTTTCGACAAACTTACCTCCCGTACCAGACAGGGGATGAACCGTTGAAGTCGACTCGGTCCACGACTCCTATGTCATGTACGAACCCGAGGGGCCGAGGCGATATCGTAATCGATGTCCTTCTCTGCAAACAGTTTATATTTAAACTACCCTTCCGTATGGTTTAAAAAAATAAAGTCCCAAAGTCCACAGTCTAAAGTCCAAAAATAAAGTGCAAAAGAAAAAGATAATCTAAAAAAAAATTCTAAAAAAAATAAATAAATTGTCTCTCTCTCTCTCTTTTTAATTAATTTTTATTCTCCTTTTCTTTCGCTCCTTTCGCTTTGCTTTTACTCCAAATCTTTAAGTATTCACCAAAAGCTTTGGCAAATTTTTCTTTCGCTCCAAATTCCAAAATCTGTAAGGAAAAGACAAAAACCCAGAAACGTAAAGAAGAACAAATGAAATAAAAATGAAAACAAAATAAAAACCTTATAAAAATCTAAAAACTCTAGCCTAAAGACAAGTCTGCGTCGGCGGCGCCAAAAATTGATATATTTTTCAATGATGTTGTAGTAATAAGTTCGTTGAGACTTGTGAAAGCAAAAGATTTTAGACTTATAAAACTTAAAAATAGAAAACTTATTGCAAAATTGATTTCAAGATATTAAAAGTAACCAAGACACTAGATTCCACTATTACACATTAATGAACGATACCAAATATGTTTCAAAACTCTAACTATCTTTTAAGTCCTTTATTTCTTAATTCACGCATAACCAAACATATTCCCAAATATTAATTGTATTCCCTACGAATAGACTATCAATCAATTAAACAAAGTATAATCTATCAAATTGAATCACAAGTAATTAAGAAAATTATGTGAACATGTAGAACTCCGCAAAAGCGGTGATTGAATGAATTATAAATTGTAAATTAGATAAAATAAAATTGTTACCAATCATTCATGCATAGATAGCTTCATCCATTGCCTTGGTTACGCGAGAATTAGCTCATCATCATGGAAACACGCTCAAAATTCATTTTTATTGCTCAAAAGGTGTTTACAAAGATGAAATGGGAGAAACAATGATAAAACATTGGTTTTCTTTTCTCTCCAGAAAAACTCTCCCCAAATGTGCTCTCTAGCTCTCTATTTATACACACAAATACACATCACTCAAATATATTCTTCTATAACTCCAAAATCTTCTTCTTTTAAATTAAAAGATCTTCAGAATTTTTCCTCCTCTTTATTCTATATATTTCTTTACTAAACCCATATCTTCTTTAATTCGCAAAATAAAATCCAAGATAAAATCTTCTAAGGATATCTTTCTTGTTTAATACAAGATAACTTCCTTTTTCTTCAAAACTTCATGTTTGTAAGGAAAGAAGATATTCTTATCTTAAAGATAATAAATCCTTTACCGTTGAAACCAAATTTCCCGCCAATTTTTTCTTTTCGAATCAAGGAAGAAGATGGAGCCCCCTTAACCAGTAATGGGGTGAGATTAGCAGTTGGTTCCCTTGGGTGCCCCTTATCAGTTAGATGCCCCTTGTCCAAAACTGAGAGTCCGAATAACATGTGTCCTCAAGGGGTCCAAATAGCATTTTTTGAGCAACTTTTTCCACACAAGTGTATTTCTCCAAAAACACCTATACAAACATAAAAACTCCATAATAAGTACAAAATCAAGCAGTAGCAATAGAGACACTAAGGACAATTCTGACACAAAATGTGTCTATCAGTAAGTGAAAAAGCGGGGGTCTAACAACCACACCCAATATTTCTCTTAGCAATATGTATGGACTAACTCCAATATACTTTCAAGAGAATCAACTAGACAGTCAGACTCAATCTTAAGAAAAGTATATCCAAGAGTTATATCTCTATTTCTCAATTCAATCCGCAGTCAAACAAATAGGAATTTTCGAGCCTGATTGAATAAGAGAAATAACTTGGCCGGTATCACAAACCAATATCCAAGTGTCAATCAATTCGATCAACAACCCAAAGTCCAGATTCAAGAACTTATTGAACTTAAGGCACAACCTGTGATATTTCAATTATATAAACAAATATAATGCGGAAAAGAAATAACACAGACACCGGAAGTTTTGTTAACGAGGAAGCCGCAAATGCAGAAAAACCCCGGGACCTACTCCTTATTTATTTGAACACCATACTGTATTAAGCCGCTGCAGAAACTAGCCTATTACCAGTTAACTTCGCACTGGAATGTAGTTGAGCCCTAACCAATCTCACATTGATCAAAGGTACAGTTGCGTTCCTTACGCCTCTTGAACCACGCAGGATTCTGCGCACTTGATTCCCTTAGCTGATCTCACCCATACCTAAGAGTCGCTACGACCCAAAGTCGAAGACTTGATAAACAAATATGTCTTACACAGAAAAGTCTATTGAATAGATAAATCTGTCTCCCACAGATATAACTACGAGTTTTGTTCTGTCTTTTGATAAATCAAGGTAAACAGGAACCAATTGATAAACCAGACTTATGTTCCCGAAGAACATCCTAGTATTATCAATCACCTTACAATAATCTTAATCGATTAACGAAACAAGATATTATGGAATCACAAACGATGAGACGAAGATGTTTGTGACTACTTTTCAATCTTGCCTATCGGAGAATAAATCTCGAGAAAATCTTAAAGAAGATGGTACTGAATCACAATAGAAAACAGCAAGATCAGAACACTCAACTACAGAGAAAATAGTTGGGTCTGGCTTCACAATCCCAATGAAGCCTTTAAGTCGTTAACCTACAGGGTTTTACAAATACCGAAGGTTAAAGGATAATCGAATCTAGTAGCAACTAGTATCACACAGGAGGTGTGGGGATTAGGTTTCCTAGTTGTTAGAGTTCTCCTCTATACAGTCTTCAAATCAGGATTTGCAATCAATGTTACGTTGGTAAAAAAATATTCAGTATTCACCGTTAGATGAAAACCTGATTAGATTCAAGCTAATATCTTTCAACCGTTAGATCGAACTTAGGTTGTTATACACAAATGAAATGTTTCATCATTTAGATAAAGGTAACCGTACCTAAACGTGTACACTTAGTTGCTTCAACAATAGTTAACCAATGGTTAGCCATATGAGCACTTTCATATCAACCTTATTCATCTTTATCATAACTAGTTCAAATGACTCAAATGAAAATAGTTAGAGAGTTGTTCAATTGTTAATATTCTCATAGAAGTATATAAGACACAATTGAAGCAAAATCGATTTTGATTCACTCGAATCATTTCATGAACATTATAGCCACGGTTTGCAAAAGATTGTTTTCCTTATTATATAAATATATTACTTCATGAACAAACCGATTTTAGAACATAACCTACTTAAGTATGCAAACGGGTACGCATACCTAAGTAGCCGGACTGAGTTTGGTTACGCCAGTACACGTACGGGTACGCATACCATATTACACTTCCAAACTCCAACAGAAATTCCTGGAACTTGAACTTCCGCCATTACGCGTACGGGTACGCATACTTAGTTCCCAGACTTCCAACAACCAACCAGTACGCATACGGGTACGCATACCATGGTTCCCGGTTTTGGACTTGACACAAATATGAATACACATTATGTTTATATCCGATCATGGTTATATTTTCTAAACCCCCATTTCAATCATTGCAACATTCTTAGAAGACGACAATAGCTGTCTCACACAAATTATTAGCTTCAAAGCAATTTTCAAGTGATCGAATGATCAATACGAAACATTCCGAGTCTACATCAAATGACTGTCTCACATAAATCATGTAAGATGTTACAAGGCGATTTTCACATGATCATCTTTTGACTTTCGTCAAGAATAAAATATGAACTTGGTTAAAGAGAAATCTTACCAACACATATTTCGAGTAATAGTTAAGCGAGATAAACTCGGCTCGAAATACCAAATGTGTATAAATGAAGTCTATATAGCAATATGATTTTTTTCTCAAATAGGAGATAGAGTAGACATACTTTTGAGTGATAGATGAGTTCAAGTCTCCACATACTTTTTATTGATGAAGTTTCACAAGTTCCCTTGAGTAGTTCTTCGTTTTCATTCGATGAACATCGTGAAGTCTAAAGCTCAACTACACTTACTATCCTCATCCGAGACTTAGCTATAAGTACTAGAAATCAAGACTTATATTTTTGGCAACTAAACTTGACAAACAAGCTTGAGATAGCAACGCTTGCGAGTTCGATCGAGTAGTGCTCTAACAATCTCCCTTTTTGTCAATTTTAGTGATAAACTATCAATACATATGGATTACAAAATAAATAAGCTTTGTAGTTTCTCATCCAAATGCTTGATCTCCTTGGTTCTTCAACATTACTCGAAATCTTCGTCACTTCCAAGTACTCCAATGATTCTAAATGTGTTCAACTCAGCATCATAGTTGTTGAAGATCCGTAGCTATAAAAATGAGAAAACAGTAGCTCTCAATCATTGTTATACAGTGTCATAGTATTATGAGTAAATTATTTATATGACCCTAGAAATTATGGGGTTTACAGATATCGCCTCAGGGTTATTTAATAATTTTTTTAAATTATTATAAAGGCCCCATGATATTATTGAAAGCTAGATTACCACAATAACCCTTAATAAATATAGAATCGACACGTTACAGAAACATCATCCTCATTTTTCCCTCGATTGCTTCACACCTCTCTTTCTCCATGTACTACCACTTCAGAAACTACAATCAGAAAAAAATAGAAAATCAAAGCTTGAAATCAAACGGAATCAACAATCAAAACTCGAAATCAAAATCAAAAGTTCTCATATTACCTTAATTTTGGTAACCTAAAATTTTAAGGAAAATCGGTAGATTTTGAAAAAAAAAAAACAACCCTCAAAACCTAATATTCTTCTTCTTGAACTTCTGCATCATCACCTATTTGTTTCTTCAGTTCGGTTTTGATAAGGAAAATTGAAAAAAGTGTTGTTATTGAATCATGGAATGCATATACACAATCGATTAATGAAGATGAAGAACAAAATGATGTTGAAGAAACACGAAAAGATCTGCAAGTAACATAAAAAAGTTATTTATCATTTTGTTTTCATCTGTGTAGTTACATGTACATTAATATTGGTAGTTATGTTGTGTTTATTCATCTTAATTATTGGGGGGAAAAAGTTTGGGTGATTTCACTGTTTATAATGTATATTTCCTTGCACACATCTAGTTGTTGTATATTGCATTTGTTTCATTGCGAGTTTTCTTGTAGGATTTTGCATATTTTCTACACAGATTAAATTTGTTGATATTTTCTGGAATATTAGCTGAGATGGATGGATGTAATATGCGCTTAATTGGTTGATATATGTGCAAATAATTTGGCTGGGGTGAATGAATAGGGTTAAACTAAAGATGGCTTGACTAGTAGACTTAATATGATGGTTCAAGAGTGATATGGATGGGTATAACTACTGGGAATCGATATGGATGACTTCTGGAAATAATCTAGTTGCCGGTGATTAGGGGTAATAAACCTAGGGTTTAAGAGTTTATTAAGTGATGGTATTGTTATGCAGTGATATATCACGTGATAAAAAAGGGTGAGTGGGTGGAGCGATATGTGGTGATGATGCTTTGACTAAAAATTTACTATGCCTATAGAGTATTAACTAGTGGACGAATATGATTGGTGATGCAAAATTACAAACTAAAATAAACGAAACTACCAGGAAGAGAAGATTGCTGATGTTGAAACTTGCTGACTATAATTGTGGATATTTTCTGCATAGAGTGTAGGTACGGATATTTTCTGCATGACGACGTTTATTTTACAATTATATTATAAGGAATAAGGGTGTCTGTCTTTGGACCATTAGAACATCTCCAACAGTGGGTGGTAAAAATTTTATGTGGAATTTTTATTTAGATCCTTATTTATGGGGTTATATGTATGTGGCAAAAATAACAACGATTTTTTCATGGACTATTTCCAATAGTGGGGTCTTGTTTTGAGGATTTGTTTTTCTGGATAATGATAAAATTGATTCTTTTTTTCCTATTGGTTAAAAATAAAAGTAAAAATTTAAAATATGGTTAAAAAGATGACGTGGAGGTCATTCCCAAGATCTAAATAAGACTTTCTTCAAGACCTTCATATTTATTTTGACACCCTTCCTACTTAATAGGGTCCACTGTTGGAGATGTATTTAATGTAAATGAGGGTCTAAAATCCGATGTGTTATAAGAAAATAAAACCTTCACCTCTGTTGGAGATGCTCTTAGGGTGTCTGTCTTTGGACAAATCCGACCATTAAAAATAGGTCTTGGATGGCCGAGATTAACCAATTTGTGAGTTTGTCTTTAGGACAGATCCAAACGCCAATTACACCTCTAGAAAACAAGGACGGCAGAGATTATGCCTTGGCCCGGCTCAAATATACCGGCTTCCATAATAAAAAAATCATAGAATACATTGTACCTCCGGCTTAGGGTCTTTTAGCGCGACTAAACTTTTTTAACCCTTACACGTGCCCGCTGCTAAATTTTCTTCTTATCGGTTCGATACTTCAATTAAGACTTTAAAGTGCCGCACGTCTTAGTATATCCATGACCACCGAGAGAAATTTGTGTTGGTTGAATGAGCCCACTTTACTTCATCCTTCTTTCTTTGTCGCTCACCACCAAAAAAACAATACAGTAATACTTATCTATGCGTCGATGACGTGCTTCACCCATGAAAACATATTTACCATGAAGAAAATATCAGAGACTCATCTAATGTTTACACTTATCTATACATTGGTGACATGTGATTCTCCCATGAGAATTTATTCACCATAAAGAAAAAATTAGAGAGACTCATCTGATGGTTTACACACAAATTGCAAGCTAAGGTCTTCACCATGAACCCTTGGATATCGTGTGACTTAGGCCCCTAACATAACAATTTTTCCTAATTAACTTTAACGGTACACAAGAAAAAGAAAAGGTAGGGATGATGAGGACATTGGTAGGCTGCATGAGAGGAAGGATCAGAAATACAAGTAATCATGGGCATGGAGCGATAGGGAATGGGGAAAATTAGGCGCAGGCCCAAAAAAAATATTTTCACAATTAATTTTAGGTACCGTGACACCCATAATTATTTCCGTGACACCCATAATTATATGAAATTATTAAAAATGTTTGCATGACGGATTATGCATCTGCATGATGAGGGTTATGCATCAGAGATATAATTTACAACGCAACTTGGATATAACATATCTAAAAATCCGCGCGTTGGAATTTTACAAATTTTATATCGTTGGAAATATTTTTAAGAGAACTACGCAATGAGTACAAACAAAAATATAAAAAAAAAATCACGAAAAAATCGGAGGTGATCATCATTTTAGGCAAAATTTTCGAAAACTTGATACATAAATATTATGCAGCCACCAAAAAAGATGCATAACACATTCCGCAAACGCGTAACGAATTATGCAACCATTTTCTCCATTGCATAACTAATTATGCATTTGGATACAAAGTTATGCATCTATAACGAGTTATGTAACCATTGTTTTGGTTGATTTTAGTGCGTCCATAAAAAAAATGATGCATAATGCAGTATGCATCCCATATTTACGGATGCATATCAGGTTATGCATCTATTTTCTTGATGCATAAAAGATTGTGTAACAATTTTCTCGATGCATAATGCATTACAGTCATATTTTCGGATGCATATCAGGTTATGCATCCATTTTCATGATTGTGTAACATGTTATGTAGATATTATTGTAGGTGCATGAGAAGTTATGCAGCCTTATTTTTTGTTGGTTTCAATACTAAGTAAAAAGTAACTGCATAACGCGTTATGCAACCATTCTCTGGACTGCATAACAAGTTATGCAAAAAAAAAGGTTGCATAAATTGTCATGCACCTACACTAATAGTTGCATAACGTGTTATGCAATCTTTTTCGCGACTGCATGAAAAGTTATGCAACAAATTTTGTAGATACATAACAAGTTATGCATCCATATTCATAGCTGCATAAACCAACACCATCTGTACAACCTTGAGTTATCTATGGAAACATTACAGTTAGGAACAAATATAATATACGTTACACAAATATAAATCACATGTTGTTTCATAATCATACAATACAGAATTGTCACCACTAGTTCGGTAATTGGGTATTAAATAGTTAATATAGCTTACATTCAAAAGTAAAAACCAAAGCATCAGGGTCATTCATATAGAAATGAGATAAAGAAAAATATTCTTGATATACTCATGTATTAAGGAAAGTGTAATACTTTCCAAGACCGTAGTTGTCAGTCTATGGAAAGTATTGTCCATGTAAGTCACTAATGTGAGACCGATAAGGTAAGTGATATATTAGGAAAGGATTGTCCATGTAAGTCATGATTTTGAGACTTATAAGGAAAGTCTCAAATCCGTGTCTTAGGAAAGTTTTGAGTCTCCAAGTTATCGGTCATGTATAAATATCTATTGAACGACTATGGATAAAATCAAGAAAGGAATTTACCAAAGTTTTAACATGGCATCACGAGCCAGTTGAAAACCGAAAAATCATTGAGAATGGGTGGAGATGGAGAATCAAGCAAAGACAAGAATATAGATTATGATACGCAAAAGAAGAATCCAGTATATCACCTAGGATCCAGTGATGGTCCAGGTATAATTATCACACCGGTTGTTCTAAAAGGACATAACTATGATGAATGGGCTAGAGCCATAAGAAGACAGAAGCTACGAGGTGAATAAACAAAGAAGTTTGGGTTCATTGATGGAACAATCCAAGAACCTAAAGAAAGTGAACAGTTGGAAGAATGGGTGGCAATTCAGTCAATGCTTGTCTCTTGGATCAGCAACACATTGGAGCCATCACTCAGATCGAGTTTGGGAGACTATGATGATGCCAACTTGTTATGGAACCACTTGAAGAGACGGTTTTGTGTTGTAAGTGGAACACGGACATGCCAGCTAAAGACATCTTTAAGTGAGTGTAAACAAAAGCAAACAGAAAGTGTGGCTGCTTATTTTGGAAGATTGAATAAGATATGGGATGAGATGATCACATATATGAAGGTACCAACGTGTAAGTGTGGCAAGTGCGAGTGTGATATTGCAACACAGGTTAGTACTTTGAGAGAAGAAGATTTACTACATTATTTCTTAATTGGACTAGATGCTGTCTATGGTTCCTTGCGTGAACAATTGTTGGCAAGAGATCCACTGCCTTCAATAGATGTAGCATATCAAACAATGATAAACTCGGAACGTCCAGAAGAGGAGATGTAGCTGCCACACCGGAAGTTCATGACAATGTGATGGCGTTCAAGGTACAATCTGATCAACGTACTCTCAATAACACTTATGATCCTAAAAAATATTGCAAGCACTGTAGCAGACAAGGACACTCGGATGAAGGTTGTTTTCAGCTTATTGGATACCCTGAATGGTGGGGAGATAAACCTAGAAGTGGAAGAGGATATGGTCGAGGTGGAAGAACCGGTGGTAGAGGTCGTGGTGGATTTGCGAATGGAAGAGGAGGTAGAGGACAAGGAACGGGCAATCAGGTTCGAGCACATAATCTAAATATATCAGAGACAAAGCAGTCAAATGGTCCATATTCCTCAGACGGCTTAGATTTGATGGGAGTAACCGCAACACAACTCAGACAGGTGCTTGAGTTTTTGAATGCAAAGAAAAATACGTCCCAACTTCAAGGTAAGCAAACTAGACCGAATTGGATTATTGACACGGGAGCTACAAATCATGTCACGTGTAGAAGAGATGACATGATTGATGTGAAATATATTGTGAAGTGTACTGTTGGACTCCCAGATGGAAAATATGCACAATCTGAGAAAATAGGGACTATTATTCTGCAGGGCGGTTTGAGACTTAATAATGTGCTTTATGTGCCTCAAATAACTTGTAACCTAATTTCAGTCACACAACTTATTGATGAATTAATATGTACGGTAAAATGTACTAACAGTTTATGTCTTATACAGGACCGGTTGACGAGGAAGGTGATTGGAATGGGTGAACGACAAGGTGGACTGTATATTTTCTGTGGTGTGCCTCAAGTTGAAGTTATGGCAGTCAGTGGAGAATCATACCAGCTGTGGCATCGACGAATGGGACATCCATCAGAAAAAGTATTGCAAAGGTTGCCGGGTGTGAGTAGATTGAAGAAGCATAATGAAGTTTGTGACATTTTCCCAAGAGCGAAACAACATAGGAGTAGCTTTACTAGTAGTCTAAGTAAATCCAGTTGTATTTTTGAGTTGATTCATATAGATTTATGGGGTCCTTATAGGGCTACATCGTCTTGTGGAGCACAGTATTTTTTAACAATAGTAGATGATTTTTCAAGAGGTGTGTGGATTCATTTACTTCAAAATAAAACGGCAGTTGAACGAACGTTTCTTGATTTCATTGCTCTTGTGAAACGACAATTTGATAAAGATATCAAAATTGTTAGAAGTGATAATGGTACCGAGTTTAATTCATTGCGTCGATATTTTAAGACTAATGGGATAGTTTTTGAAACATCGTGTGTAGGCACTCCGCAACAAAATGGAAGAGTGGAGAGAAAGCATCAACATATATTGAATGTGGCAAGGGCTTTGAGATTTCAAGCCAACTTGCCAATACGGTTTTGGGGAGAATGCGCATTGACAGCTGCGTATTTGATTAATCGTACTCCTACACCTATTCTGGAAAATAAAACGCCGTATGAAATATTGTTTGGAAAGCAACCTCCGTATAATCAGTTGAAAGTGTTTGGGTGCCTGTGTTATGCGCATGATCAAAGTAATAAAGGGGATAAATTTGCAAGTAGAGGAAGGAGGTGTGTTTTTCTTGGATATCCGTTTGGTAAAAAGGCATGGAAAGTATATGACTTGGATGAAAGAAAATTTCTAGTGTCAAGAGACGTCCAGTTTTGTGAGAATAGTTTCCCATATAAGAATGAAACATCTGTGTTGCAGCAGCCAACAGTTTCGACTAGCAACGAGAGTGATCAGCCTGGTCATTCTATTGAGACCGAGGTGACTGGTGTATCAGCTGAGACTGATCAGTTGAATCCAGCGTTTGACTGGAGTGATGATGAAGACGTAACAGCGACAGCAGGAGAAAGTGTGGCAGTACCAGGTGTAACTGCGACAGCAGGAGATGCTGTAGGCATACCAGGCGTAACTGCGACAACAGGAGAAGGTGTAGCAGTTCAAGATGTGACTACAACGGAAGAAGAACGTGTAGCAGTTCAAGAGAGATCTGCTGGGATTATGAGTCCGGGCAATAATGTTGCAGTAGACGATGATATGGGTAAAGGAAAGCGTACGAAAATTCCATCGAGTAGGCTTAAGGGATTTGTGACGCACACCACTCGAGAAAATAGTCCATCACATCTTCATCCATCACAATCATCCTCCTCAGGTACACCGTATCCTTTGACATATTATGTTAGTTGTGATAAATTTTCTACATCGTATAAGAAATTTCTTGCAGCTATAACTGCGAGTTCTGCACCTCGCAACTTTAAAGAAGCAATGAAACATCCAGGATGGCGGAAAGCCATGGAAGAAGAAATATGAGCACTAGAAGAACAAGATACCTGGGTTTTGCAAGAATTGCCGGAAGGCAAGAGAGCACTAGGAAGTAAATGGATATATACAAAAAATATGATGAAAATGGGAATTTGGTTCGTTTAAAAGCAAAATTGGTGATCTTTGGAAATCATCAGGTGGAAGGCTTAGATTACAAAGAGACCTTTGCACCTGTAGCAAAAATGACAACAGTGCGCACTTTTCTAGCTGTTGCAGCTGTTAAAAATTGGGAAGTACATCAGATGGATGTGCACAATGCGTTTATACATGGAGATTTGGAGGAAGAGGTGTATATGAAAATACCACCTGGATTTGCAAGAGGTAATCCTAATATGGTATGTAGAATGAAGAAATCGTTGTATGGTTTGAAACAGGCTCCACGTTGTTGGTTTGCAAAACTATCAACAGCTTTGAAGAAATATGGTTTTCGGCAATCTTATTCAGACTATTCTCTCTTCACTATGATCAAAGGAAAGATGCAACTTAATGTTTTGGTGTATGTGGATGATTTGATTGTTGCACGAGATAATATAGTGGAGCTAAATAAATTTAAAACATATTTGGGACAGTGTTTCAAGATGAAAGATTTGAGAAAATTAAAATATTTTCTGGGCTTGGAGATAGCTCGCAGTAAGAAAGGCATTTATGTTTGTCAACGGAAATATGCATTGGACATTATTATGGAGACGGGGTTATTAGGAGCAAAACCAGCAGAGTTTCCAATGGAAAGTAATCATCGTCTAGCTTTGGCAACAGGGCCGTTGCTGAGTGATGCAGAAAGGTATCGATGACTGATCGGAAGATTGATTTATCTGGCTGTGACTAGACCAGATCTATCTTATTCTGTGCATATTTTGTCACAGTTTATGCAGCATCCAAGACAAGAACATTGGGAAGCTGCACTTCGGGTAGTTAGATATTTGAAAAAGAATCCTGGGCAAGGAATTTTGTTGCGCTCTGATAGTAGTCTAAGTTTAAAAGGCTGGTGTGATTCAGATTGGGCAAGCTGTCCTTTGACTAGACGATCGTTGACAGGATGGTTTGTGCTTCTTGGAGATTCACCAGTGTCTTGGAAGACCAAAAAGCAGTACACAGTTTCTCGGAGTTCAGCTGAAGCAGAATACAGATCTATGGCTGCAGCTACTTGTGAATTGAAGTGGTTGAAGCAATTACTAGGTGATTTGGGAGTTTGTCATACACAGGGAATGAGTCTTCTTTGTGATAGTCAGTCGGCGTTGTATATTGCTCAGAATCCCGTTTTTCACGAAAGAACTAAACATATAGAAGTGGATTGTCATCTCATCAGGGATGCGATAGTACAGAAAATTATTTCTCCCTCTTATACGCCTACGGGGTTGCAGTTGGCGGATATCTTCACCAAATCATTAGGCCGAGTTCAGTTTCAAGGTCTTTTGTCCAAGATGTGCATTTGTGACCTGCATGCTCCGTCTTGAGGGGGGGTATTAAGGAAAGTGTAATACTTTCCAAGACCGTAGTTGTCAGTCTATGGAAAGTATTATCCATGTAAGTCACTAATGTGAGACCGATAAGGTAAGTGATATATTAGGGAAGGATTGTCCATGTAAGTCATGATTTTGAGACTTATAAGGAAAGTCTCAAATCCGTGTCTTAGGAAAGTTTTGAGTCTCCAAGTTATCGGTCATGTATAAATATCTATAGAACGACTATGAATAAAATCAAGAAAGGAATTTACCAAAGTTTTAACATCATGTAAACATGAAAACCAAATGAGTATGCAGTGTAACCATGGCCATCAAACTTATCCCGAGATACAACCTGAATAGTTTGTGATCAGGAGCATCAAGTTATGCAAATAATTTTTGTTTTCCTTCTTTTCTATTCATTTCCTTTGAACAACCGCGAAGATGTTAAGAAAAACGAAAAAAAGTTAACTGCAAATGCTTGATGTACATATCACATAACTAGTTCATTTAGCACTTTATCAACATGGATCTACTACAACGATAACAAAGTTTTTTTTTTGCTTAAGATGACCTGTGTTTTAGCACCACAGATGAGATATATAGCATCAGCTTGAAACTGAAATCTACTGGGTGAGTAATCACCGTTTCTTATCCATTCAAAATTGTCAATACATAATTGTCGCATGATTAATTAACCACACGAAGAAACAAATCAAATCAAAACTTAATTTGTAAAAATAACACAGAGAAGTATGAAAATCTAATCGAAATTCATGAGTAAACAGTGGGTAAGATTATTACTGACCTCGAGAACCATTGTTAAGTGTGACTGAAGCAATCGAATATCTCAGAATTGATGAAGAACTTTTGGTGGTGCAATTTCAGAAGAGAAACTAGGGAAAAGAATTACCAAAACAGGAGTATATTTCGATTTCTTATTATCAATTTCAACAAAATGATAACTTAAAAGAGAAACAGATCGACGGTATATTATTAGGTTTAGAAACCTAAAACCAATAACGATGAAATCGAAGGTTTCTTCTTCGGAGAATCACCAGTTTTCTCTTCTCGCCTCTCTTGGCTCATGAAATCTTACCATTTTTAAATTTTGGGTTGCGGAATAAGAATTTCACGAAATATGGGTGCGTGCATGAAGTTTTGCGATTGTGGGTTTGAGGGTGAAGTTTATTGAAAAAATGGGTCTGGTGGTAATTTTCACTAGGGAATTTAATTTTAAGCCCACACCAATCGTGGGCTAAGGTGAGTTTAAGTTTATTAAAGTGTTGGTCCTAGCAGGTGGTTGTTTCCAATCCCAAAGCATCTGCAACTGTTAATGGGTACCCATTTACCCAGACCCGACTCATATTCCGTTATTGGCCTTTGGTCCTAGCAGTTGGTTGTTGCTGCAATTCGATTCCAAAACATGAACAAAAACTAATTCAAAGCTATACACCAATGCATATGGGGTTCGTATGGCTAATTCTAAGAAGGTAAGCATACAATTTTGTTTTCTGAGTTAGGAATACACATGGATTTGGTTTTAGTTTATTTGCTTAGTTCAAACTTTGATTTGGTGCAATTCTACATGAGTAGGGTATCATTTCTTATACACGCACCATTTGCCAACTTGGAAAATTTGTACGGTGTACATTAAGATTGCATGACTACCAAACCTAACCTTAACCTAGCTTTAGATTATGTATAAGGCAGCGTTTGATATCATGCCTTCGCACATTAACTTATCTGGCTGCTGCTCATTAACCAATTCAGGCGATGTTTGGCTGTACTCTAGATGACCGCTGTCACGGTGGGAGGGCCGACCGGAAAAGAAAAAAACAACGCTGCTACTATTGGACTTTAAAAGAAAACATGTGTCTGAAGTGAAAGTATCACATTTCTTAAAACGGAGGGAGTACATCGTTTTATTAGTTGCAAAGGAAAATTAGTTGATGCATAAACCAAAATGTGGTTACATAAAGTATTATGTATCCTTTATGGTGGTTTGCATAATGAATATATATTTATTTTCGAAAATTGTGTCTAAAATGATAAATACCTCCGAATTTTTCGTAAAAACTCTAAATTTGATATTGTTGTTTGCACTCATTGTGTAGATTTTTTTAAAATCTTTCAAACGAGATAAAATTCGTAAAATTCCAAGGAACGGATTTTTAGATATGTTATATTAAAGTTTGGTTGCCAATTATACCTCTAAAAAATATGATATATAAGGAATTATAATACTGGCTTTTATATCTATTTGCCCTTCTTTTTTGGTTTATTTATGAAAATGTCTAATATTTTATTGCACTTCCACTTTGGTTTATTTACGAAAATGTCTAATACCTATTTACCCTTCTTCTTCGATTTATTTACGAAAATGTTTAAAGGAAAAAAAGAAAATTTTGATTCAGAAGGGCAGTGTCGTCCTTTCATCGTTGAACCAAATCCAATCTTTTTATATCAGATTGGAATAAAAATCACGCTTCACATTGACACAATGTCACTATATATAAAGTCCTCCCTCGCTTCGCTCGATCGGCCTAATTAATCCTGGCACTGTTACCCGAATTCCAACCCTATGCTAACAATTACCAAGGGTTGAGATAGATTCCTGATTGAGGTCTAATCGGAAATGCATTTAAGTGGATTGCTTATAGGAATGTAACTGGAGTTTCTTTCCTAATCGAAATTTGATTGAATTTGGGAACGTTAGATCTGTAAGCTCCGGTTAACCCAATTATTACCTGATCATACATAACACTGAGCGATCAATCAACAAGGGTTAAGACGGATTCTTGATTGAAATCTATTAACAGGAATTTTCGTAATTGGAATATGATTGAATTTGTAGGAATTACCAATAGGTACTATTATGGTAGTCTTAGTTAATGGCAGGTCCACCCACTAAAGCCCAGTAACTAGAGGTCCATAATAAAAAGAAAAAGAGGAAATTGGACCAAATTTTTTATCCCCTGGTCCGGTACACGTGCGGGATGTCATAATCCACTTTTAAAAATACCCAAACTACCCATTCCCTGATAGTACATATATATTTCTTTTAAAAAAAGATCACCATTTTTTCCAAATCCGAGATCCGCTCTCCTACTCTCTTTCTGCTTCTGCTCAAAATTTGCTTCTGCTTTTGGATTACGAGCTAGAGTTTTTCTGAATATCTCTTTGAAGATTTACAGGTATGTTATGTAATATCTTTTTCTGCTGCTGTTGTTTGTTTTTTTCAACTGAATCTGTGAAGATCGGATTGTTTTGATTACGTTTTCACTTTCTTGTTTCGTTTTTTGTTTGTTTTTTGCGTTTATTTTTGTTTTGGTTTGTTTTTGATGAATCTTGATCTTAATTATTCAATTTTTGGTTAGATTATGATGTTTTTAACATATTTGAACTTTCGATTTGATTATCTTGTTGTTTTCGCTTTTTTATTTTATCAAAATCATGCTTGTTTGTTGTTTCAGGGGTATTATCCAACAATACATATGTTGCATACTGATACAAATTGCTTTTGATTCTGTTTTGTTCTTAGTTTTATCACTTGTTGTTGTTTGATTCATAAGTACATATCTTCGATACTGAAATAAGACTCTCTCGATTATGTTATTTTGATAGATTTTTTACATACAATTATTTTTTAGTTCATGAATCAGCAGTACATATGTGGCATACTGATATAAACTGTTTTTTTTTTGGTCTAATCGTTGTGGTGTTTGATTAAGATTTTGATCTCCATGTTTGATTTCTTGATTATTTACTAGATCTAGATGAATAATCACGTTTTTGGTTCATTTCGTTATTAGCTTTGATCATACTAGTTCCATTTTGTTGTTTTTAGATTTGTTTTTTTGTATGAAACAACAGTATGTATATCCTGTATTGACAGAAACCTAGCTTATTTTGAATGAAGAAGAACAAGATGGTGCATCGTTATGATTTACGAGGAGAATACTTGTTTTCTGTTTCCAGGTATGCTTTCTAATCATTTTGTTTGATTATTTTGTTCGGTTTTTCTTCTTTTGATTTGTTTTTTTGATTGTATTCTGATAATCAAATCGATTTGATTGACGCTTTTATGGTTTTTAGGTTTGTTATAGTTGTTTTTCGTGTATGAATTGACAGTACATATATGGCGTACTGATACAAAACTCTTCTAATTTTGTTTTATTTGAAGTTTTTCCAATTTTTTTGGTTCGATCCATGAGTATGTATGTATAATACTGATAGGAAGTGCTATTTGCTGTGTTTTTGATCCTTTTTTAGTCTTACCCTTCAGTACTTATGTGAAATACTGTAATATGTCTTTCGATTCTCTTATTTTTCATAGATCTGTCACCTGTTGTTGTCATACTGTTGATTTGTAGTTCATGAATCTTCAGTACATATATCGCATACTGATAGGAAGTGATCCTTGTTATGTTTGATTCAGTACGTATATGAAATACTGAAATAGATGCTCTTTGTTACGTTTGATTCAGTACTGGAGTTGGATATGGAGATGATCTGGAGTTGCAGTTCAGAACTTATTGCAAGAAATGAAATATTTTGAATGATAGGAACATGAGTTGTTTTTGGTTCAGATTTGCAAGCTTATGAAATTGGTGGTGGTCTTGATGAAGTTACAAATTGGTTGTGATGTGTGTTTGAAAGAAGGTGTGCTGCAAATGGATTTGGAGGAACATAGAAGGTTGGGTTGCTGATGTAAACTGAAGATACAGATGAGATAGAGGAGGAATTGTAGGTGGTGATTACTGTGAACAAAATCAGTGAATACATTCTGGTTGGTGTGCACTAACTTGTGATTTCACTGTGATAGATACATTTTGTAATTGTGTCATTTTGAAAAGCACCAGAGCATCAAAACACTTATTCCTGTCATTTTCCACCGGTAAATCTCATGTGTGTCAGTATAATTGCTAACGTCTCTTTCTGGCCTTTCTCGTCTCAACACTGTTTTGTTGTTGTTGCGGGATTAAATTCTTGAAATAGGTTGGGGATATTGTTGATGGGTGTCTTTATTATTACTACGGTAAGGATGGCAAGTCCAGAGTGTAATGGGTGGCCATATAAAGTTTGCAACTGAAGAAGCTGCAAAGAAGGTATACTTCCCAGCTTATGCTCTAGAATTAGTCAAATGTTATGTATATCTTAAATTGCACTCATGGTTAATTTATTGTTGCAGGCAGTAAATCTTCGTGAATACTTGTTGGGTCCCCGTATTAAACTTATCCCTCGACTGGAAGACCCCGGAGCATCGAAAACACTTCTCGTGAAGGACATACCATTTTACACTGTTAGATCTGATGTGTGAGTATATATATATATATATATATATATATATATATGCGATTGTTGTACCTTATTCTTTCTGACATTTGTTACATTTCATTTTCTTAACACGCTTTTGTTCTTGCTGTTGTTGGATCAAGTTCTTTAAACAGGTTGTGAAAATTGTTGATGTGCGTTTCTTTTACGATAAGATGAAAAGTTCGGCTGGTCTGGCCTTATTGAGTTTGAAATGGATAAGCTGCAGAGAAGGTAAACTTCCCAACTTATGCTCCAGAATTAGTTGAAAGTTCTGTATAGATTTTACTCGCAATTAATTTACTGCTGCAGGCAGAAAGGCTAAGTGGGGTAGAATTATCGGGCAGTCAAGTTGGACTTTGCCGTCAAGCAAGAGGCACTGGAGCATCAAAAACACTTTGTCTTAAGAACCTGCCATTTCACATTATGAAATATGATGTGCGGGTATATATGCTGATTAACCTTACCCTTTCAGACCTTTACCACATTCCACTGTCTTAACACTATTTTTTTGTTTCTGCCATATGATCATTTTCTTTGAAAATGTTTGGGATATCGTTGATGTTCGTTTCTCTCGCGACAAGTATCAAACTACTTTAAGGAGAGTTTCCCATGTTGAGTTTGCATCTGAAGAAGCTTCGAAGGAGGTAGATTTCCCAGCTTATGCTCCAAAATTTGTTGCAAGTTCTGTATCTTAATTGTACTCATGACTATTGCAGGCAGTAAAGTGGAATGGCAAAGACTCATTAGGCTGTCATGTTCGACTTGGCATTGTTCGTGACAGCCTCTATGTCCAAGGTCTTGATACTTCTCTCGGAATCGATAAGGTATAGACAGTTTTTGAATGGTTGACTGCAGAGGTGCTGGTGCTGCAATAAAGTAAAGTGAATTGAGGAGTACTCAGATTCCTAAGTAGTGTAGCAAATATGTACTCAAATTTGTAAACAGTGTAGCAGTTATGTACTCAAATCTATGGTCCTTTATATGTTTTAATTAAATTTGGACCTCCAGATAAATAAAATCCCGATTTGGTAGAAATATGTTATTTCACACGTACTTAAACAGTGGAGTATATTAGTCATTTTCATGTTTTCAAATAACTTTGGACCTTAGAATAAGAGTAAAATCTAGTTGGACCCTGCTGTAAATAACCTTATGGGCTTAGCACCAAACAAGAAATTTTCCATTGAATTTAGCAACACTTGGTTGAGGCCCACTCTTAATACAACGGTTGAGCCCCGGCCATAGGCCGGGGTGATACCTAGTCCTATTATAGGGGCGGCGGGTTTTATTAGAGGGGCGTCAGTGTGATAATAATGTCCCTCTAGTTGGTTAGGAGATGTCCTATAGGGGGTGTAAATTGACTAGATTACCCTCCCCGTTTTTTAACCTAAATCAAAGCTAAATTGAAAATTTTATTTTCTTTCTTCTTCTCTTCTCCTCCTCCCATCAACCGTAACCTCCATTAAAACTCAAAATTTCATCGTCTTCGATTAATCGGCGATTCGAAAATTAATCAAGTGTAGTGTAATGACTTATATGAGGTATGTTTTGAAAAAACCAGTTACAATTTGGTTTATTTTGTTCGATTTAAGTTTAATTTCTATCAAAAATTAGGGTTTTAGATGAAAATTGAGATTCAAATTTCTGGGTTTATGTAAGTTACAGTTGATTTTAACTCAATTACAAACCGTAACTAGAGATTTTGATGTTGTTACGGTTGGTAATTGAACTATTACCAACCGTATGTTCTTATATCTGAGAATTTTCTTCAGTTACGTTTTTTTTCTCAACCGTAAGTGAACTTACGGTTGATGTCGATACCAGAATTACGAACCGTAAATAACCCTGGAACTCAGAGTTCAGAAAGGTCACCAATTACGGTTCATAACTAAAATTCGAGATGAACCGTAAATACTGTTACAGTTCGTCTCGAGCATTTGGTTACCAACCGTAACTGGTTTTACGATTCGATTTCCCCCAAATTTAACCAGTTACAATTGGTAGTTCATCTTTTACGAACCGTAACTAAGATTTATGGTTGGTAACGAGCAAAATTCCAACCGTAATTAACTCTGAAAATGTAAAAAAATTCTATTTTTTTTCTAAACTCTAAAATATGATTTTGTTTTGATCTAGAGTTAATTGAGGTGAAACTTAATCATTAACACTAAACTATGTAAGGGTTAATTAGTCATTTTCAGTTTTTTTTTTTGGATAAGAAGCACTTGAAATTACCATGGAATGATCCTTTTTATCCTATCACCCGCCGCACCTCTAATAAAATTTGCTGCCCCTATAACAGGATTGTTAATTTATTACATATTGGAGGTCTTATGGTTGTTGTGTATCTTATTTTCAGTGCAATTTTAAGCTTCTTGAGTCCTTTAATTCATTACATGTCGAAGTACGTAGGTATGCATGGTTAAAGCCTAGAAAATGCTAGAAAAACTTCTGAACTTGTATTTTATGCTATGTCACTTTGAGGATAGATTACCTAATAAAAATTTTCTAAATGTAGTTTTGTGATTTTTTTGCACAAATTCTAGTTGTGTATATAACCTGCACAATTTATAGTTCTGGATATTTTCTGCACAGTTTCCAGTTGGGGATATTTTATGTACATTTTCAATTAGTATATATTTTCTGAACAAATAGATTTTATGGATATTATCTGCACATATTCAAATTGTTCATATTTTCGGCACAGATTGAATTAGTTATTTCTTTTCTGTCGTGTATCTTGTTTTTGACAGAATGTACAACTTGTTTGAGGCGTTTAATCAATTATATTTTGATATATGTACGTAGGCATGTTACGTTAATGCATAAAAAATGTTAGTACCCTTTGATTTAAAAAGAGACACTTTGAGTATAAAATAGTTCTAGTTACTTTTTGATTTCTTATTAGCTTTGCATGAGTGTATGATTTTCCATTTTGATTTCATAGAACTATAGATGACGGACTTCTCCAACTTAAAAAATATCGAGCGTGTTTATATCTTATGCACAGATTGAGTGTGTGTGTATTTTCTGCACAGATTGAGTGTGTTCATATTTTGTGTATATTCCCTTTGGTATCTATGCAGGGAGGTTTCATTTCGTATTCTGATCATTGGATTTGTTGATTGATTATAGGTTTTTACTCTATTCATGGGATTACGAATACAAACGGTGATTCTAGGTGGTGATGATGGTAATACGTACATGAAACTCCATATATATTTGGAGGTTACGAGGATAGTGATGGGTGTCGTAGGCTCAACAAATTAATAATCTTATTTTCACACAATTAACTGGTAATATAATGGAAGTAAGGATCGTTCCCACGAAGAGCAGGGGGTTTGTTTTTAGATTTGAATAAAGTAAATAAAAATAATTGAAAATACTAAATTGTATGCAATATGGAGAGATATGATCGAGGAATCCTTCTTTGTTAATAAACTATCAATGACTTAATATATTCATCTATTCGTCATTAACCATAGATTATCACCAACCGTAAAATAACAAATACGCTTAGATATTCCCAAAATGCCTTAAATCACTGGATAATATGTATGCTTAGTTACCAGATTCTATTCCTCTGAACCACCTTGAGGTACGCTTACAAGATCTAATTCAATCGAATGCTTTAGGTTTTTTGAATTTAGGTTGATCCTAGTAGTTAGACTCAGTACGTTCGGTCTACTTGCTAAGATTGTGTTTACACGTGATCGCTTTACAGAATCCCTTTGCAAGGTTTCATGTTCTCTACTTGTGTAAGGAATTATTCAGCAATTACGGATATCCTAACCCTCACTAGAAATAGATTAAATCAACAAATATATTCAGTTGGCCACCTAAACAATCTACCAATCAATCATAAGTATTTTAATAGTAAACACAAACGATAGTCATATGAAGAAATCAAAATAGATTCATATATTAAATCAAATCAAGTTTACAACTTAGAATTCATCCTCAATCAATAGGTGTTTAGCTACTCATGGATGTAGAAGCATCCATGATATACGTATAAGAAAAGTATAGAGATATCGTTACGATCGAAGAATCTCTCCGAAACCCTAGATTTCGATCCGTGTGATGTTTCTCCTCTCCAAGTCTTCACAACTTCGTGATCCCTTTTAGTGATATCATTCATGACCTAATGCCTCCTTTTATAGATTTACATTTCTTGGTCTTCACGTATTTAGTTTGGTTTAAGAACCCGACCCAAAAATATGAAATAACGACCCCAAACGTGACCTTAGGCCTTCCAAGGTATTAATACACGTTTCCCACTTGCTAAGTACGCGTACCCAATCCGCGAACTTCAAATTCCAACAGAAATTTTCGGAACTAAAGTATGCGTACCCGTCTGCATACTTTACTGTCTTCGGTATTCAATAAAAGTTTGTTTTGGCCACAACTTCTTCATCCGAACTCGGAATGACCTCATTCTTTTTGAATTCTTTTTATCTTTCAATTCTATTCAATATGATGATGAGAAATACTTAATTTGAATGATTTAAGATTGGTTTTTGACCCTTCTCTTGATTTTGAGCGTTTTGCTCCTTTTCGTCGCACTTCTTCCACTTCTCTTGGACTTGGGCACTTGGATACTTGGAATACTTCTCTCCTTAGCTCTTTTCAGCACTTTGTATCTCCTTTTTGGATGATTCACCTAATAGAGGCAAACAAGAGTAATAATACGAAAATATGCAAGAATAATAGCTTAAACAAGTATGGACTGGATACTAAAATCATATGAATTATGCACTTATCAGGTAGAAAGTAAATAGAGAAAAACTCTAGTCCACTCGTATTGCGATATGAAGATTGTTTTTTTCGGCAGATAACCTAGAATTAATAAAGGTCAGTGCTTGGTGTTGTAATGACTTTAAAATGTGTGTAAAAATATATTTATGTGTTGATTGTACGAGTGATCCAAGTTCAAGCCAACTGAGGTTGTAGAAGTTCGTATAAAATACTATATCAAAACAAGTGGTTATGGAATATAGTTGTTTAGAAGATTATTTGGATGTTGGTCTTAACATCAGCGGTAAAGAAGTTTGCTTTCAAGAAAATATGATAACTATTTTAAGTTGGAGTTTCAGGATTGACAACATGGATGGGTCTGTATGATCATCAGCCTAGTCAAGGTGGTAGATGGTGATTCGTTACATATCAAGCTTGGAGTTTCAGCACTTACTGTTAGGTTGAAGTAACTAGCGAAAAAGGTACATCGGTGTCCATTCAGTTTGTAATGAAATGTAAAATTTCAAGCTTGTATTATGTTTGCAGATCAAAGTAGTGATCGGGTTAACATTAATCTAATTGTAGTGAAGTGAAGTAGTTACTAACATTGTTTTCTTTAACCACCTGTAGTTGTTTGTAAACTTTTTCTTTTCTTAATATCTTTCTTTGTGAACTTTTTCTCTTATTAATATTTTTTCCTTTCAATTAATGAAGAAAAAACTATTAAATGTTTATTTTTTATGTTGATATTGTGCATATTTGCTGCATGTATCGAGTTGTACATATTTGCTGCACAATTACTTATTGCGTAATTATTTATGCTAATGTGGATAACATTTGCGCTCAAAAAAAAAAGTGCAACTTCCAAAATAATATTATGAACGTAAACGTTATCTACTTTTCTCTGTATTTCAGGTCTATAAAAGTTGTGGATAAAAATACAATAAATACATTGTGATAGTTTCTGCACATAGAAATACTACCAAGAAAATATTGTGGATAACAGCTGCACAAACCTGCCATTCTTTATTTGGGGAAGCATAATAATATTTTAGCCTATTTTACTATCAAGCAAACTCTTATCTTATATACTTATCTCAATTTCTTCCTCAAAATATTAAAAAACATCAATTAAACCGAATAAAATTCCATATGAAAGTTTGACACATCCACAGACTTGTTCTGTGGCGATATTAAACTTAATTTTTAAGATGATTTTTCTTTTTTGGCTTTCCAACTTGTGTATAATGATCCTTTATTACTTCGTTATCTTATTCTTCTTGGACTACAAATTGATTCTGGTACTCGACACAAGAATTTTTCAAGGACCTATAATTCTAAGGAGCTTGAACTCCGCAAGTTGAATGAATGGTCGTCTTTGTCTGGCTCACTTGTTTACCATGAAATAGTCCCCGCATCAACCGACACCGATAATAAGATTCAAATTTTTTCCCTCAATAGTAGTACCAATGATGTGCATGGATGATAGTTGATGTCCAGATTGTATTGCATATCGAAATCGTTTCTCTTCCTTCACTTTCATCAATGCCTTCTTAAACATTTGGGCTATCTCATCAGCTGAAGTTGGGACATCCTTCATCCTTTTTACCACCTCGAGAACACACATGTTTAAGAACCTGGTACCCGCAGTAGCAACGATGGCAGAATTACCAACATGAAATATTTTATGTGATCTTTTCTCGACTAAACCCTCTTTGCTCAATTCAGTAAGCATCCTCAAATATATTTTCTTAACTCCGTCCTCAATAACCACTTCAACGATAATTAGATAAAATAGAAAAGATGAACCATTTGAACTAATATCTAACGATAGCTAAGGATTTTACGGAATGCATCGTACATGCTATGTGGATAATATATGCACTATAAAAGAACTTTGTGCATAATGTCAACAAGCAATACTAGTAACCAAAAATTCTAAAATTTCTAAAGTCATAGCCAAAGCATGTGTTAATTTAATCCTAATCAATTCCTAGTGGTCAGTCCATTGTCTTAAATAAAGAACGAGACATTTGAGACCTGTAATTTGTACATTATATATCCACAGTTCACTATGCGCAGAGAATATCCACAAGATTTGGTATGTGCAAAAAAATATTCACAAATTCATTTTATGCAGAAAAATATCAACAAATACAGTCCGATGCGTAAGCTTAAAACATTAAAAAAAAAAGATCAACCAAATACTAAGAACGAGCGGGAACAAAACTTGTTTTAGTCTATACAAAATATATCCATAATTCACTATGTGCAGAAAATATCCACAAGATTTGGTATGTGCAGAAAATATCTACAGTACCTCACCCCATTTAAAAGATTCATTTTAAGTAAATGGTATTAACAACACAATTAAAAGGTTCCACGATTTTCAAAGAAAAGAATCAGCCACCTGGACAAGAACTGTTTCATTCGTCAAGTAACAGCTTGAGAAATCCAACATATTCTTCACAAAAACAAAAAAAAAAGTTTGTCAGAGAGACGGTGTGTTTATTACCTGCACATAAAAAACATGTGTGTATATTTGCAGCATAGCTGAAAAAGATTGCATATTTCCTGCACAGAAAAAAACAGTGCGAATATTTTCTACACAACTAAAAAAGTGTGCATATTTACTGCATAGAAAAAACATACAAAGTTCCATGCTCTTGCCATTCAAAAAATATAAAAATGTATAGTCGTGTAACACGTACTCTCCAAGGTTACCACATAAAGAACCAGACTCCCTTAACTTCATCTTAACGTATCTCATCTACTTTGTTATTATCACTACTAAACTGGTGAACTCGTAACTCCTTTCGAGTTTTGAAACTATCTGTCATCTGATTATATGTTATTTTCTTCGAAAACAAAACATTATGAAGAAACAACAGAACATATTTAGCATCCACAAATTCCATATTTCACTCCTTTCGGCTCTGGTTTTTTATATAGTTTGCAAAATTAACGACTTACCACTCAACATTTCACAAGCAAAAATATACCTTGATCATAGAATTCAAACCGGTCTTGAATTATAGCACACCTCTACCTTCTCTATTAGGGTCCAAGTTTTGCGCCAATGCGTAAGCATGCTCATAAAAAATAAACAAACTTTGGTGCATCAAATTTTCACCCAAATTCTCTGGTGCATAAAGCCTGCACTCAAATTCGATCGTGCATAAAGTCTGCACGCAAATTCTTTAGTGCATAAGGCCTGCACATAATATTCTTAGTGTATAAAGTCTGCACACAAATTCTTTGGTGTATGCACTGTAAGTAACCTTGTTGTCTATAATTTTTCTTTTCATGTACATAGGTTTAAAACATGAAAAAAAATCATATAATACCAAGAGAGAGTGGATCTGTAGAGAATCCTAGGGGTCGGTACATTTTCCTACACAAATTCTTTGGTGTATACCTACCAAAGACTTTTGTTAAGCATAAAGCAGCGCAGCAGTGCCAAGAAACTCTTTAGGATTTCATTCACATAACAAGCACAAAAATTACATTAATATAATCCATAAAAAATGGAAAAAAAATTACTAGATATGTTCATTCTAACAAAGATTCGTAAGCTATATGCTTGTTCAAACACTATAGAAATACACACTGCATAATGGAAGCACAAAAAGATGGCTAAAAGTAAAAATTTGTGCAGCAATTTCATCTCAGCCAAAGCATGCTATTGATGTGCACTTGATATATCAAACTCTATAATAGAAATCACATATGTAGTAATTTACGTTAATAAACTAACCATTTCCTCTTTGCATTGAGTCTTTAAATTTTCATGCACTTCCTTTCCTTCTCTTCTTAACTGATCTCTCAACTACAACAATTGGAATAACTAGGTCATTCAATGGACCCGATAAGCAGCAAAAAAGACAAAATGACAAGTCTAGGAAACTCATTTGACGGCTTTCTTTTCAAAATCGGTTTGCAATAAATTAAGTAGAGGGAAAGATAAATTGCACCATGAAGTATTACGTGCACATAAGCATACACGACAAAACCAAACATACTAACAATCCATGAATTTAACTTAGTAGATATTACCTGCACAAATTTTCTGTTTGGTGAATAAACGATCAGTGTTTAACAAAGATCCATGGATGCATATTTTCTGCACAGGAAAAAGCGTTCTAAAGGCATTAATTTCAACTAAAAAAATCGAATTGGTTAGACCAAAAAACGAAATCGAATTGATTATATCAAAAAATAAAACCTAATTGATTAAATTAAATAACGAAATCAAACTGATCAGAGCATAACAGAAGCAGAAAGATGAAAAAATGAAGATAATCCCTAAATCTTAACTTACTAGTAACAAATCCGAAAAAAACATAAACCAAACCGAAAAATCCAATACTCATGAATCTAATCAATTTTCTTTTGATTTTTATCGAAACATATCAAGATAAACAAATCGATTAGATAAACAATCAACACCTAAAAAATCAGAAGCAAAAGATCAAAATAAAGATCAAATTACCTAAAAGATGGATCTCACTTAATCTTCAATTGTTGAATTGGAAACTTAAAAATCTTCGGATATTGAATCGAGAAGATCGTATCTGACTCTCGATCAATTACGACGCAAAAATGGCTGTAATTTTCTCCCTAATGAATTTTGTTTCGATTACACACAAATCGATCAAGTTCAATCTGATCTCCGTCAAAAAATAGAGATCGATTCACGTTTACACGACTAACTTTCTCTCCAAAATCTATTTTAATCGATTGAGATTGGAATATGAAGAATCCAAAATAAAAATTGCTACCATTTCTTCTTCTTCTCTCGATCTATTTTTCAAGCGGGAAAATGATAAGGTTATTTTAAGTATTAATTCTTTTTTGTAAATGATGTCAGCAGTGAGAATTATTCTCACGGCCTTCTCTTCTAAGTGGGCTCGAAAAATGTGAAGACTTCTCAATCCCAAGGCCATGAGAGTAAGAGAGAGTGAGGAGAGGGCCAACCACTTAATTCCCACTAGTATTATTACACAACATCAAAGTTCAATTATATCACAAATTTGACAGCAATACTATGGTGATATGTACCACTCCCCCTTAGTCAATACTTCATCTCACATGAAAACCACTTCCCCTTACATAATGATCCATAAACCATATGTATTTGTAGTGTGAACTACACATTAATTCTCCCCCTTTTTGTAAATATAAATTGGCAAAGGTACGAAAACTAGTGGGATCCTGATGAAATTTCCATAGAGATACTTCATGACCAAAAGAGAACCACATATCAACTTTGTTTAGATGCAATCATATAGCCGAAACTAAATGCATTCATCAAGGAGTTTATAAAGATATAAGATAACCCCTATAATATTCCACAGCCGCACTCCCCACAAAGATATGGTAATTAAGCACAAGCTAAATTAAGAACTCTCCCCCATGAAATGTCATTCCCGAAATAACAACAAGAGCGACCTTACTTTCACAAGAAAAGAAGGATTGACATCAACAAATCACATGAAAAACCAACTGAGGCTAGCTCAGTTGGCTAGGGTCGAACTCTCAAGTTGTTAGGTCAGAGGTTCGAATCCCGCCGCGGATAAAAATTACAGAATTTTTAGCATAAGTAATAAAAATTACAGAATTTTTAGCATAAGTAATAAAAAACCTTCTTTTTCAGAAATGATGGTTTTAACCAGGGATGATAAAAATTACATAATTACATAATTTTTAGCAGTAAAAACAAATCACATGAAACATGAATTTGTATCCAAAAAACTCAATTAAATTAACCACAAGAGAACCCATGATTAATTTAATCGGAAATGCTCAACATAAGAAAACTTACGGAGCCGCATAATATTTACACAAAGATGTGGGTCATGAAAACCAATACTGCGGAATATTCAAAGATTCATTCTATTTTCATCAATATTTGCATAGAGACATATAATAGACTTAATCTTTGCAAAGAAAAGTTCATCCTATCTTCCATCAATATTTGCATAATGACATAATAGGTTTAACTTTTGTTGTCAAAAGTTCATTCTATCTTTCATCAATAAGGACATATGATAGACTTAACTTTTGAGCATATATGGGACAATCACAGTTCATGGACACAAACACACATATCCCATAACAAGTTGCAATATATAAAACCATAAAGATTAATACTGCAAAATCATCTTCCAAATAAACTTTAGAATTTAAATAAATAAATCTAAAGACATTGCAAGATGAAAATCGTTGGAAATATCTATGTGTACTCACAATAATTTCTAATCCAAACCCTAGTTATCCTTCTTAAAACACAAGAATAAATTCTCGTAAGAAGTTTCCTAGACAAAATCAAGACAAACTCGTAATGCACATACAAGATGATTTGTCCTTACAAGGTAGAATTAATATTTTTGCACGGATATGCACCAAGAATATCTACTAAAGGCGTATAAAAATATTTTCTTAACAAAGAAGAACATACAAAGTCATTAACAACCATGCACCATAGTTCACATAAGATGATTGTGAACATTCAAGAATCCCATAGCAATGCGTACTATTGCCCATGGTTGAACTTCCTTCTTTGTGATTCACCAACAACATTCTTGTAAAACCTACAAATGAGATTAGAAGAGTAGTGATCCAAGAATCCAAGTGCCCAAGTCCAAGAGAAGTGGAACAAGTGCGACGAAACGGAGCAAAACACTTCAAAAACAAGAGACGGGACAAAGATCAATCTTAAATCATCCAAATTCAATAATTCTCATCTCCATTTTTAATAGAATTCAAAGAGGAAAATAATCCAAAAAGAATGAGGTCATTCCGAGTTCGTACGAAGAAGTTACGTCCAAAACAAGTTTACCAAATATCCACGTCTACGGGAAAGTATGCATACCTGTTTGCAAATGACCTGGAGCAGTATACAAATGGGTATGCGTACTAAAATGCCTGGATTTTGATTTTAAATTATGGTATGAAAACCTAGTATGTGTACCATGAAGTCCAAACATCCCGAACTACTATTTTCAAACCTAAACATTTAAGAACCTTAAACATAGATCAAGTTAGGTAGAAATGAACGATAAGAAAGGTACGTAGATCATTATAAGTACTCTAAGCAAATAAATAAAATCACAAATCTTGATCAAGTTTATAGACATACCTTTTTAGATGAATCCAATCGAATTCTACAGCCTTGCCAAACATAATCAGCGCGCCCCAATTCTCATGCTTCCCTCACCGTATACATAGCAGGGCATTCCTTGGTAAGGATGCACTTACAACACAATCAATTTGTGTTGAGGTGAACAGGGTCTTGCTCACCACAAATGACTGAAACAAACTTTTCTGCAACTATGTATTTTTCACCATCTATAGTTTTTGGTTTATTCTGTTTCACTTTTGGATTATCATGAAAGAGATTGCTTTTAGAACCTTTCACATACAAATCTATCTTTTCAAAGAAATTATTAAGTTCCAACATTATGAATACCTCTTTCTCCATAGTCATGGAATTTTCTGGGAGATCATTCCTTTTCACACTCAAAACATTATTGACTTTATTTGGTATCTATTTCTCAGTGCGCTTAGGAACAACCGGAACCTTCTTCCCATTACTCTCTTCTAGAATTATCGGAAGAGAATTGGATTGACTATTCTTTTGCAAGTTAGTCTTTATCCAATTGGGAGCATCGTATCTTGTCTTCGTCTTTACGAAGTTATCCTTTTGAGAACCATTATGATTGTGAAAAGGATTTGTACGGCGTTTATAGGCAAATCTAGATTTATCACAGCACTGATTCCTTTTCCTAAAGGTTGGACAATTATAACATGTAATATTAAGGGGATTAGTCTTAATATATGATCTTGGTTTCACAACTTTTAGTGATGCCCAAACAAGAACATTATGAAGTTTCTCATTCCTTATACGAAAACGACATCTTCTTTCCAGGTGACCTTTATTTCCGCAATAGGGGAAAACGTAAGGAATGTTCTTACCTGGATCATGTGTGCTGACTTTGGAGGTTGATATACTTTGATACCTTAACTTCCAGTGAAGGTATTTCACTTTTTCCATAATTAGTAGAAACCTTCTGTTCAGAAGAATCACTAGCCTTGACAAATTTTACCTCTTTGCTAATACTTGGAGCATCTATTCCCTTATAGTCCAATCATCGTGTATCACGACATTTTTACTTGTTCCTAGCATAGTGGTTAATTTGTTCGAACTAGTATTGAACTTTTTCAAGTCCTCCTCTAACATCTTGATTTTATCATATCAAGAGCATCAGTTAAATCATCCTCAAGGCGTTTTTCTCGAACGAGATAAGCGCTTTCTCTGTCATTGAAACAATTTTGTTGAGAGTCACACTTTGCTTCAGATTCCGCAAGTTTTTTTTTCAACACAAAGAGATTTCGACGAAGATTTTCACACTCAGATTTATTTGAGCGTATATCTTCATCACGATATTTAAGAATAGATTGTAACAAACTGTAACCACAATCGTATCCCTTAAAAAGTTTTCTCATTTTCCTGTTTTCTAGACATAGAGGAGTTAGAAACTCAGCCAAACAGGAATGTTGACTTCTTTTTCTTTAGGAGATCATTAAAAATCATGATGTATTATGAGACTTCCTCATCAACACCTTGTCCCTCTTCTGAATCACTTACATCAGAAAGATCATCCAACTGTTCATCTAGGCGTGCTTCCCAGTTATACACAATTTCAGACAATTGAGAAAGTGTGAGAGACTTCTCAGGAAAACACAAGGCTTTAAGCCAAATTAGAATGTTTCTGAACTGGTGATGCGTTATCTGAGATATTATCATCCATAACCAGATCGCTACAAACACAGACTTATGAGGTCTTAGCGTGTTTGCCTGCTCTGATACCAATTGAAAAAGCGGGGGTCTAACAACCACACCCAATATTTCTCTTAGCAATCTGTATGGACTAACTCCAATATACTTTCAAGAGAATCAACTAGATAGTCAGACTCAATCTTAAGAAAAGTATATTCAAGAGTTATATCTCTATTTCTCAATTCAATCCGCAATCAAATAAATAAGAATTCGCGAGCCCGATTAAATAAGAGAAATAACTTGGACGGTATCACAAACCAAAATCCAAGTGTCAATCAATTCGATGAACAACCCAAAGTCCGGATTCAAGAACTGATTGAACTTAATGCACAACCTATGATATTTCAATTATATAAACAAATATAATGCGGAAAAGAAATAACACAAACACCAGAAGTTTTGTTAACGTGGAAACCGCAAATGCAGAAAAACCACGGAACCCACTCCATATTTGAACACCATATTGTATTAAGACGCTACAGACATTAGCCTACTACCAGTTAACTTCGTACTGGAATGTAGTTGAGCCCTAAGCAATCTCACACTGATCAAGGTACAGTTGCGTTCCTTACACCTCTTGAACCACGCCGGATTCTACGCACTTGATTCCCTTAGCTGATCTCACCCACAACTAAGAGTTGCTACGACCCAAAGTCGGAGACTTGATAAACAAATATGTCTTACACAGAAAAGTCTATTGAATAGATAAATCTATCTCCCATAGATATACCTATGAGTTTTGTTCCATCTTTTGATAAATCTAGGTGAACATGAACCAATTGATAAACCAGACTTATATTCCCAAAGAACAACCTAGTATTATCAATCAACTCATAATAATCTTAATCGATTAACGAAACAAGATATTGTGGGATCACAAACGATGAGACGAAGATGTTTGTGACTACTTTTCAATCTTGCCTATCGGAGAATAAATCTTGAGTCTTAAAGAAGATAGTACTCAATCACAATAGGAAACAACAAGATCAGAACATGCAACTACACAGAAAATAGTTGGGTATGGCTTCAAAATCCCAATGAAGTCTTTAAGTCGTTAACCTAGAGAGTTTTAGAAAAACCTACGGTTAAAGGAGAATCGCCTCTAGTTGCAACTACTATCACACAAGAGGTGTGGGGATTAGGTTTCTCAGTTGCCAGATTTCTCCTTTATATGGTCTTCAAATCAGGTTTGCAATCAATGTTACCTTGGTAACAAAGCATTCAATATTCGCCGTTAGATGAAAACCTGATTATATTCAAGTTAATATCTTCCAACCGTTAGATCGAACTTAGCTTGTTATACACAAATGAAATGTACCATCATTTAGATAAAGGTAACCATACGCAAACGTTTACACTTAGTTGGTTCAACAATAGTTAACCAATGGTTCGCTATATGAGCACTTTCATATCGACCTTATTCATCTTTATCATAACTAGTTCAAATGACTCAAATGAAACTAGTTAGAGAGTTGTTCAATTTCTCATATTCTCATAGAAGTATATAAGAAACAATTGAAGCAAAATCGATTTTGATTCACTCGAATCATTTCATAAACATTATAACCATGGTTTGCAAAAGATTGCATTCCTTATTATATAAATATATTAGTTCATGAACAAACCGATATTAGAACATAACCTACTTAAGTATGCAAACGGGTACGCGTACCTAAGTAGCCGGACTGAATTTGGTTACGCCAGTATGCGTACGAGTACGCATATACCATATTGCACTTCCAAACTCCAGCAGAAATTCACGAAACTTGAACTTCCGCCAGTACGCGTACGGGTACGCATACTTAATTCCCGGACTTCCAACAATCAACCAGTACGCGCACAGGTACGCATACCATGGTTTCCGGTTTTGTACTTTACACAAATGTGAATATACATTATGTTTATGTCCAATCATGGTTACATGTTCTAAACCCTCATTTCAATCATTGAAACATTCTTGGAAGACGACAATAGTTGTCTCAAACAAATTATTAGCTTCAAAGCAATTTTCAAGTAATCAAATGATCAATACGAAACATTCCGAGTCTACATCAAATGATTGTCTCACACAAATCATGTAAGATGTTACAAGGCGATTTTCACATGATCATCTTTTGACTTTCGTCAAGAATAAAGATGAACTTGGTTAAAGCGAAAGCTTACCAACACATATTTCGAGAAATATATAAGCGAGATAAACTCGGCTCGAAATACCAAATGTGTATAATTGAAGTCTATATAGCCATACGATTTTATTCTAAAATAGGATATAGAGTAGATAGACTTTTGAGTGATAGATGAGTTCATGTCTCCACATAACTTTTGTTGATGAAGTTCCACAATTTCTCTTGAATAGTACTTCGTCTTCATTCGATGAGCGCCGTGAAGTCTAAAGCTCAACTACACTTACTATCCTAATCCAATACTTAGATATAAAGATACTAGAAATCAAGACCTATAGTTTTGGCAACTAAACTTGACAAACAAGCTTGAGATATCAATTGCGAGTTCGACCGAGCAGTGCTCTAACAATAAGTTAGATTGGCTTTACCAAAAACCTTGCATAAGTTTGTTATTGGGTTCACCGTAAATGAAATTGATATGGCATATAATTTAGAGTGTATTATGTCATTAGTCGTGACCTGTATGCCCCTAGAGTTGGAGGATAAAAATGTTTAGATCAATCACGTTTTTCCAAGCTAGAACAAGACCACCACTTTTTTCCAATACAAGGAACATTATAGGTACAAGGAGAACCCATATTTCTTAACTTACTAGCAGCAGTATCCCTTTTCATTTTTGTTCTCGATAAGAAAACAATGTCAGGGTTGATGTTCTTGAAAAGCAGACACAACTACTTATTAGCAGATTTTTTCCAAGGACATGCACATTCCAGCACAACATATTCACATTATTAACAGGACAAATACAATAAGTAGTAGATTGAAGATTTTCAAAATCAGTTATGGGGAAAGGAGTTGATTAGTTTACCTGATTGGTAGAGTCACCACTACCATTGAGTTGGGTATTTGTAAGATCACCACTATGTTGAGAGTTATGGACAGTAAAAAGGTTCGGAGTGGCGGCCTCATGAGAAGAATTATCGCGGACATCATTGTTGTTCGAAGAATCGCGATTTGGTTCAGTGAAGTTACCATAAGGATTGATTAAATAGTGGGTACTGGAAGCACATTGAATTGAGTTTATAGGTGGTAGAGTACTCAAATTGGTAATATGATGGCAAACACTGTTATAATTCGGTTCAGTGGGATCAATTGATTTGCGTGGGATGACAATAACACTATCCAGATTAGGCTTGGAAGGTTTGATTTTCTTTCTGAGACCATCTCTTGGATTAATTTTACATTTAAGATGAGACAAAACATCATGTTCAACAGCAAGAGAAATAACTCCATCCTTAGAGGGAGTTGGATACTGAGTGGTAATGGCTGAGCTCTTGAAACGCCTGGTTGAGTTAAAGGTACAGATCAGACCTTTGACCACCGCTTCAACTGGTTCATGACTAACCGGTTCAACCGATTTTTCAGATTGAAGACTACTCTATTTGGGGATAATTGGTAATCAATTAGACAAAACCGTAGGAGAGTAATCTTGAACCGGGACCATATCATAAATCTTAAGAGATGGAGATATACTGGTAAAAGGACCCATCTTCATATTTATTTTCAGAGTATCATGCTCTTCCTGTTGAGAATTTTAATATATAACAATAGCTTTACCCTTGGCATTATCTTTCTGATCATACACTTCATGTTGGGTTTTCACAATGATGTCAAGATTTTCCTTTGAGTGTTAATACTCGCAACATCAGATATAGATTCAGCAGAATGGACTGGTGGCTGGGGTGGCATTAATCTGGAAACTCTTGGAAGTGAATACTTCATACTTGAAGATTGATTGGAAGATCCTTCCAGAGTGTTTTGCTTTGATTGAAATATTGGACATAAAGCATCTTTATGATCAATGATACGACAAAAAGTACAAAAGTATCGTGGTACCATGAAGTATCTGCACTCAATCGGGAAAAAATCTATTCTTCCTCTTGTAACCAAAGGTATTCCCGTTGGTAGAGGTTTGTGAATAGGATTCTTCATGCAGACTTTAACATTTTTCTTTAAAGAATGATTTGCGTAAGGATCATTAGATTCAACCATTTCTCCCATCTTGAAAATAAGTTTATGAAGATCTTCAAACTTAGTGCATTAGTTTGGAACATTACACAGAATAAGCCACATTAATATCAAAATAAATTTGGCAGTTGACAGACCATCCAGAAGGAGGGACGACTCCTAAGAAAATGAGATAACCACAAGCAAACCAATGACTTTGAGCATTAACCTTTTTAAAATCGTTTTCAGCAAGGAAACGAATTAAACTTTGTTTCGTAATCCACTAAAGGTGGTGACCGTTGGGGATTGAACCAGCAGCCATTGAGTGAAGATATAATTTCTAATAAGAGTTGTAGTAACTACGGTTTCACTGCATATATAACCAACTATACACCATTTCCAGTTAGAATAATTCTCAGATAGGATAATAGTTTTATCTATGTATACTGGTTTAGTAAAAGTTGAAGGGAGATTAGTAGGAAGAACAAGCGTATCAGTCATTTGAGTAGATAGGTTTTGAATATCTTTTTAGCTGAAATAGTGGTTTCAAAGTTTTTTTTGTTGTCCCATTGGTAGAGAGATAACTAGTAGCTTATTAAAATAGGGGATGAAGGTTATGATTTATTTATTTATTTATTTTTGGAAAATATTGAATATATTAATAGTACCGATTCAAACTCGGATCATCATTACATGGTTTCTCTATTGGATAAACAACACTAGTCATAACAGTTACATCAACTCTACAAGTTTTCCATTGCATCATATTAATCGATTCTACCATTTCAACCCTAAACAGACTAGTCTTCCCAATAAAACAAGAACAAGGTACAAGGACTGGTTCAAATGGTCCAGTGAGTTTTGATATAAACAAAATCCAACAAAGTAACAACAATACATAAAGAAGTTGTGTTAGGATCTTCAATTGAAGATCCAACCATTTCTCAAAGTTTTTTATGAAAAATAAACTATCTAATCTAAAGTAACTCCTGAAACTAAAATACCCTCTGATTCTGGAAATAACTGAATCGGTCGTCGGAATCGGTCAGGATCTGGAATGGAATCGTGTTTGTTGTCACCATTACTGATGTAGCGTCTTTAATTTCTTTAGTTGTTGTGTCTGTTGAATTTGTAGCCATAGTTCCAAAGTTGTTCCTAATATTGATGTTGCAGCAGAAGTTGGTGATGAAATTCTTTTGAGAGAACCCAAGTTTTGCTTCTTGAACACCACCATTAAACATGCCAGAGAACCAGAAGAGATCCATGAATAATACCCAATTTTAGTATCAGATTTAAAACCTAAAAAGGAAGAAATAAATTTCTTTGAATAAGCAATTACAAGCATCTAAACAAGATTTTCAAAAGGACTAGAGAGGAAGAGAGATTAAGATGTTGTTGATCTGCCCAGATCTGCTCTCACGGAGCCGATCTGGGCAGATTTGGTTTCAGGCCGCGGTAGGATTTAAAATCGTATGAGAGAAGGAGAAAATGTTATGATTTGTTGAACTGGGTATTTGAAATGAGTGATTGAGAGATGCTGACACACATATATTTGGATGAGACAACACTAGTTCAATATGTAATATGTTCCATGAAAATGACAAAGAACATTTATACGAACAAAAATACAAAATTATTGAGTTTTCAAGGTTGAATCCTTAAATTGGGTAATATCGGAAGTTTGAATACATTCCTTGTGGGTATGTAGATAGGTTTTAAGTCACACAGCTTATGTGGTCCGAAATACCCTTTCTACGTTGACATGCCACTTTGTAGGTGGTATGATGACAACAACTCCTCAAATAAGTAACTTCTTTTTTCACGTGAATACAATCCACCAATCTAAAATAGACAAGATTGATGATGATTCTTAGAGATTATAAAATTTCCACATGACGTAATTAAGCTTGATAATACACGAAATCTTTCCATTTAGATCCTTTGATGAGTAATATGATATGTAGTTTAGCCTATAAGGGGGGTTGCACAAACCTCCAACTGCCATTAATGTAGTTAGGATTTGAAAGAAGGAGTGAGTTGAAAATAAATAAATATTGGGGGATTTAAAAGTGGGTGATGGGTGGATGGGATAAATTTTCCATTGTGGTTATGCATGTAACACATTTTCAGATACCCAAGTGGAGAGTTGCTTGGAAAATTAAGGGGCAACTGGTGGTTGTCAAGGAACCTACCTAGAATACTTAGAACCACAATGATGCCTCTCAACAAGTACTGCCTAGACAGAATCTGTAAAAAATCAAATATTTTAATTAGTATCATAATGGACTCGTAGAAATTAGGTGACCTTCCTATCGCCCTCTTAATTGTAGTTCTGATAGGGATTAGGATATATACAAAACGTCTCGGAAAAGACTTTGAAGGATTAAACTTGAGGAGTAATGATGGTTGTGGAAACTAAGCGCACGGCCTTAAATAGACGTGAATTTCCAAGAAACAATACCTTTCACCCAACCCCTTAAATGACTATTAATGACATAATTTGGGTGTTTACACAAGGGATTTAGAAAGATGAATTCTTAACTACAAAGAATTAACCAAAAGAGGAAAGAAATTTAGGAAAATTAGGGGTTTGTTCCAATGGAAAACAAGAGAGATGATGGTATTGATGCTCCCCAAACATCAGCCTCATATGACTACGCAAAGTGCATATACAGTTTCCTTAGAGAGGGAGAAATGGTTTATCTGGAAAATTAATTAGAGGAAGAGATAAATCGAAGAAATCGTAGAGCTGAATATGAAAGAGGAGGGCAAGAAAATGAGTTGAATATGCACTATGGAATGAGAAAGTCATTGTAATAGATGCTCAGAAATATACGGGAGAACTGGTTTATCTGAAGAATTAATTAGAGGAAGAGATAAATCGAAGAAATCATAGAGCTGAATATGAAAGAGGCGGGCAAGAAAATGCAGTTGAGTATGCACTATGGAAGGAGAAAGTCATTGTAATAGATGCTCAGAAATAAAGAGACAGGGAGGAGAAAAGAGAGAGGTTGGATTAGTGGGAAAAGAGAGATAGTGAGACGGAAAGTGATTTTGAAGAAGTTGAGGAGACTGGGATTATTGAAGATATTGAAAGGTATGAACGTGATGTAAAAACTGGGGAGAAGAGGAGGAATATGGCATAAAAGTATGAAGATGTATGGTGAACGTTATTTGGCTGAGAAGGTTGATCCTCCGATCTTGGGAAAACCATCCGAGAAAGACTAGATGTTGATTCTGAGAGTGAGAAGATTGAAGTTATAAATGAAAATGGAGATCCAGAAATATAAGGAGAAAGTATGTAGGAGAATGAAGAGGATATTGAGGACAACGAGGATGCATCTAATGGATATGGACCTGCTGCTTCTAGTGGTAGTGATGATGGTGTTGATACTGAGGAAGAAGGATTTGGTATTGAAGAGGATGGCTCTGAGTAGTCATTTCCGGGAAGTTAGAAAGACAAGGTTCTTTAGGTTTGGTGGTAAACTTAAAGATAACTAACAAGTTTTTCATCAACCCGTCTTTCTGATTCCTTCAATTAGTCTTCTTGATGCATGAGTTGTGTTTCATAAATTTTTTTTGACATGTGGTCTAGGCAAATGATGTGGGAAGCAGTTTTCATGAATCTGTGATAGAAGTCTTGAATATGTATGCTTGTTTAATGTTTTTGTAGCTGGTTTTTTGTGACGGACCGGAAAATTACGCCTAGCACGCCTGGCAGCACAGGCCATAACTTCCTCGGTGCGTCATTATTAAACTACTTACCGGTCTTAAAGCTAGGCAAATGCACGTCCATTTGCCCTTGCAACCATGCTCGAAGAGCATGATGCAGCTAACCAAGCTTCCACACCATTCCATCTTACCCCCTGTTCTACAAAGAGTTTAAAGCCATTGAGGCTATGGTCGATGCATGTTTATGTGCATCTCTGGCCTTTCGGCCCTTTCTAGGCATAAAACAAGACGTGAGCTTGCGCATATGCCATTGTGGCCTATTTCCAACTCTTTAATTAGATTAGGCATTGCTGAGTGTATGCACTTGCCTTTACCTTTACGAGGGTACATCAACCTGGTTCATGTCGTACCCTCTTTAGGCTTATGCAAGCTCCCCGCTAACTTTCATATCGATGTAGCTTACTTTCGAGGCCATGCCCAAGGTGTCATTGGTATATGCCTAAGTGGAACACCTTTATATGAAGTATGAGCATCCAAGAAATGAAATGCAACTTTCTTGATCAAGTATGGCCACAATCATCTCTTGCATCGCAATACCGAGCCAAATGATATGAGAAGCCAATATGTCGTAATTATATCACAATTACATGATATGAGCGACAAAGTGTTGGACCGACAATGCTGCAACTCATTGCGGCTGCCTATAGACCGTAGTTCATCCTCGAAGGGACAGAAACTTTAAGCCAACTCGTTTTGCAAGGCCGTGGCCAAGCAATAATAGTAATGGCCTAGTCCGTGTAGGCCGTTCCATCAAAATACGTCCAAGTGATGCATATTTAGTTCGTGACATGGCATAGTGATGCCTTAGCATCATATACCCCATTGGCAAGGCTACACAACTATAATTGAGGCCTAAGTATCATTTATACTCTTTTGGCTAAGCTATGAAGCTTATTTGGTGCATGGTCCGCATATGCACCTTCAACCAACTACCCCTCCCTATATATGTTAACTTGACATTTTTACAACTCAAATTAGAGGAGCAAAATTCATTCATCAACTCTCAAGGACGTGATGGTTGTACATGACTACCTTGGCCAAATGCAATATACGGCCGTGATAGTTGGCCAAATGCAATTTCCGGCTTTGGCCCATAGTTGGCCAAATGCAATATAGCTTGGACAAATGCAATTTACGGCTTTGGCCCATAGGCCACTCTATAATGTCCAACCATATTCGCTATACATTTCCAAGGACAACCTGCTCTTGGCCTATTGCGATATTGGCATAGGCCAATGACATGCGCAATACGCCATTGTGGCCCTACTTTGTTTAGGCGAGCTACCCAACTGGCCTGAAGCAACTTTGGTGCGAGATTGACTCTTGGCCAATACAACTTACAACTTGTACCATCTTGGTGTGATATTGTCCATTGGCCAATATATCTTCGTAATGCGCCTTACTTAGCGCCATATTGGCTCTAGGCCAATGTTCCTCTTAACACGCAATGGAGCTCGAGATGAAGCTTCATCTCATGCTATGGCGTATCATTGAGCATGCGCCATGCTAAAAACACGGGGTGTTACATCATTCACCCCTTTAAAGAATTTCGTCCCCGAAATTCAAAATAAAAACTATTATGGACAAACTTTTCGGTTTGGATTCCTGAGAAAAATTCCCATACCAGATGCTCAGAAATCACGGGTTTCTTCAAGTTGTCATGAACAACAATTTAGAACTTCTGAGTAACCGTTCCATACCGCCTGCCCAGGAATCCAAAAGTTCCCACAACATTACCGAGAATATCAAGTTGGCCAGTTGCCAAAAGGATATCTCAAACAGGTATCCCGAATGACGTCCCATACCACCAGTCAAGAATCCCTAAAATTCACGAAGTTGGAAAATGTCATCGAGATGACAAGCAACATCTTAACGCAACATTGTGAGGACCCAACTCTAATGCCATTGCAGTAGGATGCAATCCACCGTCCTTGACGGATTTCCATTTGCCCATCATAATCGGTTGCTAGCCAACCTGACAACGCACACTGTCCCGGACGGGTGAGGGGTGATCAATCCCTATGACAGTGGTAGTAGGATACCAACCAACTGTCCCAGACAACACCGTCTTAGAAGCATTTTATGGAAAACTCACATCGGTTAAACAAGCTCAACTCTATTCGCAAAGTAACTGGTATAGCAGTTACAAACTCTTTTCGCGCAAAAGTTGGTCTACTCTGCAACTTTATTTCCTTTTAAAGGAAAATTACTCGTTGAAGAGTCCACTCCGCACAGTCCCTAGAGTTATCTCAGAACTTGCTCTGATACCAACTGTGACGGGCCGAAAAATTATGCCTAACACGCCTGGGCACGCACGCCATAACTTCCCCAGTGCGCCATTATTAAACTACTTACCGGGCCTTAAAGCTAGGAAAATGCACGCCCATTTTCCCTTGCAAGCATTCTCGAAGAGCATGATGCAGCTAACTGAGCTTCCACACCATTCCATCTTATCCCTTGTTCTGCAAAGGGTTTAAAGCCATTGAGGATATGGCAGATGCATGTTTATGTGCATCTCTGGCCTTCAGGTCCTTTCTAGGCATAGAACATGACGTGAGCTTGCGCGTAGGCCATTGCAGCCTATTTCCAACTCTTTACTTAGATTAGGCATTGCTGAGTGTATGCACTTGCCTTGCTCTTGCCAAGGGTGAATCAGTCAGGTTCATGCCGTACCCGTTAGGCTTATGCAAGCTCCTCTAATTTTCATATCGATGTATCTTACTTTCGAGGCCATGCCCAAGGTGTCATTGGTATATGCATAAGTCGAACACCTTGATAGGAAGTATAAGCATCCAAGAAACAGAATGCAGCTTTCCTCATCAAATATGGCCACAATCATCTCTTGCATCGCAATACCGAGCCATATGATATGAGAGGCCAATATGTCGCAATCATCTCACAATTAGATGATATGAGCGACAAAGTGTTGGACCGTAAATCCTGTAACTCATTGCGGCTGCCTATGTACCCTTCCCTACTCAAAAGGGATGAAGCACAGACCCCAGTTCATCCGCGAAGGGGCAGAAACTTTAAGCCAACTCGTTTGCAAGGCCGTGGCCAAGCAATAATAGTAATGGCCTAGTCCGTGTAGGCCGTTCCAGCAAAATACGTCCAAGTGATGCATATTTAGTTCGTGACATGGCATAGTGATGCCTTAGCATCCTATACCCCATTGGAAAGTATACACAACTATAATTGAGGCCTAAGCATCATTTATACTCTTTTGGCTAAGCTATGAAGCTTATTTGGTGCATGGTCCGCATATGCACCTTCAACCAACTACCCCTCTCTATATATGTTAACTTGACATTTTTACAACTTAAATTAGAGGAGAAAAATTCATTCATCAACTCTCAAGGACGTGATGGTTGTACATGACTACCCTGGACAAATGCAATATACGGCCGTGATAGTTGTATTTCCGGCTTTGGCCCATAGGCCACTCTATAAATAAACTCCAGAGCCTAGAAATTTATGTTTATTAAGGATGTCACTAACCAATCTAAGTGGATGGAAGCATCTTGGTTATAGGAGTTGAGGAACCAATCTTATTAGATGGAAACATATAAAGAGTCTATTCATAAAAGCACAGAGCTCAGGTGTGTTAGAATTAAAAAAAAAAAACATGGTAGTTTCGCCATATCTCGTTGAATCCTAATCCCTTTGTTTTTATTTCTTAAATGATATGGTGGGGCACACGATTCAAGTTGTTATCATTGCTAGGTGAAATAGAGTGGTTGAGATACAAAAAAAAATTGAGACCAGACCATCAGACCAACCGGAATAAATTCAATAAAGTCGACCACTGGTGCCCTTGTATATGCCAGTTGTGTTGACCTAGAGTTAGGTTTATCGACCACTGGTCCCCTTGTATATTCAAGTTGTGTTGATATTAGTCAGACCGGTATCTCAGTCCATTAGGATAGGTTCATCTTGGCAGAGGTCTTCAGACAGATACGGGAAACACCGTTCACTTTAAACCATCTATTTTTTTTCTCTTTGTCCATCTTCTTAATTTTTCCATATGATTGGTTGACTCCGGTTATGATGTCCAGAAACTATCTGAGTAGAGCTATGTCACTTATATATGAATTTTAGTATGCTGAATGCAAACTCGTGTACAACAATTGGAATTTCGCATCAGGGTACTTCCTCCTATAGTCAATGATTGTATGCCAACCAAGGAGATTCTTTAGTGCCTTCCAAGGTTCTGCATAGATGGCTAGGGTATGGAGTAAAGGTTTTGTGGGTATACCTCTGGTAAACCCTCCGGAGACAACACTCCGCCGCTAAGGCCACCTAGCGGTTTAACGGCTTGCTGCACATGCTAAGTGTAGTCATTTTATTTTCTAGATTAGATTTGCTCGAGGACTAGCAAATAATAAGTTTGAGGGTATTTGATAGACACATTTTTGTATCTAAGTTGTCCACAATTTTCTGTATTTTTGGTACTCGATTTTGTACTTATTATGGTGTTTTCTGTGTTTTTAGGTATTTTTTAGAAATGAACATTGTGGGAAAAATCGGCTCAAAAAATTACTCGGAGCACCCCCCCAGAGGACAACTACTAAACGGACTCTCAGTTTGGATAAGGGGCACCTAGTTACTAAAGGGCAACTTCTTCACTATTTGAACCCCAAGACGCCTCCCGTTATTCGCACCCTTGGTTTGGTTAGGGGCACACCCTTCTTCATCGTTCAAACATGAAATATGGCGGGAAAGTTGATTATTCACTGCAGAATTTTCTAACTTGATTTCGATCGAGATTTTGGGAGATATTTTCGTTGGATTTGGTTATAATGATCCTGTTTCCTTAAAACAGGAAAGCTAAAAAGGGAGATTTCACCGAGTTGAAGAAAAACAGAGGTCACGACAATATCTTGGGTATTCCTCTCACTTTCATGAGTCAGTTAAGATATTTTTGGAAGATTTCGTCTGCTGGAGAAAGTTTGACTCAATTCTAGACAAGATTATTGCATGCTTGGAGCGTGGAGTCAGCTGGAAAACGCGTGAAGGAGTTAATTTGGGAAATTATTTCCGCGACTTCATGAGAGTTATTACAGAGATTTTAGAATTTATTACGGGAGATTCTTGGTGCAGTGGTGTATATAAAGGGTGTTCGTGGTTCATAGAAGGGTTATGGAGAGTTGGGGAGCAGTTAGAACGAACAGAGAGTCGAGAAATCAAAGTTGCAGGAAACGCCATCTGCTGCTGCATAGCTGAAGAACACGAAGAATAGACCAACCAAGACAGTCGTTTATCAACAGTGATAACGACACACAGCCGTGGGTCTTAGAAGCTACAGTCTCAGCGGCTGTTGCGCAGTAGTCGTTTTGCTACAGTGACAACGACAGTTAATAGTTATCGTTCTCTGTAACAATTGAGTTTGTAACAAATATAAGTGTTACAACCCGATTTTTATTATTTTCTCATATTTCATTATTGTGAACACCCTTTTGAGCAATGGAAAATTCCTTTGAGTGTGTTTTCACCATGCGGAGCTAGAATCCATCACTGGGACGATGGAGGAAGTTGTTTTTCACCCATGTGGTAATTAAGTTAATTGTTTTATAACTATTTGCATAGAATTTAATTGTTTTATGATTTCTATTAATTATTTGTTATTTTGTCGATGTCCCATGCTTAGTTTTAATTACTTTTGATGCGTCATGCTCACAACTTACAATTAATGTTTTATGAAATCTACTTTGGCAAAGAATAAAGTTAATATTTCTTTTATTTTGAGATATAATTGCCTAGGATTAATTTCTGAACCACTTGAATATGAAAAACAATGAAATCCTGAGTCCCAATAAATTCTTCATCATGTGACAATATTTTGTATATATTTTTCTTTTATTTTAGTTTATTAATTCTTAAAATCAATCTCATCAAGTCCGAACGAACGAAAACTCTACTTACCACTATATAAAAATACCATCATATACCCACAAAACCTTTACTCCATACCCTAACTATCTATGCAGAACCTTGGAACGCACTAAAGAATCTCCTTGGTTGGCATACTTATTGACTATAGGAGGAAGTACCCTGATGCGAAATTCCAATTGTTGTACACGAGTTTGCACTCAAGCATACTAAAATTCATATATAAGTGACAGAGCTCTACTCAGATAGTCGCATTATGGACATCAATATCCGGAGTCAACAAATCACATGGATAGATTAAGAGATGGATATAGAGAAAAACATAGATGGTTTTGATGTTGACTAGGTGAACGGTGTTTCTCATATATGTTTGAAGGACACTGCCAAAATGAACCTATCCTAATGGACTGAGATACTAGTCTGACTAATATCAACACAACTGGCATATACAAGGGAACCAGTGGTCGATAATCCTAACTCTAGGTCAACACAACTGGCATGTACAAGGGTACCAGTGGTCGATTTTATTGAATTTATTCCCGCTGGTCTAATGGTCTGGTCTCAATTTCGTTTTTTTCTTTTCATAATAATTCTTTTTTTTTTCTTTCATTTTTCATTTTTCAATTTTTTTTTCATTTATTTTTTTTGGTATATCAATCACTCTATTTCACCCTAGCAGTGGTACCAACTTGATTCGTGTGCCCCACCTAATCACTTAGAGAAACATATTTTAAAAAGAAAACAAAATAAAAATAGAAGTGAAAATGACTCAACGAGATATGGCGAAACTACTATGTTATTTACAACACCTGAGCTCTGTGCTTTTATGAATAGACTCTTTAGATGTTGCCATCTAATTAATCATATTGGTTCCTCAACTCCTACAACCAAGATGTTTCCATCCACTTAGATTAGTTAGTGCCATCCTTAATAAGCATAAATTTCTAGGCTCTGGAGTTTATTTATTGTAACTTAAAACTAACAAAAAGTTTCTTCCCCACCCCCAAAACTTAAATCTAACATTGTCCTCAATGTTATAAGATAAAATTAAAAGCATGAACAAGGAGAAATTGTTACCATTTGAAGCAAAAGAGTTAAGGAAAGATATTACCTTGTCACATGAGCATTTGATACTTCCCAAGAAGTGTTAAGTTTAAAGTCTTTAGCCAGACGTTAAATACCACAAATGTCTAATTACCTTTCAAATCATATATCAATAGTCAAAATAACTGTGGGTCAACAAAACCAAATAAAACTGCCACAATTATGAGACAACTGCAGTGGATTAGAAAAATGAACAGACATAACACAATCTGATCAAAAACTTCTTGCAAGACAACTGCTTTTTTCTGTGGCGTCCACTTAGGCTTCATATGAGTGTCTTGAAAAATATATTCATCCGAACAACAGGTCTCTAATGAATGAATTTCCTCCTGGACAATATCAGGAGGATCAGGTTGCGGAATCGGAAGAGACTCGGGTAATACCTCAGGTACACTAGGCTCGAGTCTCAAGTTAAGGACTTCTAATGGGGATACTTGAGTATTACTACCCCCAAACTTAGAATTTTGGGTGTCTCTAGATAGAATTGTCACAATATTCCTAATTTCTAGATCACCAGGTTCCTGAAAAAGGTCAATTGCTTTCTCTAAATTGTAATCAGGTGGTTCATCCTTTAAATGCATTTGAGGCATACAAACTGTAGGACTTATATGTTTCACATCCTTATAGTTAACCATAATGTTTCCTTATCGTATTGAAGCACGATTTCTGGCCTACTATCCTGATCGGAAGCTATATTCATAGGAAAAGTCTCAGGTGACCCTAAATGCTCTTCAGGCTCTTCCAAATAAGGGATTAAGGTAGATTCGCAAGCTAGTAATGGTTTGAACCTATCTTTCCATCTATCAATATATAACATAGGAATAGAATCCAACATAACATTTAGTTGTTCAATGTTTCTATCATCATCGAAATTCATGCTAAAATGGGCTAGACAACTTTCTAATGGATCTTCTGATATGATGTTTGGTAATGACTCCTGAATTAAGGTTTCTATCATGTTCACCTCTTCAATGCACGTGTCATCTAGCTCAGGAGGTAGCTTATTTACATTAAAAATATTCAGTTCAATAGTCATATTACCAAAGGATAAATTCATGATACCATTTCAACAGTTAATGATCGCATTAGATGTGGGGCTAAAAATGGGCGACCTAAAATCACAGGTATCTGGTTCTCTGGGTCGGGGACAGGTTGGGTATCTAAGACCACGAAATCCACAGGATAAATAACTTGTCGACCTAAATAAGAACATCCTCTATCACACCACGAGGAATTTTAACAGACCTATCAGCTAACTGCAGTGTCATCTTGGTAGGTTTCAATTCACCGAGCCCTAGATGTAAATACACATGATACAGAAGTAAGTTCACACTGGATCCTAAGTCAAGTAAAGATTTCTCTACCCTATGTTTTTTCTATTGTGCAAGCAATGGTAGGGGCACCTGGGTCTTTATACTTAGGAGTTGTGGTATTCTGAATGATCGAACTTACATGACTAGATAAAAAGGCTTTTTTAGTGACACTAAGCTTGCGCTTTCGTGTACACATATCTTTAAGGAACTTGGCATAAGCCGGAAGTTGCCTAATTGCTTCTAGTAATGGAAGGTTTATGGTAACTTTATTAAAAACCTACATTATGTCATTAAAGTTGGATTCACTCTTTGTTGGTACTATTAGCTGTGGAAATGGGGCTCTAGGCATAAAATAGGGCCTCTCAGGAGCCGAATTGGCATCATCAGAAACTTTATCAGTCTCCTCAGCTATGGATGGTCCTGAGGGGTGAACTATAGTATGATCACTATTGGGCATGGTTGCCTTATTGTCTACAACCCTACCACTCCTAAGAGTTCTAATAGCATTCAATTGATGTGATGGTTTTTCACCTACTTCATGAACTCCTCTAGGGTTGGGTTGTGTTTGACTAGGGAACCTACTTTTTTCTCTCAAGGACTCATTTATCAGACTAACCTGGGTTCTTAACTCGGAAATAACTTGACTGTTTTCTTGCCCTATCCTGTTACTAGCTTCTATGCTTTGTGAAAGCGATTGGTGCATATTTTCAGTGTCTCGAATAAACGAAGCGAGAGTTTCTTCTAGGCTTGAAATTTTCTTGTCGGACTGATTCTGAAAATGAGCTAGTCCTAAAATATTCTTAGTATAGCCAAAACCCGGGAGAGCATTCGAATTATTAAACTGACCTTGATTCTGGTCCTTAGACCATGAGAGGTTTGGATGGTTTCTCCAACCATGATTATAGGTTTCAGAATACGGGTCAAATTTCTAACGGTTATCAAATCTAGTGTTATTATTATAAAGAACATTGGCTTGCTCTTCAATAGTCTGGCCTTCCCAAAAAGGCTCTATTCTACCACTAGTGTGACTTAATTCTATAGCTTCTAACCTTTTAGCTATTGCTGCAATTATGACATCTGATTCAAAGCCTCCTTCTATCATATTAATGTTTCCTCTGCCTAGAAGAATTGTTTTCTTGGGTTCCCTATTATTTTCCCATTGGTGGGTCTTTTCGGCGATTTCATTCAAAAAATTCATCGTTGTATCAACAGTTTGGTTTTCAAACCCACAAGTGCATAGAGACTCAACCATGGTTGTTGTCGAATAATCTAAATCCTCATAAAGGATCTGAACTAGCCTAACCTTTTCTAAACCATGATGAGAAAATTGGGCTAATAGATCATTGAACCTTTCCAAATACCTATACAAAGATTCTCCTTCATGTTGAGAAAACGTGCAGATTTGCGTCCCAATAGACGATGTTTTGTGCCTAGGGAAAAAATTGTTCAAAAAGGCAGTTGCAAGTTGTTCATATGTTTCGATTGACCCAGAAGTCAAACTATATAGCCACGATTTGGCTTTATATTTCAGGGAAAAAGGGAATAACCTAAGTTTCAAAGCATCATCATCAAGGTCTCTAATTTTTAGGGTACTACAAATTTCCTCAAAATCCCTAACATGGAAATAGGGATTTTCATTTTCTTTCCCTAAAAATATTGGGAGCATCTGTAAGGTCCCAGGTTTAAGTTCATAATTTGCTTCCGTTTCAGCTAACCTGATACACGAGGGACGAGTAGTCCTAGTCGGATTCAACAAAGCTTTCAAAGTTGCCATTTTTGGCACTATAGGAGTCCTAGGGATTCTCTCCTCAATAAAAGAGGGATGTTCAAAACTAGGTTGTCCAAGAATAGGGGTTTCTAAATTAAGGTAATCAAGATCCTCATTTCCTAATATAGAACCACTAGGTTTTTCTTTAACAAACCGACCAAATGCGTCTCTTTTGCGTTCAGGCATATACAAGAATTCAGCAAAAATCCGTGCACATGCAAATGCTGGGCTCACTAATTTAGGTAAGCTTGGGTTACCACAACAAAATATACCCAAAGGTACGAGGCTGAGGTTTGTGGAATTTCAGATGGTAACTCCCATAAGGCCCAAGGCACGGGTTTAGCTTACTAATCCACGAGTTTTCCTAAACTCGGTGATCTGACTAGGGATGCAATTGGTCTGTGCAACTGTGTTTTTTTCTTTTTTAATAAATAAAATACTAAAAATAAAAACAAATAAAAAAAATTACAAGTCCAAAAATAAATTAAAACTACCAAAGATAAAAGTCCTTAAAAATAAAATCTCCGGCTTTCTCCTTTTATGGCAAGTCCAACTTTTCACCTTTTGTTTCAAGCAAAACCTGCACAACAAAAGCAAAAATATCCAAAGTAAAATCAAAGAAAATAAAAATAAAATAAATATAAAAATAAATATAAAAATCTAAAACCTAAACCTAAAGACAAGTCCCCGTCGGCGACGCCAAAATTGATGTAGTTTTTACAGTGGTAAGAAAAGGTTCGTTAAAGACTTGTAGAGATTTGATTTTAGAATTATAATTTAAAATAGAAAACTCAAGACGATGTTGTTATCAAGATTATAAAAGCACCAAGACTCAGGATTCCACCATTGACCAATTAAGTGATTCAATCTAATCAATATTCATGCAATTCTTTGCGTTTAAAGTGATTCTAATTTATTGCCTCAAATAGATTTTCGAAGTAACAATTGTAAACATCAAGCATGAAACATCAAAAGTCTTAAACTAAGCATGCTCCACCAAAACAAATCACAATCATTCAAAAAAATCAATTTTCCAATATTAGTTCCATGAAATAATCATAAAAGAAATTGCAAAAATTAATTAAAATAGAAATATACCACTTTTCATGGAACAATGGCTTCCTCCGTCGCCTCAGCTAAGGGGTTTAGATCCTCATATTATTCACGTGCTCAAAATAGGTGTTCATAGCTCAAAAAGGTGAAAAACAAGAGAAAACTAATAAAGCAGACTGTTTGCAACGTTTTACAGGCGTTACAAACTGACTGTTACAGAGAATTGTTGCAATATGAGCCGTTACAGGAAACAATAGAAGAGTTATGTTGTAGAATAAAAGACTGTTCTGACACTTCTTATGTTCTTCGTGTTCTTCAGCAACAGCAGCAGAACCCGGTTTCCTGCAACTTCGATTTCTCTGCTCCATGGTGTTCTAAACTTCCCCTAACTTCTTCTAAACTTGAATAGTCCCCCAGGAGATCGAGCAACCTATTTATATCTCGCAAACAATCCTAGAAACCCGATTTAATTTCTCTTTTTCTTTTCGTGGAAGTCACGGAATTTTCACTTTCCTTATTTGATTCACGCGCTTCTGAGATGTTCCAAATAATCCAAACCCTTCATTAAATTGACACAAATCTTAGGGGATATTATTTGGCTTTTAGTCTAACTATATTACCAAGAATCAAATCGTAAAGAGACCCATAACTTTTCTTCACCTCTGTTTTGATCCAACTCGAATTCTAGCCCAACTGGATCCAATACAATGATTATACCAAGCCTGTTTTGCGTTTAACAGGTCCAACCAAACTGAATCCAACGATTGAATCTCTCTTGAGATGGTCAAATTCTTGAAACCTAAATCTGGTCGTGAAATAACAAACTTTCCTGCCTTTTTCTGATTTGAATTTGGGAAGAAAATGACCTGGGGTGCAAATAGTAATTTATGGGGTATAAATAGTAATTCTCATGGTGCCTTTAACAACTCCTCCGGGAGTACTTTTCGAGCCAATTTCCCGCAAGAGCTTATTTCTCCGAAAACACCTGCAAAAACATAAAATAACCAAATAAATATAAAATCGAGCACTAACAATACACATAATTGAGAACAAAATAAACACATAAATGCGTCTATCAGCCACTCCAATTTCCAGCCATGATGGACGTACATTGCCAAGCCCATCCTGCTCTTGGCATGTTGCGATATTGGCCATAGGCCAATGACCTGCGTAATGCGCCATTGTGGAGCTACTTTGTTAAGTCCATCCATCCAACTGAGATTGGCTCTTGGCCAATACAACTTACAACTTGTATCCTCTTGGTGTGTGATATTGGCTCTTGGCCAATATATCTTCGTAATGCTCCTTACTTAGCGCCATATTGTCTCTAAGCCAATGTTTCTCTTAACACGCAATGGAGCTTGAGATGAAGCTTCATCTTATGCCGTGGCGCATCATTAAGCATTCTCCATGCTAAAAACACGGGGTGTTACATTTTTTCCGGGGTTATTTTGTTGTTGATGAAGTTTGTTGTTGTCAATCTGGAGATCTCTTAGGTACTTAGGAAGAGATATATAATGGGGTTTATTGAAAGTGCAGATGTTGATTTCGATTGGAATGAACTGTTTTTTTTTGTACTAATGTTTTGCTAATAAGATATTTAGTTATGGATGTTTAATGGAACAAGTTCAGTTGTTTTAGTTTGATATTATGACTTGAGATTGTGGTTTGATTAAATCAAAGGACTTATGAGGTGTGCAAGGTAACTAATACAAACAAATAACAAGGTATTGATTAATCTGAAGATGAACTGAAACTGATTTTAAGTATGATTAACAGATGAAAGCATTTGAAAAATTTATGGAAAACATACTTATGTCATGATAACGGAGCAAAGCTCAAATTTCGGAGGTGGCGGTGTATAAAATTTAGTAATGTCTAGTTATCTATCTTTCTACTGAATTTCCCCTCCAATTTTTTCTTTCGAAAAAATAACAATTTTAGTTTATTTCAGAAATATAAACGCCTAGGAAAAGAAAAATTCGTTGTCGACTAAACACATAAAACGCTGCGTTTGTACCATCAAAGACACATCGGTTACTTGGTTAGTAGGCCACTTCCTATGGGTGTGGCAAACCAAAGAGTTTTCCATTTATGCACCCACTATGGAGGTGGAAAACAGGCAAAACGACCTGGATAAGTGGAAAAATTTTCACTTAGCCAGGCCAGGTCAAGTTTCTACTGAGCGGTTGAGACTTGCCACTTAGACAGGCCAGGTCAAGTTTCTACCGAGCGGTCGAGACTCGACCGCTCGGTGTAGTTTACACCGTTAGGTGTTTACTATACCGCTAGCGTCTTCTATTAGACCGGACGTCCTAGTCTACACCGCTGCGTAGAATCTGATCCAATGATCATAAATATTCCCCCTATAAATACCACATTCCTCTACCGTTTTAACTCACACCTCCTCTTCTCTACTCTTCACATTTGTTAATCTAAAACAAATTTCATCATCTAACTCTTTCATTCACTCGTATTGTATAATTTCTTTAATATGTCTCAATCTAATACTCAATCTAAACAAAAAAAGAAGAAGATTAGGGGTCCAAAATTTACCGTAATCGAAGATGAAAGCATTTGCAGAAACTATGTGTTCTTTACACAAGATAGTATCGATGGTCCCAGTCAACAATCTAACAAGTTGTGGGATAACATATCTGCTAACTTTCGTCAAGAAACTATGAACATCAACGAGCGTGATGCAAATGAATTGTATGGTCGCTTTGTTACAATCAACGCCCAAGTTTCCTTGTATGTCTCCGCTATAATGCAAACTGCTCGTGGTCGAGAGAGCGGTCATGTCGATGTTGATGTCGAGCGAAAGTGCCCAACTGATTGGCACCATAAACATGGGACAAATTTTTCTTATGAAAGTTGTTATCATATTTTGAAAGTGTTGCCTAAATATAATCCAGAAGTGTTAGCAAACATGCAGAATATACCTGCAAGTTCACCATAACTTCTTCACCTTCAACGCTAGTTTCACAACCATATCAATCATCTCACCCCCCTTCAGAAAATCCATTTTCTTCACCAGAAACCACCGGAAACAACAAATCCAACTTGAATGTCAATACTGCAATTAAGAGAAAATTATTAGGAAGAAATCATGCAAGAGCAGCAAGAAAAGCTGCCCAAGAAGGAGAAGCAAGTGAAGGAGGTAGTAGTACTATGGAAACTTTGATAGAGCATCAGAAGACCGTCGAAAAACAAAGAGTTGTTGACCGCAAGTTCTTGACTAAGGAGATGAAAAAACATCGACTAACTCAAGAAAAATTTGTTTCAGACTATGACAAGAATAAGATTCTAAATGCAAACACCGAAAAAATGAATCCCATACAATTCATGGTATGGGAGATGGAGATGGACAGGTTAACAGAGGAATTGGAAGAAAAAAGAAACAAGAGAAACATGGAAAAACAATTTGGGTTTCAAGATGAAGATGAGGATGATGAATACAATGATGAAGTAGTGCCACTTAATTAATTAATGTATCAGCTTTAATTTTAATGAATATGTAGTAGTTTGGTTATGGTGAATGAAATTGTTATGATTTTTTCATTACAAATTGTTCTACTTTTTTCATTACATTTAAACTTAAACCATTTTTCTTTCATTACATTAAATCCTTAACTTGACAACATCAATGAAAACATTAAGATTAAGCCTAACATCCCGTACGAGTTATTAAAAACTCTTTAAGAATTTGGTAATGTGCTTCGTACTCGAAATATTTTCGTTTCCATCTTCGCCACTCGTCTCGAGTTCGCATTCCCAATTCAGCATTGGTCTCACCTCTAAGACGGTATCGAGTGACAATCTTTTTCATAGCTATAAAATCCACAAGCTCTTTTTTGATATCCATGAATCGGAAAAAAAAATTAGCACGATCCTGATTGTGAGGATTACTTGTCTCTGTGCAGAAGGCATCATGAATTTTACCCAAATAACTCATACTAGGTAAACCGCTCATCCGTCGTTCTTCACCTCTCTTTGAGTAGTATATTACATAGTTTCTACAAAAAGATAAATCTTCATCTTCAGTGAATCTAGGATGATCCATAATCTAAACGGAAGTGTGAGAAGTTTTTGTAGAGAAGTGATGTGTGAGTTTGAAACTGATGAAGTGAAGGTTTTATAAAGGAATGTTAGCGGTAGAGTCTAGACCGCTAACGATTAAGTCTAGACCGCTACTTTTAGAACAGCTACAAAACAAAATTATGGAAAAACAAATGAGATAATTTATGGAACAACAAATGAAAATTAAACAATTTGAGAAAATAAAAATAAATAACAAACAAATAACAAACAAATAACAAATGAAACTACTCAATTCGTCCCCCATATCTTCCAAACTCAGCCCACAGATTCGCTCTGAGATCTTCCCTTAACCTGTTATACAGGTTTCTGTTCTCAATATGAATGGTCAATTGCGCATAGTTCCTTGCAGGTAATCCTCTTGCTGGTATAATCTTAGGCCTTAAGTCTTCATCTTGATGGTTAGTCTAATTCTTATTACGACGAGTCTCCTGGATAACCATGTTATGCATAATGATGCAAGTCAGCATAGTCTTATGCATTTCACGAGCACTTAGACCACGATAAGGCCCACAAATGATTGCAAACTTCTGCTTCAGAATTCCAAAAGCCCGTTCCACATCTTTTCTCAGATTCATTTGTTTACTATTGAAATACGAGTATGAACGACCCATTTCACCAACAGGTGGATGACGGTAACATTGAACTAAAGTTGACCATTTTGGATAAATTCCATCTGCAAGATAATAACCATAAGTGTAGTGATTCCCGTTGATAGCGAAATTTACCTGAGGAGAAATTCCATACTTTAAATCTTCAAACAAAGGCGATTTGTGTAAAACATTTACATCGTTCCGAGATCCTGGGAGACCAAAAAAAGCGTGCCATATCCAACAATCATAAGAAGCAACAGCCTCAAGGATCACCGTTGGTTTTGGGTAGTGACCTTTATACTGACCGACCCAATAGGTAGGGCATCCGGTCCATACCCAATGCATGCAGTCAAGACTACCCAGCATTCTGGGAAATCCTCTTTCCTGATTTTGCTTTAATATTTCTCTAATATCTGCATCAGTTGGTTTTCGTAAATAAGTAGGACCAAAATGATTAATCATTGTTTTGCAAAACAACGCAAGATACTTGTATGCAGTTGTTTTGCTAATGCGAAGGTACTCATCATTAGAATCTGGAGGTCTGTCATATCCTAAAATCCTCAAAGTCGAAGTAACATTTTGTTCAGGGCTATGACCCCTAATATTCAGTGCATCATACTGGGAATTAAATTGAGGTTCTACCTGACAAAGCTCACCAATAATATTTAGCACCAAATGTCTGGGCATGCAGAATCGGCCTTGGAAATTTTCATCAGAGAACACACAGTCAGGAAGAAAATAATCGTGCATCAGCTTCTCGTGCCATTCATCCCGACCACGGTACGTATATCTTCTTGTGAACACTTCTTTTGGCTCTGGATCTCTAGGTATTTGCCCCGATGAATCTAGCTGCATCAAGGTGTTGGTTAGTTCTTTATCTTCGTTTGAATCATCATCAATCTGTTTCAAGGCCTGAACGAATATTCGTTGTTGTTCTTCAAATCGATCCATATGAATACGCACTTCTTCTTCAGAAGAATCCATATCCATTGGGCTGGAAAAAAAAATTAAACAGATGATTATGGTACAAAAGAGTGAGTAAAGATAGAGTTAATGAGAAAATTAGGTGTGATTAAATTTAATTGAATGAGGCGAATTTATAGATAAATGTTGGGGAAAATAGCCGTTAATTCACTCAAATAAGCGGCGATTACAAGACCGACCGGTGTCTCGACCGCTGGCGGTTCAACTAAGACCGGTCGGTGTAGACTCGGTCGTTTGTGTTTTCTCCCATAGTGGCACGGCCAGTTTTCCAGGCCAGCTGGCATGGCAAATGGAGGGTTTAGCCATTTACCATCGGAACCGCCCGTACAATTGAGGCAATCTCATTTTGTAAGGTAATAATAGTCTGGGCCTGGGGTACCATGGGGCGATGATGCGCGGTAATATTTAGTAAAACATCTGCAGCTCATTCTTACGGGGATTGGCATGAAATGAAGTAAACGTTTGCACATACATGAAAATGCAAACATTCACCTAAAACCTGAAATACTTGTTCAGTTCTTCTGAAAAAAAAAGGAAAAGAAAAAGAAAATTCTCTTTAAATTTACAGGGGTTAGTCCACGAGTGAGTTGGAGGGAGTTTAATGTATTTTGAATCTTGGGGATTTGGAGGGAGTGTAAGAGAGTATAGGGAGTTTGAGAGAGTTTGGTGTGTTGAGTGTAGGGAGTTTAAGAGACTCTCCCAAAATCTGTACTTTTTTTGAGAGATTTGGAGTGAGGCAAAAATACACTATAAACTCCTAGAACTCCCCAGAACTCCCAAAAAAGACAAACTCTCTATCATTCTAATTTTTACCACTAACAGGGAGTTTAAGAGTTTCTTTCAAACTTCCCCACGACTAACGGGGTTTTCTAGGGAGTTGGGGAGACTCTTCTAAACTTTCCCACGACTAACGGGGATTTTGAGAAATTCACTCGAACTCCCTCACGATAAACGGGAAAAAACACAACTACACCCAACTCCCTTCGGGACTAACACCCTGTCAGTCTCTTGAAAATCCAACGCTGTGGAGTCTTGTTAAGGATAATACATTGGAGCGAACCCAAATCAACTCTCTGTAAGTTCAATATTCACCAGGATTTCATTATAAAAACCCTAGAATCTGTAGTTTCATCTTCTTCGTTTTGTTTTAATTACATAAAATTCTTCATAGATTAGATGTCCAATTGCGATCCTATAAAACGAATTGGAAATTAGTTTTCATGTCTAGGTTCTGCTTCATAATTGATGTTATTGAGAATGTATATTCAGGTGATCGTCAAGTGTTTGACTGGGTGATTTTGATTCTTATAGTGTGTCTTTGATTTTATAGGATTTGGATAACTCAAATTTGATAATGGATACGGTCAAGAATGTGTTTTCGGTGGATCTACTAGAAAGATATGCAGCAAAAGGTCATGGTGTTATTACTTGTATGGCTGCTGGAAATGATGTTATTGTATTGGGAACAAGTAAAGGATGGGTTATTCGCCATGATTTTGGAATGGGCGAATCTTATGGTTTGTTTCTTCAACAAATTTAGAATAGTTTCCCTTTAATTTGACCTAAACTGTATTTTTGTCTAGTTAATTTTGTGGCTTTAGTCAATTGATATGTCTTTGTTTGCAGATCTTGATCTTTCTGCTGGTAATAGAACTGGAGAACAACCTGTGCATAGAATATTTGTTGATCCAGGAGGTAGTCATTGTATAGCTGTTGTATTTAGTGGTGGAGATGTTGATACATACTATACACATGCTAAATGGAGTAAGCCTCGCATACTAAACAAATTGAAAGGTGTTGTTGTAAATACGGTTGCTTGGAATAGGCAACAGATAACAGAAGGTAATTGTGAATAGTTGGTGTTTTACTTGCCCTTTAGTTTAAAGTTTGCTCACATTGGTTTTGTATTCTTAATTTTGTTTGTCACCTTTGATATTTTTATAAACTTAGCTTCTACACGAGAAATCATTCTTGGGACGGATAATGGTCAGCTTTATGAAATGGCGGTCGACGAGAAGGATAAGAAGGAGAAGTATATAAATAATTTATATGAATTGTCAGAGCTCCCTGAGGCCTTCATGGGTTTGCAGGTATTTATTTATATTTGTGAAACATTCTAGCAAAAGCTAGTTAACCTTTCTCGAAAACCACAGCTATATGCAGCACTTGTAACAACATCCCTGGTAACTTAGCCTGGTAACCAGAGCCATATGCAAAAAGAACTCATTTTCTTCAGTTTCGTGGTTTTTTTTTCTTTTGTTTGCAATGTTCTTTATCCTCTTGCATGCTTTCTTACTCCCTGGGAAGGAGCTATGTACTAGCTCGGGCTATAGCACTGCCCACCGCATCCTGGGAACTTTGGTATTTTCCAAAGGTGTTTTTATGAATAGTTTGGGTTTTAGTAAGATTGTAGTATATCCCACATGAGATTTTCTTTCCAATTCAATAGTAACTTAGCCCACCTAGATTCAACTTCCCAGCTTCATCGCTGCTTGCTCTTACAGTAGAATTATGACCTGAGCTCATCTCACTTGTGAGGGAATTTTTCTGTATTTTCCAGTATTAATAATTAAGGAGCCTGCTTTGTCCTTCAACTTTTTGGGGGCGTTGCAATCTACATGTAGTTATTTCATTGGGCTTTGAATATTGTGCTATTGTTGAAGTGTCTTCAAATTGCTATTGTGTTTTACAGATGGAAGTTGCTTCTCTCAGTAATGCAACTAGATATTACGTGATGGCTGTTACTCCAACACGACTTTATTCTTTTACTGGCATTGGAGCACTGGATGTAAGTAAAGGAATTTCTTTAGGTTTCCATTTCTGTATCTATGTCTACTTGTACATACTAGGAATGTGCATAAAGGTCTCTAGCTCTAACTGTTATACATCTATATTGAAGTACTATCTGGGTTTTTCATTCAAAATTCTCCTAACTGTTAATAAGTAAACGCTGATTTTTTCAAATTTCTGTTTCCAAATGAAAAGAATCTTTTTGAGATAATTGTTTGCACAAAGATTCTGTGATAACTTTATGTAGACTCAAAATTTTAATATTTTCATCCAAATTTCACCAATATATTGATATCTCTTTTATCATATGGAAATTTGATACTTGTTCTGAAACTTTATCTTAATTGATGCTTGTGAATCTGCACTTTCTGCAGACAGTTTTCGCCAGTTACTCAGATCGAGCAGTACATTTTATGGAACTTCCAGGAGATATACCAAATAGGCAAGGTTTTTGATTGACAGCTCTATATTGAAGTTATGACAGCCAGAAACATTCCGCATGTTTGTCTATAGTTTCTTACATATAATAGATGAGTATAGAATATTAAAATACTTATGTTAATTCTTATTCTTGCTCCTATGGTCTTACCAAATATCCAGTACATAATTTTGACTGTAAAGCAAACCATGAAACTCCTAGAACTGTTTCCATTTGTAGAATTTGCATTTTTTATCAGAGTCCATTATATCTGTAGGCATTATCTATATGGTTCCAGATGTTTCGAGTTCAATGTTAGTGTTTAGAAACTTATACTATGCTAAGTGAGTCACATATTTTCAGTTTCATCTCTCATATCCATGTTCCATACTATTTCAACCGCGATTTCAAACACACTTCTCTTTGTAGCCAAAGACGCTCTTCTTTTTAGTTGATTAACATTTACCTCAAGATCGACACTTCAAACCATGTTCAATATATTATGCTAAACGTGGTTGCTATTTACTTGATTTTTGAACTCAGTAATTCTTGACAATTTTCCTCTTATAATTTTTTTGCTTAGTTTAGGAAACTAAAAGTTTTCCTCAATTCACCTGTGCTGCAGTGAGTTATACTTCTTTATCAAGCAACGTAGAGCTGTACATTTTGCCTGGCTTTCTGGGGCAGGTATCTATCATGGTGACCTGAATTTTGGAGCACAACACAGGTAAAATGACACGTTGTACTATGTCATATAACACGTAATAGATAAATTGCTACGATATGGTAAATTTTATGTTTCTCACAGTTTAGATGGTTGCTTCGGGTTTGAATCGATTCTTATTGGTATTTAATTTTGGAAAATTCTTGAGCAGCTCATCCAATGGAGACGAAAATTTTGTGGAGAATAAGGCCTTGTTGAGCTATTCAAAATTGAGTGACGGTGGAGAAGCAGTAAAACCTAGATCGCTTGCTGTATCCGAATTTCATTATCTGCTTCTCATAGGAGATAAAGTCAAGGTGCGGAATAGACACTGTTGCCTCTTTTTTTTGGTCTTAGACAATCAGTCAAAAGAGTAGATTTTACTTTATGAATTTCCCTGTTTGTGAAACCTTGCCATGAATCCTCTATTTTTGAAAAACATGTCAACAAAGAACGCAATATTAATTTATAGCCCTTCAAAAATTGATTTCTCATGGGTTATGAACTTTTAATGGTGTGTAGGTTGTCAACAGAATTAGCGAAAACATTATCGAGGAACTGCAGTTTGATCACGCTTCAGAATCAGCTTCAAGAGCGATTATTGGATTGTGTGGTGATGCCACGGCTGGTTTGTTCTACGCTTATGACCAGAATTCCATCTTTCAGGTTCACTACTTGAGTTAATTAAGGATCTGCTATTATGTCTTTTACCTTCACTAAGATTTTGTGTACTGAGCAAGAGACATTGCAGGTATCTGTTCAAGATGAAGGACGAGATATGTGGCAGGTTTATCTGGATTTGAAGGAATATGCTACAGCTTTAGCCAATTGCCGAGACCCTTTCCAGAGAGACCAAGTATATCTGGTGCAGGTAATGAGAGAAATTAATATTCAGTTGCAACTTAATTAAACATCAGGTAACAGTGACCAAAATAGTTGAGAGAAAAGGAAATATAACTTAGGCAATCTTATTATCTTTGTCATCAGACTTGTAGCTACCCTTCTAATCACAGTTCTCTTTTATCTTCTCTCTTTTGAACATTCATAAGTGTCATAACTTGTTTGCAGGCTGAGGCTGCTTTCTCTACTAAAGATTTCTTCAGAGCAGCGTCCTTCTATTCTAAGGTAAGTCTTTTACTGTACATTTTTCTATTTATAATCTTTAGAAAATTCTCATATATGAGTTACATATTAGACTTTACACTTCAATAACCATAAGAAGTTGTGGGGCCTGGGTGCCTTTTTTTACAGCTAGGTTTTAGACTATGATACTTTTACTGGGGAATTATATCAGGTTGTCTGGCTCGTCGTATTTAAGATGGCCATTGGTTACACTTGTTGTGGGAAGAAAATACCAGTCTTAAGAAGGGATTAGGCAATTGAAAATACATCCTCCTTACTGCTTCCATAAGCATTTTTTTAAAACATGTTTTCTTGAAGTTGTATGGCTTGATTCTCTATATTTCCACAAGATGAATAGTTTTGGTAACTGTCATACATATTTGTTGCAGATCAATTACTTGTTATCATTTGAAGAGATCACACTGAAGTTTATAAGTATTAACGAACAGGTAAGTGATCTTCCATTAAAAATTCAAGTTATATGTCATATCTTAATACCTCTCAGACATGAGATATATCACTATTTTATAAGTAGAGGGTCTAATCCATCTGAGGAAATTATTCTTTCTTATGGTGCATTACGCATTTGGGGACTTAATCTGAAAACGGTCCTTATGGAGTTCGATTGGTTATATCCAGTTCTTCATGATGTTACTAACATGTCCACATCTTTGTTGAGACCCTCGTCTGAATCTGTGGATAGCAAAGGATAAGCTAAGTAACAAAGTATTATAAGGAGATTTCATCTTAGTATGGGTTTGTTACTTGGAGGTTAATTTGAAACTTTATGAAGTTACTATTAGAAGTTAAAACACTAAATGGATAGAAAAATTCACAATATATAAGAGAAACTAAATCGGTAGACATCTTAGGAAGGTCTCATAGCACCAGCAGCTAGCAGCATAAACTTGAAGAAGCGCTTCAAGTGTTTGCAGTCCTTGCTGAGCATCAATTGCAGTTGCAACTAAATTGAAAGATTTTGCTCTATCTGTGTTACTGTTCTAGAAGTTATCTTTCAACGCATTGAAAACCTAGTCTCAGTTTTCTTCATATCATGCTCGAAAGTGCTTATTTCATGTGGCAAGTATTCATGGAAAGATAATCATATCGTATATGCATTATTATATGATAGTAGTCTTGCTGATACCTCTTTTGGGCTTTAGTATTAGTTGTCAATTATTCAATCTTGATGTTACCAATATAAAACTATGTTAATGATCAAGTGTCTTTGTTTTTATTGCAGGATGCTTTAAGAACTTTTTTATTGCGGAAACTTGACAATCTTAGGAAAGATGATAAGTGTCAAATAACTATGATATCCACGTGGGCTACTGAGTTGTACTTGGATAAGGTGTCTTTCTCAACTTCAAGAAACTGATTTCTATCTCGCATACAAACATACATATGCACAGCTCCTTTGGTACTCATGATCACATATGATTGCTTTGGCTTAGTTTGAGGCTGTCTTGTGTTAGAGTTAAACCTTATATCAGTAAGCTTAGGCCTTAATCTTCATATTGATGGTATGAAACTGCTAGTTGTATCATTACACCCTTGGCTGAAGATACCAGGCCTGTAATGAATGGTCGGAGTTATGCGTCAGAACACGTCTAAGTTTCAATGAGGATGTTGCCGTTCAGATTGTCAGTTCCTGACTGATGCTTCCTTTATTTGTTGCAACTTTTTAGATCAATCGGTTATTGTTGGAGGATGACACAGCTTCAAATAACCACAGCTCAGAGTACAATTCCATCATTCAGGAGTTCCGAGCTTTTCTCAGTGATAGCAAAGATGTACTGGATGAGGTGACCACTATGACGCTATTAGAAAGGTATGATTGTGTTGTACACAGTTTACTTACCAAACCTGCATATTCTTTCATGTAATGAGTATTTCCATAGTTGACTGTTAGTTTTCTGCTGCTTATTTTACACGCAGTGCGTGATGGATCTAGACTTTTTCTCTTGGTTGTAACAAATGAGTTTGGGTAAATATTGGTTAAACTCCTCTTGGCTCTTGTACTTCTGGCAGAAGAGTTTTGAGTTGATTATTTGACTTGATTGTTATGACATGGATTAGACTGCTCATTTTAACACTTCAGAATTTAGTTACTTGCATTCTTGTACTCCTTGTGTCTCAGTGATCGGTACTTAAATTCTCCAAACCAAGACTAATCACTATTTTGTTTGATTTGTTTATTGAGACAATGATTGCTCATTTCCATTTGTAGTTCTTTTTTTTTTGTTTCTATTATTTAGTTACTTTCAACTTCTGAAATCGACAAGTCATTTTGTTTCTTGCCTTTCACAATTCTTGCAGCTATGGTAGAGTTGATGAACTAGTCTATTTTGCTAATCTGAAGGAGCACTATGAGATTGTGGTTCATCATTATATTCAGGTATGCATAGTGTCTGCAATACTACTATAATGTTATAAAACATGATTGTAAAATATTGACTGAATATTTGATCTTCGGTAGTGGAGGGTGTTCTCCAAGATTTGATCACAGAATATTGACTGAATCGTAACATATGTCCTAAAATCAAGCAGGCTACCTTATTGCAATCATTGATTTCAGGAGGTGTACATTTTGTGAAGCGTATTGGTTCTCTAAAGTGGAACCTAATCACAATTTGTGCCAATATTGTTTTATACTGTTTTCTACATTTTTCTGCAATTAACTTCTGAGATTGTTATATGAGCTTGGTTTCCTTAGTTTTCATCATCTATCATGATTAGCGTTCTGCTTTTATCTGTTAATCTTGATGGTATTAAAATGACAACCTATACTGTGGCTTGTTTCACCCCGAGGTTCAGTTTTCATGGTTATGCGTGGTTGCTTTTTCATTGCGCACAATTTTGAATTTAATACATCTTACTAGTTTGGCCATTTAGATATCAACATTTCTTTCTTTTTATTCCGTGGCACAATTTTCTCTTATTATCTATAAAATGATGCTCCCTCGATACCTGAAACTCTAGGCAAAGTTTTAATTTCTTAAAATAAGCAGCGGTTGTATCGGGGAAGTGTTGGCGAATCTGTAGAACTGCAAAGTTTTAATTTCTCCTCTGTGTTTGGTTTAGCAAGGAGAAGCAAAGAAAGCACTGGAAGTACTGCAGAAACCAGCTGTTAATGTAGAATTGCAGGTATATGATGAACAATTTCTTTTTGTTTTGCTTTAAGGTTGCTTGATTCGTGCAGTTTATGGTAGACAAATGGACTGAGTACGCTGTTTCTTTATCTTGTGTTCAGTTATGCTGAAAAATAATTATATTCTTCCTTTATTTGCAGTACAAATTTGCCCCGGATCTGATCATGCTTGATGCATACGAAACTGTAGAATCATGGATGATCACAAGCAACCTAAATCCTAGGAGACTGATTCCTGCAATGATGCGTTATTCAAGTGAACCTCATGCTAAGTAATGAGTACTTAAATATAGATTGCATATCTGACAGCATTTGCCATTTAATGTAGCTATGGATATTATTCAGCAGTCTACTACACTAAAAGAATACATGGTTAGACTAAAAGGTGGCAGCCTATAAATTTGTGTACAGAGATGCCTAGTGCGTAGTCCCTTTGCTAGAATTACTGTCTAGACTGAGCTTCCAAAATTTTCTGTTTGCTTAAAGTGGCTAAGTTAGCTATAATGAGAGCCCCCTTACAAAAACAGATGGGGATTAGGCAGTCTAGGTCAAGTACCCCGGGGAATGATAAATAGTGAAACAGCATAAGATAGTGGTGCACACCAACATCCCTTTGGAGAATTCCCTTGGACAGTCTCATTTGACTTTCCTTTTTATGTCCTTAGCTTTTTTTAGTTGATCTGTTATGTTTCATACCTTAGTACTTTAAACCTTTAACTTAGAGTTCTTCCCTAGGAGATAATGTAGAAACAAAATGATTAGTGGAACTTTAACACGGACTCCAGAATGATAAGTTTGTATGGAACTGCTCTCCCTTCCCATGCATGTGTTCGTGGAATATGCTGCATGTTGATTCTCACGACTTTCATGATCATATCTCTTACTTATTTCTCTGACGGTGGATTATGTTGTATACGAGTTTTGAACTTACCACCCAGCAACTTTGCCTACAGGAATGAAACGCACGAGGTCATCAAATATCTGGAATACTGTGTCCACCGTTTGGTCAATGAGGATACTGGTGTGCATAACTTACTGCTCTCACTGTATGCTACACAGGTTGGAAAACCTTACATTGCTAGATTTCTGCTGCTTCACGAGTCTACTGTCTGTTTGTGCATTCTGAACAGAGTTTCAGTTCAATTAACTCAACTCCTGTATATATCTTATTCTTTATAACCTTATACTGCTTATATAACATTATTATGTTTTCGCGAGGTTGCTATTAGGAGGATGATAGTGCACTTTTGCGTTTCCTGCAATGCAAATTTGGAAAAGGACGTGCAAATGGCCCAGAGTTTTTCTATGATCCCAAGTATGCTTTGCGCCTTTGTTTGAAGGAAAAGAGGATGCGTGCTTGTGTTCACATATACAGCATGATGTCCATGCATGAAGAGGCTGTTGCTCTTGCTCTTCAGGTGATAATAATATGTTCTAAGTTGGATCTTATTAACTTGTTGCCTGGATAATTTCCTCAAACTAGAGCTATATAGTGCGATTAATTTGGTTTTGTTCAACGGAAAAGCAAGTAAGTGATTGAATTTTTTTTTTTTTAAATATATATTTTTCCTGATTATTTGCATCATGCTTTCACGGTTACTTGTGATCTTTGTAGAAGTCATTCAACAATTTCAGGAGAATAAGATTGAGAAATTTCATATTATATTTATTATGTTCTGAGGGGTTGGGAGGGTGGGTGGGTATTGTATTACGTGCTTCTGCGAGGAACTAGTAGTTGAAACATAGAGGGGATGTTGCACAATTCTTGAAAATGCTAATGGTGCATGTTAGGCAGCAAGTGTGCATACTCTTAATTTTTCTTTTCTAACCAATTGCATATCCATTGGCGCTCTAGGTTGACCCAGAACTAGCTATGGCTGAAGCAGATAAAGTTGAAGATGATGAAGATTTGAGGAAGAAGCTTTGGCTTATGGTTGCAAAGCATGTCATTGAGCAGGAGAAGGGAACTAAAAGGGAAAACATACGAAAGGCTATAGCCTTTCTCAAAGAAACTGACGGGCTATTAAAGATTGAAGACATTCTACCGTTCTTTCCAGATTTTGCTCTGATTGATGATTTCAAAGTAATGCATTACATAAACTTACATATCCAGCATGTAGTATATGCAATGGTCTTCGCATTTCCATAAATTCCACTGTTGAGTTCATTTGTTTGTCTGGGTATTCAATGTTTTAGGAAGCAATTTGTTCTTCATTGGAGGACTACAACAAGCAAATTGAACAACTCAAACAGGAGATGAACGAAGCAACTCATGGTGCAGACAACATAAGAAATGATATCACTGCCCTTGCTCAAAGATATGCTGTTATAGAAAGTGACGAGGGTTGCGGGGTATTGATCCACTCGATTATGTTCTTTGCATTTGTTTGGTTAGCTAGATCCTAGTGCCAATTATCTGGCAAGTATTTCAAGTTTTGTAGTTAACACTAACTTGTGACAGATTATTTGGACATCCTTAATTCTTATCTATATCTTGCAAGTCATACCCACTGATCTCCTGGATTACTATTTTGCTACAATATTGCAAACTTTATTGCTTGACCTAACATGTAAAATCTTCCTTTCGGCTATCAGGTTTGTAGAAGGAAAATTCTAACTGTTGGAGGGTTAGAACGCGTAGCAAGAGGGTATACATCAGTTGGTTTGATGGCTCCGTTCTACGTCTTTCCTTGCGGGCATTCCTTCCATGCGCAATGCCTTATAGCTCATGTGACACAATCTAGTAACCGAGCCCAAGTAAGTTTGTTTCTTTTACTTAATGGAATCTTCAATAGATTTTTGTATGCTTTCTTTTCAAGTTATTTCAATTAGTTATTCTTGACTCATGATAACTGCATGACAATGGTCTAATAATTCTTGGATCGTGCTATGAAACTTGCGGCCTTATTCTTTGTGGCAAAATGAACCTGTGAATTGAGCATGCGCGTTAATCCAGTAAAATATATGAGAAATACGTCAGTTGGAAAAGATTTCCTCCTTGTGGTCATTATGTACCCACATTTGCTTGGAAACAGACATCCGCAAGACACAAATATGTTTAATTGTTTTTCATCTAGTTTATTGGTGAAATTTCAGGCAGAGTATATATTGGATCTACAGAAGCAACTCAGTCTACTCAGCGTTGAATCCACAAAAGATTCAAATGGCATGGTAACGGAAGAAGAATCACTTACCAGTATGACCCCAGAAGATAAGGTTGACCTTAAAATTCTGGCTGAATTGTTGATTTTGTTTGGGTAGATATATTTAATTTGATATCTGTCATTGTTTTTAAACTGATGTGTTTTCTTCTTGGTTAATGTGTATTGAGCAGCTCCGCTCACAGCTGGATGACGCCATAGCTAGTGAATGTCCATTTTGTGGTGATCTGATGATTCGAGAGATCTCCTTGCCGTTTATACTTCCTGATGAGGAAAACGTTTCTTCATGGGACATAAAAACCCCACAGCTTCTTTCAGGTCAGAAGAGCCTTTCTTTAGTTATATAATAGTCTTTTCTTTTGTATATATTGGGATTGCAATTGTGTAGTGTGCATATAATTTATGTTTTATTTTACATGCAACTTCTATCCTTATCTCTGAGTTTTGATGTAGAGCTTCAGATTGTAAGGTCTTGTGTAGTCTTTCCTTGAGTATCTATATTTAGAATTAAAAACTGAACATTGTACTTCGTTTTTAACAATTGAATATTAATTGTATTGTACCTTAATATATTGACAGTTCACAGTTCATATGTGAAAATGCAAGTAAGATAGAAAACATAAGAACAGTGGCTGTTCTTATGATTTATAGCTTAGAAGTTAAACCAACAGTGAAGAGAATCGTATGAATAGTGTTTTTCGACCACCTTGAATCTGTTTTCATTCAAGTTATTCAGAAACAAGAAAAGATGAGTTATTCCACTCTCAAGTTAGAAACTTAAGTAAATAAATGAAGGAAAAAGCGCATTAGGTTTCTTGCTAGAAAACAATGACACACAAAGTATAAGTTAGTGGGGAAATTTTGTTTTGCTTAGAAGTTAGAAATCAACTTGCCAGTAGTCAACGTCACGGACCTTAATCAAAGGGATATGTCGGTAAATTGCTATGGTAGGGAGTAGTGGGAATTCCATTTTAATTGTGAGTATCATTGATGATAAATAAAGGGGGACTGTAAAGTCGACAAGCACAATTGAAGATGGAACTTAGAAATGAGGTGCCATAATTGAAAATTATGGTAGTACTCTTGTTGATAACCCTAACAACCATAAGAGTACATCACAGTTCCCATTGTCTGATAGGATTTTATTATACCCTTCTTAAAAGTATGTGTATATTGTACTTCTTTGATGTCTGCCTCAAAACCATTTTGTATATCATTATTCTTTTTTACAGCACTCTACTTATCAGATCTACTTTGAATGTAATCTTTTAAGGTTTCTTAGAACATTCAGAGAGGTAACTACACAAGGATCATTCTTTTTCACTCTCATTAATTTTGTCAGACTTGTAAGGTTTTTGTGCAGTTTGATGTCTCGCTTTTTCTTCGTTTTCTCCCTAGCTTTAATAGTAGTAACTGATCGAATTCCTACCGTCATTTACAGAGAGAGTTGAAACATGTAAAGCAGAGTACACCTTGATGGTTGCTACACTTGTCTGTATTTGTGTATCTAATGTCACTTCGTGGTACTTCAATTTTTTTTTTTTATAAAACTAGTAGTATACATCTAGGCATTTTCTTTTCCTTCACTGGAGTTGATCATTGATGGTAAATGAAGGGGGACTAAGGATATCAACAACCCAACTGGAGTTGGAACTTAGAAATGACGTGCCGTGATTGAAATTTATGGTACTCTCCTTGAAAACCCTGATACTGTAAGAGTACATTACAGTTCACTATGTTTGGTAGCATTATGACCCTTCTTAAAAAAATGGGTGTACACTGTACTTCCTGATTATTCTAGTACCTCGAAACCATATGGTTATTCTGTTTTACAGTGCTGCATATCAGATTAATACATTCAGAGAGTTAATGTTATTCTTTTTCACTCTAAGTTTTGTCAGGCTTGGCAGAATTTTGTGCACTTTGATGTCTAACTTTTTCTTCCGCCTTTAACCTACCTTTAATGGTAAGAACTGATTGAATTCCCACCATCATTTTATAGAGAGTTGAAACATGTAAATCAGAGTACACCCTGATGGCTACACAGTCTATCTATTTGCTATCACGTCTTGGTAATAAAAAAAAATCAGAAAAGTTGTGGGGAAGCAGCCATTAACTGGATCTGGGTTGTAGAACCAACTTTCAACTGCTTCACCATCTTTCAACTGCTTCACCATCTTTCAGATTCCTTTTTACCCCTAGTTAAAAGCTGCTAGATTTTCACTCTTCTTAAAAGATATTTTAGTTGTATGAATTATCAGACTCTTTGTTTTTTGGTGAAAAGGGGAGAGTAAAGCTTTTCGCCAATTTGAACAGTTTGTTTAGTGTTTGTTTTGGTCATAAGATTTGTGTCTAAAAATGGGTTATGTTTATGGATGTCTTGCATGTGTATTTTTCTTGAGTTAGGGATTGCTAGGCAGAGCCTTGAAAGGGATTTAGGTAAGTGATCAATTTTTCCAAGCAACCTAAATATAGCTCAACAATTAGGACTTTCTGTTTGCTTTTTGGCTAAATTTTGTCTTGTGGAAGAGTAAAAACAAAAACGGAGGACAAGAGTGGAGAAGATTTCGAAGGGGGCGGTGGGTTGAAGTTGATACCTAACAGATTAAAAGGTTTCACTTTGAGTAATGTTTTGTGTAAAGCAGTCAAAAAGTTTTTCTTATAATTAGAAGATACATTACGAACCGCAAAATATACATGGAAAGAAATATAGTAGTTAATATTTGTGTGAGGTTTGAAATTTTATCTCAAGAAAAAGTTGTGAAGAACGTTAATATGCATGAGAATGATGGTGGCTAAGCCCATTTCATCTAATCCTATAGATTTGTCGGTTCACATTGACATTTGTATAGGGTTCACGTTTATAATGACGAACTTAGATTTAATCAAGTGGTTCAAGTGGCATTAGCTTGAATCAAGTTGCATTAGCTTAAGAGTAGGTTCATTAGTCCGGTCGTGTTTGCCTTTGATAGACCTTAAATTTTTATTCCAACTCGGGTTGTATTTCCTGTGTCAATTCAGTAGGTTTTGTGCTTGCATCGCTTTTGGTTCGGATTTAGTTAGCCAATATTGCTGTTGCTAAGACTAACATTCAGTTAGTAAGACCTTGAGTTGTTGTGGTCAGCTGGATTTGTCGAGCGTTTTCACCAAATAATCTATGTCCCACTAAGAAACGAAATGAAAAATATCTGAGAGACAACGTTGATTTTTCTTGCCTGCACTTTAGATTAGATGGGGCCTCCACATGCGTGCAATGCCGTCTGATAAAAATTGAGATTGGTCGGATGGAGGTGCATGTGCCGCTCGGCCCATCAGAGAATTTGATCCAGGGAAAAAGGTCACCCTTGTGTCTGCTGTATCTTGAGATGACCATTGTATTGTCTGAGTACTTAAGAGGGTTATTTAAGCAAAGATTCATGTCTCTTGCTGTTTAAATGGATTTTTAGTGCGAGATGTTGAGTCGAGGTTCCGGACTGATATTTTCTTTTAAGCGTTCTTATTCACTGTTGTAGGGATGTTCCGTTGCCAACGCCCATGTACTATGCATTAATGGCATGACATTCATTGGCTACGAACAAAAAAAGAAAAATAAAGTTACCACTTATGCAAGGTTAAAACGGCTTAGAATTTGATGTTCTTACTTCTAATAATCAGCTTTAGTACAACAGTAGTCTTATGAACCACCAACTAAAGGCTCTCTCATAATGAATGTGCATAAATCTGAATTATGGATGACGCATTCGGGTCCAAAAAATCATGTGCCTCTCTTTATATCCACTTTAGTTATGAGCAATTAACTGTCAACATGTTAATGTAGTCACTGATGGTCGATGAAAGGTTGTTTTCCGCATGTCCACCATACTGTCCACCCGGAAAGAAAAAATTCAGAGTCGAGCTGATCCGGTAGGACTTGGCAGTCGGAAACATTATGAATTAAAAGACACGTGAAAGAAAGAATCGGTGCCGAAAGGTTTAGCATAGTTGAATTGACGTGTGGATTTTATTTGACACTGATCTTTAACCTTCAACTACTTCATTAACTCCCCTAATTAAAACTTATCAGATGTCCCTAAAGTGATTTTTGTGTCTTTAATGAATAGTTGCCCAATTTCATGTAAGTGGGTTAGGGCACCTCTATGGATCTATGATGCCCTCTGTTGATGAAAAATAATAATATTGGTACAAAGTTATTACACACATGGTGGGTTTTTGCAGCTGGATGAGTTGGATAGGAGTGAGGTGTACATATAATACACCCTTCTTCTGTGACATTTTGGTTTTTCCATTTTCTTGAAATGCGATTACTTTTTATTGTTAGGTTTGTTTGGGACCTATTTCAAGGATAACTGTTTAAGCAAACTATCGCGTACAGCTTGTTTATTTAAAAATGAACACCCATCAATTATTTTCCGTATTGGGTGAACAAAGGAAGATTCTCCTTGAGCTACATTAACAATCCGTATGGTATTGTTGTTGATCTAATTTGAATGTTGTTTGATACATTGTATATCATTAGAGCGTCCACGGTGGTGCCAGTACAACCAAAGACCAAAGATTAAAAAAAAAGACCAAATTTGGGTTTAGTCCGTCATGTGGCGTAGTGGGAAAAGAGTATATTTGGTCGCGCGTTGATAAACATTACGTCTGGGATCAGGCGTTGGTAAAGATAACGCCCGAGTGGGACGTTGGTAAAGATAACGCGCGAGTGGGGCGTTGGTATAGTATACGCTTCACAAAAAAAAATAAAAAAAAATGGGGCGGAGGTATAAAGCCCGCCCCATGCAAGTTTCATAAATTGTGAAAAGTGGGGCGTTAAGTATATGAACGCCCCATTTCGCGTTATCTTTACCAACGCCCCATCGGGCGTACATTATATCAACGCCCCGTTTCAGGCGTACATTATATCAACGCCCCTTGTGTAGCGGACATTATATCAACGCCCGATGAATGGCGGAGATTATATCAACGCCCGACTATATTTGGATTTGGTCTTGATCGCAGACCAAATTTGGTCTGGATTTTACTCTTTGATCAAATTTTAATCGATGGTCCGTCCCACTATGCCAGCCCACTCGACTGAAAATTTGGGTTTACTCGTCCATTGCAGTTGCTCTTAGGCCCTATACTTTTAAGCCAGAACGGCCGGTGACTTTTACGTGTCGGTGACGGATTAAATTTCGGTTCAATTTTTCATCAGTCTATATACAAAATTTCTATTTCTTTGCCTCCCATTAGAGAGTTTTATGGCTCCGCCCCGGGATAAAATCTCATATAACTAGCCTAGTTAAATACTCAGAATAACTAATCTGATTTTCTGTGAAAATAATATGCGGACGTAACACTAATTTTCTTTGTGATGAAGAAACTTGTAAAATCTATGTAATACTGTTCTAAATGACATGAATCCCTTCGATTCACAAAAACAAATTCCTGGTGGCTAGGGACCATTACATTACATTGTTTTACGCATTTTGTGCAGTGTTAATATGGTGTGACATCTTATTAATAAAAAGTTAAAGTAATCAAATTTTAATAAAATAATTAAATTAAATTCATTAAATACTACAAAATAATTTTTACGTGCTGCATAAATACCAACTAAACACCGCGTACAATTCTCACACTCCAAACAGAAATCTCTTTGTCTTTTCTTCTCTTCAATTCCATCCTCTCCCATAACAAACCTAACTCAAAGCTGCCTACACCTGCATTATCATCTACTCTCTTTTCATTCTTCTTCCATTCTTGATTATTATTTTGCTTGTTCATCAACTATGGGTTCTCTTGCTCATAACTCAAACCATGATCATGGTTTCCCACCTATCTCGAAATGTAATCACGAAAACCGGTCAGAACAATCGGTAGCTGCGGATTTAGACGGAACTCTTTTAATATCTAACAGCGCTTTCCCATATTTCATGCTGGTTGCAGTTGAAGCTGGTAGTTTATTAAGAGGACTAATCCTTTTACTCTCTGTTCCATTTGTTTACTTCTCTTACATTTTCATATCAGAAGCATTAGCTATCAAAACATTCATATTCATAACTTTCGCCGGTCTGAAAATCAAAGATATCGAAATCGTTGCACGTTCAGTTTTACCAAGGTTTTACGCTGAAGATGTTCATCCTAAGAGCTGGAAAGTGTTTAGTTCATTCGGTAAAAGATATATCGTCACTGCAAATCCGAGAATTATGGTTGAACCGTTCGTTAAGAATTTCTTCGGTGTTGATAAAGTTCTTGGCACAGAACTTGAAGTGCTGTATAAATCTGGTAGAGCCAGTGGGTTTGTGCAAAAACCAGGTGTTCTTGTTGGGGTCCATAAGAAAGAAGCATTAGAAAGAGAACTTTGCGATAATTTGCCTGACTTGGGTATGGGTGATAGGGAAACTGATCATGCTTTCATGTCCATCTGCAAGGTAACTTTCACCTCCTCGCTATTCTCTACGTATTTTAACATATTCTCATTACATTTAATGAAATGTTTTTTCTAGGTTTTGTTAGATGGCCGCTATAAGGTCCTCCAATTCTAGGACCACTTGATTATATAATAGCTCGTGTCCTCTAATTATAGGTCCACCTAGAAATAAAAACCTTAAATGATATCTCCTAAACTTCAATGGTACTAATATTTTCGGCGTTTGGATGGCCACACAAGACAAGGAAATATCCAACAAACTTGGTACTATTTTCACTCACATGCAAGCTTGTCGATAAAAAATTAGTACTTTTTGACTTGACTTGACGAACCTGAGTTTTCAAAACTCCTCCAAAACACTTGTACCCTAAATAGAAATGTTTGAAATACAGCCTGTTGATACTTTTGTTTACCGGTTCAGTTCTTACAATAAGAGTGTGAGATGTAGCGATTCCTTTATTTTTTTTTACCGGTTTTCGTCATTGTAACGAACTAGAATAAGTGTCAATTGTATGTCATTCACACCGTTTTTGACATGCTGCATGCAAGTAAAAATATAACCACCTTATTTGAAATACAGTAAATTACATCAGTGAAGAGGTTAGAAATTCGAAATATTTTTCTGTTGAAGTGGTCCATTGTTAATGGGACCTAAGGTTAATTAGCTAGGACTGGGGTTGGGGACAGTAATTACAAATACAAGGTAATATCAGTAGATTCAGTACCAGATATTTTTAATAGGGGGCAACCCTAACCTACTTGAATAGGGACCAAGTTGATAATAGTAATTGGTTGTTATACTAAAACTTAAGTAGGACATCTTCTTAACTAACAAGAAGAAACACTTTTTTAATGGAAGCGAAAGTCGTGGATTCATTTAGCAAAAGTACAAAAGATATTTGTTGAGAAGTAGCTGGCCTTCTTTGATGCCGTTAAGAAACCGATTTAGGTACTTTGGCCGTGATTATTAGTAGTTAGCATTTATTGGTGAGTTTTTAATTAATATAATCATTTCTTCTGTGATTTTCAGGAAGGTTATATTGTTCCAAAGACTAAATGTGAACCAGTACCAAAGAACAAGCTTCTAAGTCCGGTGATATTTCACGAAGGAAGATTGGTTCAAAGACCGACACCGATGACTGCACTCTTGACATTCTTATGGTTTCCAATCGGGTTTTTTCTATCCCTTCTCAGGATCTACATCAACATCTTTTTGCCGGAGAGAATTGTTTGGTACACTTATAAGATCCTCGGTATAAAAGTGACCGTGAAAGGAACCCCGCCTCCTGCCCCGAGAAAAGGCCAACATGGTGTTCTTTTTGTTTGCAATCATAGGACCATTTTGGACCCAGTGGTGACTGCTGTAGCCTTAGGGAGGAAAATCAGTTGTGTGACATATAGTATAAGCAAATTCTCAGAGTTGATATCGCCTATTAAAGCCGTAGCTCTGACGAGAGAAAGAGCCAAAGATGCTGAAAATATCAAACGCTTGCTCGAAGAAGGGGATTTAGTGATTTGTCCAGAGGGAACGACTTGTAGAGAACCGTTTCTTCTTAGATTTAGTGCATTGTTTGCTGAGCTCACTGACAGGATTGTTCCAGTTGCGGTTAACACGAAGCAAAGTGTATTTTTTGGTACATCGGCCCGTGGGTTTAAGCTTATGGATCCGTATTTCGTATTCATGAACCCAATGCCTACTTATGAGATTACGTTCTTGAATCAGTTGCCTACTGAGCTGACTTGCAAAGGTGGGAAGTCTCCTATTGAGGTTGCGAATTACATTCAGAGGGTTTTGGCTGGTACGCTCGGGTTTGAATGCACCAACTTGACTAGGAAAGATAAGTATGAGATGCTCGCCGGAACAGATGGCATTGTGCGGTCTAAGTAACAGAAAAGTTCATTATATTGTGTAATTTGTTGTTGGATGGGAGTTGAGTACTTACTCAAATATTTGTAATGTTGTTAGCAAATTATTGTAGTGATATATATATAATCGGCAATTTTTATGAAATATATACATTAGCAAGGCGCCAGTCGACAGTTAAGTTAAATTGCAGAGGCTGGGTTTTGGTGCGAATAAACATATTTGATTGCACCTGCCTGCCTAGGAAAATTACAAGTAACAAGATGCTCGAGCTAATGTCGTCCACGTTAAACAGAAACTGAATATTCATGGAAATGCTGTGTTTAATGCACTATGCATGAGCCCGTCAAAGTTAACATAAATTATTGGAAATTGTCTTTTGATTCAAGGGGAATTTGGAACCCCAAATGTATAAGATTAAGATAGGTAGCTGGAGTAGATATGGAGATCAACCCATCCAAAATCACACAACTATCCAAGATCTCATGTGTAACTTACATGCTGATCGTGCAACAAATGTACACAGGTAAAGTGAGGAGTCATCTCCCATGTGGCAGTTGACACGATAAGAACCCAAGCGACACCTCATCTGACTAAAGTGATGAGTCATTGCCCATGTGGCGATTGATGTGGACAGTGATATGCAACCACTAACGGATATTTTTTATTTGACCAACCACAACGGATTTATTTAGCAGGCATTATTAAGTATTAACCCATCCATGTCACCAAGCAACCATGAAGTGGACAAAGGGTGATAAATCACACAACGATCCAAAATCTCATGTGCAACTTATTACATTCTCACGCAACACATCCTCCTGCAACAAATTTGGACAGGTAAGAAACCAAGCTACACTTCATCTTATTAAAGTGACGAGTCATTTCCCATGTGGCGATTGATGTGGACAGCCATATATATGTGACCAATTAACGGATTTATTTAGCAGGCACTAACTAAGCTTATCAGAAGCACAAAAAAACATGCTCATCTCAATTTCATGCTAAATGCAAAAAGAAAAACGAATCAAACATCATACAGTTAACTAACCCATCTCTACTTTTCCTCTCCTTAACTAACCTCTAATTTATATGATATGATACAATCTCATTGATGATCATTACCAACTACCTGCGCATTTCTCTTCTCATCATTCACAAATGGGTTCTTCTGCAAGATTTACTAACACTCAAATTTTCAAACCCATCTCAGCATGTAACTCCGACAACCGTGCAAATCAGTCGGTGGCTGCTGGCCTAGACGGAGGCATTCTTATCTCTCCAAGTGCTTTCCCGTATTACATGCTTATGGCAATTGAAGGCGGCAGTCTCTTTAGAGGACTACTACTTTTACTGTCAGTTCCTTTTGTTTACTTCTCTCACTTTTTTATATCTGAATCTTTTGCTATGGAAGCTCTCATCTTCATAACTTTTGCTGGTTTAAGAATCAGAGATATCGAAGTTGTGTCAAGATCAGTTTTATCAAAATTTTATGCTGAAGACGTTCATCCGGAGAGTTGGAGAGTTTTCAATTCCTTCGGGAAAAAATATGTCGTTACTGCAAATCCAAGAATTATGGTTGAACCATTTGTGAAGAATTATTTGGGAGCTGATAAAGTTCTTGGCACAGAACTTCAAGTACTGCCTAAATCTGGTAGAGCAAGTGGGTTTGTTATGAAACCAGGTGTTCTTGTTGGGGTGCATAAGACAGAAGCTGTACTGAGAGAATTTGGTGAAAATCTGCCAGATAGTGTTGGTGACATATAAACAGATCATGGTTTCATGTCCATTTGTAAGGTATAATCTTTACATGCCAAACGGTAACTGTTGTCTCTGCGTTACAAGTTCCAGAATGGTGCCTCAGTTGGCCATTTAGTCTTTACATGGTCAGTTAACAAATCGCTTATCTTTGGTTGTGCTTGCAGGAAAGTTACATGGTACCAAGAAGCAAATGTGAACCACTTCCAAGAAACAAGCTTCTAAGCTCAGTGATTTTTCATGAAGGGATACTGGTTAGAAGACCGACGCCATTAGCTGCCCTCTTGACTTTCCTATGGATGCCAATTGGTTTCATCCTTTCTCTTCTCAGGATCTATCTCATCATTCCACTACCACAACAACTTGCAGCTAAGTACATGTTCAAAATCCTTGGTATAAATTTAACTGTCAAGGGAAATCCTCCTCCACTTCAACGCAAGAAAGACCAAAATGGAGTTCTTTTTGTTTCTAATCATAGAACTGTGTTAGACCCCATCCTCACAGCAGCTGCCTTGGGAAGAAATATAAGTTGCGTCACATACAGCGTAAGCAAGTTCTCCGAATTAATCTCGCCGATAAAAACAGTAGCATTGGCAAGAGAAAGAGAGAATGATTCCGCCAATATCAGACGTTTGCTTGAAGAAGGTGATGTGATGATTTGTCCAGAAGGAACGACTTGCAGGGAACCCTTTCTACTAAGGTTCAGTAGTCTCTTTGCTGAGCTCACTGATAGGATTGTTCCGGTTGCCATTAATACCAAGCAGACAGTGTTTTATGGTACATCGACTCGTGGGTTTAAGCTGATGGACCCTTATTTCGTGCTAATGAACCCTTTGCCAACTTATGAGATTACATTTCTGGATCAAGTGCCTATGGAGTTAACTTGCAGAGGCGGGAAGTCGCCGATTGAGGTTGCAAATTACATTCAGAGGATGTTGGCTGGAGTGCTGGAATTTGAATGCACCAATTTGACTAGAAAAGATAAGTATAAGATGCTTGTTGGAACTGATGGCCGTGTCCCAACAAAGAAATAATGGATTTACTTATGAACAAAATTGAGTTTAAGATTGTTACAGGGATGACAGGTGTTTTAGATTAGATATCTCTAATTTTGTTTAAGGGCTTTTGTTTTTATCAGTAAACAATTGTTGTTCTTGGTTCTTAATTTTGGTCAGGAAAATGCATTGTAATCTCCATTTCAGCCTTACTGTGTGCAACATGACCGGCCATTGTCTTACCGAAAGACTCACCTCCAAGAACCACAACCTAATAGCATCAGACAAGTTCATAAAACACCAATGCCTGTAAACGCGGCATTAGAGTCCCAAATTTAGACTAAACCATGAAAATTTACGCAAAATCAAGATCAACTAATTTCTAATAAATTAAGAAACCCAATAAAAGAACACACAAATTAGAGTGCATGGAATTACAAAAGATCATACCTTGTGCGTTTCCTAGTTCGAGTTCATAACATAAGAAATCTGGATATTAATAACAAATTGAATCTCTTTGATACCTACGCAATTATCATAAAAACAGAATGATAAGTGGGATATCGAAACTTAAGAGGATCAGTTTAATGAAATTTGTTCTCACTAAACACATGGACAATAGACATGTCCATACATCTGTGACCTAAGGAGGCAAAAAAAAGAAGAAGAAAAAACGAACGAGGTATCAACCACGACCAGTTTAATTCTATGTGCAGCTGGGGGAAAACTCAGTGTACCAAACTGATAAAAGGCAAATGCTTACACCTGCATCTGCACGCACATTCCACGGACTATTTTTCTCTGCTATCTTACTAGTGACATTACGGTTCCAGAGCAATCTTCAGGTTTTGTGACACAATCAAAGGTTTGGCTGACTTAGTTGATTATCTTAGTTCTGCTATTTAGGCAGGAGCTACTGGGCTTGGAATGGCGAAGTTCATTGGTGATCATGGGGTTAATTGAGCAGACTTGATTTGCTTGTAATTTGTCAGAACAAGTTAGATCTTTTACGAAATTCGCATAATACACAGATGAACATCCCATCCCAATAGTAATAGTAAATACCTGGATTAGCATCACCCACCCACAGCCTCAAGACACTGTAGCTCCTGAAAGTAAAACATAAACAGAAGTAGGCAGATTCTAAGTATTACCTACAAGAGCAAAGATGAACTTCCCAGAAGATGGACAGACAATCCATGAAATTCAAACGGAACAGTAGAGTTAATACCTGTAACTACTGAAAGTAAAAACAGAAACGAAAAAAAAAGAAGAAGCAGATATGCCCCTACCACTCCCGAATCTCGGGCTGATAACCTGCTAACTAGCCTGAGCCTGACTCTGAACTCCCACGCTACAGTGCTTTAGTATTACCTCTCATTGTCAGAGTCAGAGTTAGCTGCAGTCAAGGACAGGGGAACATCATAAATGAGAAACAGATGAAACAAACAAAGAAGAAAATTTACAGGACAGAATAATTTAACAAATTTCTCCATTGATAATTGTAGGCATACATACATGTGGTTCCTTTGCAAGGTGAAAATTGCAGAAACTGTATTCACGACTTCACATATAATACAATTGTGTTTGGTTAGGGTCTTAAAGTAAAATAAGACAGAAATAAGCATACAAAGTAGAATTGGTTTGAAGTGCTGAGCATACGTCGTATCTCAGAATTGTTGGCCTTCCTCTCCTCCTCCTCCAGCTGATAATATACATCAACCTTTTCCTAAAGCTTTCAATGAAACAAAGCTGTTAGTGTGAGGAATCGCTTGAAAATCGTTGAAACCCAAATCATCACCTTCCATTAGTTTCTTAACACTTCTAGTTTTAGGGTCATAAAGAGAGACAATAGTTTTATTATACCAGAATAAAACATGACCCCTCTCTGTGATGGCAAATGGCTCGTATTCACTATCCCGTTTGCCTTCCCATGGTATTCTGCACTCCTTTCTCCATTTCCAAGACTGCTTTGTTAGGGAGCTATCATCCAACAACCATATGTCCACATATCTACCTCTCTTTTGATGAACAAAGGTCAACCACCCGCCCAACACCTGACGTTGATAGCGACGACGCTTATCTCCAGGGAAACATGATGGTGCTGACATGACATAGAAGTCCTCTTTCGCCAAATCGAAAGCCACAATGCCGAATTTTTCCTCGAAATTCAGCCAATAAAGAGTTCCATTTGCATAGACACCCGGTGATGCAGTAAATTAGAAGGCATTAAACAATCGATATTTCCTTTACACCTTTCCCACCCGTTGCCACTACCAAGAGTATATACCTGGACCTCTAAGGCCTCCGTGCCGTAGTAACAAATTCTAACCACCTTGTATTCATTTATGAGAGGAACATAACCAAATCCAGATGCAATGCCAACTTTGAAACAAATTTCTATAGGTTGATAATCTACCATCAACCTTGGAAGATTCAACTCTTCTCCTGTGATTGGATTACAAACACAAACAGGATCCTTACTGACGAATAACTCCGAAAAATAAGATGTGGAGAAACAAATGAGACCATTGCATGAGTCAACAAGGGAGTAATTCGAGTTGGGGGTAAAAAGGTGGTTGTTCATCTTTTTTTGATTTGAGTTTCTTATATGTGAACTCCTGCTTCTCATCAGAATAATTACCATAATAGAATAATTTGTTTTGACCTTTAAAATATGAACCTCCCAGAATAAGGAAACTACCTTAGATGTAGAATTGGCGGCATCTTCAATGTTACTGGAACGAGAAGAACCCTTATTGACAGCATCTTCTTCACTGTCACTGGAACGAGAAGAACCCCTCTTCTTATGGAAGTATGAATGATCATCTTCAACTCCAAATCCTGCGTTCGATTGACGACGTAGGTGAGCATCAATGAAGTAGTTATCACTGAAGAGACCTCGCCAGGTCTTGCACACTCTTTTGGAGGAGATGAGAGTTTCAGCCGGTAACCGTGAAAAAATATCTACTTCGATTTCTCTAGGCAGAAGTTTATCCATCGCAAACCTATCAATTTCTCTCGCATCAACCTCCTATAAATACACTAAATTGGGTTTCGATTCCCGGCCTTATACAGATATCAGGAGGGAGGGGAATTTGGAAGCCTCCAACTCCGAAGATATTCCAGATCTAGACAGTCACAAATTTGGAAGCCTCCAACAATTAGGACTTCCCAAAAATTTGGCTGCCCAAGAATAGTTCTTTTTTTCATTTTCCGGAGTAGTACGAGTATTAAACCCGAGCTGAGTTGCTATTCCAGAAGATAAGTGATAAGTTAACTGACCATGTAAATGGCCAACTGAGGCACCAGTTGGCCATTTAAATTTAACTGTCAAGGGAAATCCTCCTCCTCTTCAACGCAAGAAAAACCAAAATGGAGTTCTCTTTGTTTCCAACCATAGAACTGTTAGGATGGTTGCAGAGGCGGGAAATCACCAATAGAACTACTAAATTTTAAGGTTTAGTAGTCTCTTTGCTGAGCTCACTGATAGGATCGTTCCGGTTGCCATTAACACCAAGCAGACAGTGTTTTATGGTACATCGACTCGTGGGTTTACGCTGATGGACCCTTATTTCGTGCTAATGAACCCTTTGCCAACTTACGAGATTACATTTCTGGATCAAGTGCCTATTGAGTTAACTTGCAGAGGCGGGAAATCACCAATTGAGGTTGCAAATTACAGGATGTTGGCTGGAGTGCACCAATTTGACTAGAAAGATAAATATAAGATGCTTGTTGGAACTGATGGCCGTGTCCCAACAAAGAAATAATGGATTTACTTGTGAACGAAATTGAGTTTAAGATTGTTGCAGGAGATGACAGGTGTTTTAGATTAGATATCTCTAATTTTGTTTAAGGGCTTTTATTTTTTAATAGTAAACAATTGTTGGTTTTAGTCATTTAGCCTCATCTTTGTGAATAATAAATGTAGAGTTTTACACTACACCAATTCTAGCCCAAAATTTGTAGCCAGCCTACCAAAATCGCGCCATTTGGAGCCGCAGAATTTATCAAGGTTCTCTATTTCTAAATCATGTCATCTGAAATACTGCTTCAACCCAAAGTGTGAATCCAAAACCAAATATGTGCCAAAAGGGGATACAAGACATGAGCTAATTAAGAAGGTGCTAACACAATATGTGCCAAAAGTTGTTGATCCACATTCTTCTGGTTCCAAAGATGATGATGATGCTTGAAGAAGTGGCCAACAATGACAATGAAACAGAGGCTTCTCCAACGACTATGTTAGTCAATGTTCATCATCCAAACCACGTAGGAAGCCAGGAAGAATATACTACTTTAATAGATAGGCAAATGATAGGGTCTCCTACAAGCATTGTAACCTCCATTTCAGCTTTACTGTGCTGTACCAAAAGACCCACCTTTAAGAACCACAACCTAATAGCATCACACCATTTCATAAAACACCAATGCCTATAAACGTGGCATTAGAGTCTCAAATTCAGATCAAACCATGTTTACTCAAATCAAGATCAACTAATTTAAGAAACCCAATAAAATAATACACAAATTAGAGTGCATGGAATTACAAAAGATCATGCCTTGCGCATTTCTTAGTGCAACTTCTTAACAACAAATTTGGATAAAGAAGCAGTATTAAGAGTGCAGTTAATAACAAACTGAATCTTTTTGATAGCTATGCAATTATCATGAAGACAGAAAGAAAAGTGGGATATCCAAACTTCAGGATCAGTTTAATGAAAATTGTTCTCACTATGCAACTATGCACATGAACTACCTTCTCAGAGATACGGGTTGGAGCTCCTCTCTTCATCAAACCCTTACAACAGACATGTCCATACATCTGTGTGAACCTGGGGAGGCAAAAAAAAAAGAAAGAACGAGGTATCAACCACAACCAGTTTAGTACTATGTGCAGCTGGGGGAAAACTCTGCATACCAAATTGATAAAGGCAAATGCTTACACCTGCATCTGCATGCACATTCCCCGGACTATTTTCCTCAGCTATCTTACTAGTGAAATTACGGTCCCAGAGTAGTCTTCAGGTTTTGTGACACAATCTAAGGTTTGGCTGACTTGATTATCTTAGTTCTGCTAGTTAGGCAGGAGCTACTTGGGGTTGGAATGGCAAAGTTCATAGGTGATCATGGAGTTAATTGGGCAGATTTGATTTGATTCTAATTTGTCAGAACAAGTTAGATCATTTTTGAAATTCGCGTAATACACAGACGAACATTCCAATAGTGAAGTAAATACCTGGATTAGCATCACCCACCCACAGCCTCAAAACACTGTAGCTCCTGAAAGTAAAGCATAAACAAAAGTAGGCAGATTCTAAGAATTACCTACAAGAACATAGATGAACTTCCCAAAAGATGGACAGACAATCCATGAAATTCAAAAGGTACAATAGAGTTCTGTTTTGATCTTAAAGTGAACATTCAAGTTAGCATCACCCACCCACAGCCTTAAAAGTTAAAACTCTGTAACTGCTGAAAGTAAAAACAGAAACGAAAAAAAAAGCAGATACTAAATGTTGCTGCAACATGGATGGTTCAACTCTTACGTCACTCACTTTAGCCTAAATGATATTGTATGAGTCCCCCTATCAGTCCCAAATCTCCGGCTGATAACCTGCTAACTAGCCTGAGCCTGACTCTGAACTCCCACACTACAGTGATTTTGCATTACCCTCATTGTCAGAGTCAGAGTTAGCTGCAATCAAGCACAAGGGAATATCATAAATGAGAAACAGATGAACTAAGATGAAACAATCAAAGAAGAAAAATTTTAAGGGACAAAGAGAATAATTTAACGAAACAAATTAAATTTCTCCATTGATAATTCCAGGTCTAGTGCTGAGCATACATCAACCTTTTACTAAAGCTTTCAATGAAACAAAGCTGTTAGTGTGAGGAATCGCTTCAAAATCTTTGAAACCCAAATCATCACCTTCCATTAGTTTTGTAACACTTCTTGCTTTAGGGTCATAAAGAGATAGAATAGTTTTATTATACCAGAATAAAACATGACCCCTCTCTGTGGTGGCAAACGGCTCGTATTCACTATCCCACTTGCCTTCCCATGGTATCCTGCACTCCTTTCTCCAACCCCAAGACTGCTTTGTTTGGGGGCTATCATCATATGTCAACAACCCGCCCAACACCTGAAGTTGATAGCGATGACGCGTACCTCTAGGAAAACATGATGGGGGTGACATGACATAGAAGTCCTCTTCTGCCAAATCGAAAGCCACAATACTAAATTCTTCCTCGAAATTCAGTCAAATCAGTAAGCATTAAACAATCGAAATCTCCTTTCAGTGATTTCCACCCTTCATTGCTGCCACTACCACCAAGAGTATATACCTGGACCTCTAAGGCCTCCGTGCCCCAGTAACAAATTCTAACCACCTTGTATTCATTAGTGAAAGGAACATAACCAAATCCAGAAGCAACATTAAGAATATCAAGAACTTCTTATGGTTGATAATTAACAATGAACCTTGGAAGATTCAACTTTTCTCCTGTGATTGGATTACATACACAAACAGGATCCTTGCTGACAAATAACTCTGTAAAATAACATGTCGAGAAACAAATAAGACCATTGCATGAGTCAACGGGGGAGTAATTGGATATGGGGGTAAAAAGGCGGTTGTTGTTCGTCTTTGATTTAAGTTTCTTATAAGTGAATTCCTGCTTCTCATCGGAATAATTACCATTGTAGAATGATTTGTTTTGACCTTTCAAATAAGAACCTCCTAGAATAAGGAAACTCACCTTAGATGTAGTTGAATTGGCGGCATCTTCACTGTTACTGGAACGAGAAGAACCCCTCTTCTTATGGTAGTATGAATGATCATCTCCGACTCCAAATCTTACGTTCGATTGACGACGTAGGTGAGCATCAATATAGTACTTAATTACTTATCATTGAAGAGACCTCGCCAGGTCCTGCATACTCGTTTGCAAGGGATGAGACTTTCAGCCGTTACCCGTGAAAAAATATCTACTTCGATTTCTCTGGGCAGAAGTTTCTCCATTGCAAACCTATCAGTAATTCCCATTAACCTCCTATAAATACACTGAATTTGGGTGGGAAATTTAAACTAGGTTTTCCAAAAAATATACCCCCAACATTATTCTGGATCTAGTCGGTTACGAATTTGGAAGCCTCTAAACTCCAGGGTAGAAGTTATTCCCTGACTCCTGAGTCCCGACTTCAGTTAGGACTGCCCAAAAACCACTCAAAACCGTAGTGGGCTTGTTTTCTTTTATAAGGTGGTACAGTGGCCCCTAGACCAATCCATACTCTTTCCTTCAAATTTGGAGTCGGTTTGTTATTGGGAAAATTAGGGGGATACCCAAAAAAAATAATATTGTCACTGTCAGGTCCACAATTAGTTTTGGGTACAGTGACATTCATAATTACTAGGTGCTTAGCCCGTGCTTTGCACGGGCATTGTAATATGTTACGGATAGATATTTCAGAAAACACCTAAACAAATTCCAAAAACATCTATCAATTAAACTGCTGACTTTTGTTGAGAGAATATCAAGTTTAAGTTTTATGTATCAATCACATTAATCTCAACAATCGTTATTCCAGACTTGACACACATGACTTGCTTCCATCAAGTGTAGTGCATCAAACAGTTGTAAGTTACGTATTAATTCATAACAATTAATGACTACTAAAATACCTGTTTTTTTAAAGAAAAAACAATTGATGTACCATTGATAACTTACTTCATTCTTTTTCAATGGGTGCTACTTTTTTTCTTTTTGTCCTGAGTGGTTAAATGGCTTTGATTTGATAAAACCGCCGCCAATATACTTTTATAAGGTTGACAGTGCAGATAACTGACTCATCTCTCGGTGGGAAGAAATCATGCTTGAAAATGTGATGGTGATTCTACGGTTGCTTACTTTAAACGTGCTGCAACTAATGTAGGGTAAATCATTTCAGGAGAATCATCTGCAATGGGAGATTCCAACATCATAATGAACTTGAATTTCCGAATGATTGAACTCTAGTACTGTAATTGATTATCAAACTATCTCTAGTAGTTATTTTTACAGTCTAAAACTCATCTATGGATTACAGTTAAGTTCAAAAGTTACAACATCAAAATGCTCAGCCTAAACCCAAGATTAGTTGTTTCAGTCAATACATCGACTTCATCAGCCGTAAATGTGATGCTTGGCAGGAGAGAAACAAAAGAGTGCAACAAAACCAACATACTACGACACATATCCCGAGGCCCAAAAAATCCAATCATTCTCTATCCCCTTCAAATAAATCTTCCATTGTAGCCAACTGAAACTTCAATTGACAACCTCCTCCAGGAGCCATTTCCACGCATAAATCTGGGTTCCTTGTAAAGCTTCTGGAAACCTCCAATTTTTTCTTCTCCAAGACAAAAATCCAGATTCTCTTCTCCAAGACACAAATCCAGACAAACAATTGTAAGGAAGATTCAAGAACGTCAATTCTTGAAGGGAACTAAAAACCAATGTATTTATTTATTAGTTTATATCTCATCTTTCTAAGAGTTTCACAGGCCAATGCTTACTCGAAATGCATATAAAATAATAATTAAACCACATTCTTTACTTCCCATAGATATCCAATCGGATTTTCTCATCCAACTACTACAAACATAAAGCAAAAACGCAAGGGTCCAATCACAAGTTCGGAGCCTAGAATTTGACCAAGTTATTACCATCCAGACACTCTGGAAGCATACTCATACATTGATTGATGCTGAAGAGATGTTAGTTGTGCAATCTGATTTCTTATTCTTGTCTTGGTTTATTGTCTAAAGTGCACCCAAGTAGAAAGCTATGTATGATTTCTACTATTCATGGTACCAATGGATCACACGGGCTAAAAGAGTTCTTACCATTTGAAGTTCAGTAAATATCTTCAGCATGCTCAGATGCAGTAAGCTCACCAAATCTGCATAAACAACTCGGAAATTCAATGTGCTGTTAACCTGCAATTGCATGAAAATGATTACAATGCATAAACTAACACATAAACCTGCAATATCTTCAGACTATGGAGATGCTATAGGTATAAATTGCTTTCATATAATAGGTTTCTCTTTCTTCTGTATTGCTTATTCTCCTAAACTCCTTTTTACTTGAAAAAGAGTGAGCACATTTTAGAAGTTATGTATATGAAAGTACAATTAAATCTTTTCCATATCGTCCCTTGGCTTTTTCGGATTGACCTGCTCAAAACAAACAATTGTGAAAGCATGAAAATTAAAGTGTATCTACCTGATATGATTAAGATTTGGCTTTTCAGCGTTTTCTTGTGCAACTTTTTTTTTTTTTGAAGCGTCCCAATTTATTTTATGAAGAAAGTGTCGGTTCATTGCCCTATCTATATGACTTCATTGTTCATGCATCAACATGGGCCTGTTAAATGAAAATGAAACATAATTAAACAATAGGCTTTAATTAGAAATGCATTTTATTAGCATAATGTACTAATAAAATTAAGGTTATTAAGCATGAGAACACATCAAGATCGGTGTGCACCAAATATTAAGCTTTTTACTAAGGTAATTCATTTGGAAATTAACCCCATTCCGACCCAAGATTTTAAAGTCTTGATGGGCTAAATCGACTTGTGTAAAGAACCAAGAGGTGAATCATTTTCCTGATCGTGGCTTTGAATAACACTTGGGATTGTTAAATAATAGTACCTCGTGTTACGGATACATAAGGCATGCAATAAGCTGAGATGGCCAGGCTCAATATCCCTCCATATTTTGGACTCCTAGCGAGCAGAACAATCATCTACAACTACTTGGATGTTGTCTTCCAAACTCTTCAAAAGTTTTTCTTCATCTCTTTGTAGCCTTTTTTCAGTCACCATGGTTATACGAAGACTCTACGTGCTCCACATGAACTGCTGCATTAATACACATGATATCAGTTGCATTTAGATAAATTCCGAGCATTAGTATTCTGAATAATAGTTGATGGAATCATATATAAGAAGAAGAATAAATGACTAACTAACATGAATATATTTGGGTTTGTAGCCATTTCAGCTTGGCTCCACTTGGAACTGAAATTAGACTCCGGATGATGGACTCTGTATCCAATTTACAATCAATCAACTCCGGGAGCTTTTGACTATCAGCAGTGATGTATCTACAAACAGAAGATTCAGCAAAATTAAGAGGTAACTTAATTATATATATATAGAAATAGATCAAGGATGCATATGACGAAAATATAAGCATAAACTGCAGACACTCTGTGTGTATTGCAGAAAAATACGCAGTACTTCGTGTCCATACAGTACACAACCAGAAAAAATTCAGTCTCAGAGGCTTATTTTTATAGAAAATTTAAAGAGTCTTCAAGCATCCCTTAAATAATTGGTGAACAATAAACAAATACATTTTTCATTGCGTCCTTTGAACTCAAAATATGACTCAAAATTTTCCCTATCTATATGACTTCATTGTTCATGCATCAACATGGGCCTGTTAAATGAAAATGAAACATAATTAAACAATAGTCTTTGATTAGAAATGCATTTTATTAGCATAATGTACTAATAAAATTAAGGTTATTAAGCATGAGAACACATCAAGATCGGTGTGCACCAAATATTAAGCTTTTTACTAAGGTAATTCATTTGGCAATTAACCCCATTCCGACCCAAGATTTTAAAGTCTTGATGGGATAAATCAACTTGTGTAAAGAACCAATAGGTGAATCATTTTCCTGATCGTGGCTTTGAATAACACTTGGGATTGTTAAATAATAGTACCTCGTGTTACGGATACATAAGGCATGCAGTAAGCTGAGATGGCCAGGCTCAATATCCCTCCATATTTTGGACTCCTAGCGAGCAGAACAATCATCTACAACTACTTGGATGTTGTCTTCCAAACTCTTCAAAAGGTTTTATTCATCTCTTTGTAGCCTTTTTTTCAGTCACCATGGTTATACGAAGAATCTACGTGCTCCACATGAACTGCTGCATTAATACACATGATATCAGTTGCATTTAGATAAATTTCGAGCATTAGTATTCTGAATAATAGTTGATGGAATCATATATAAGAAGAAGAAGAAATGACTAAGATTTGGCTTTTCAGCGTTTTCTTGTGCAACTTTTTTTTTTTTTTTGAAGCGTCCCTATTTATTTTATGAAGAAAGTGTCGGTTCATTGCCCTATCTATATGACTTCATTGTTCATGCATCAACATGGGCCTTTTAAATGAAAATGAAACATAATTAAACAATAGGCTTTGATTAGAAATGCATTTTATTAGCATAATGTACTAATAAAATTAAGGTTATTAAGCCTGAGAACACATCAAGATCGGTGTGCACCAAATATTAAGCTTTTTACTAAGGTAATTCATTTGGCAATTAACCCCATTCCGACCCAAGATTTTAAAGTCTTGATGGGCTAAATCAACTTGTGTAAAGAACCAAGAGGTGAATCATTTTCCTGATCGTGGATTTGAATAACACTTGGGATTGTTAAATAATAGTACCTCGTGTTACGGATACATAAGGCATGCAGTAATCTGAGATTGCCAGGCTCAATATCCCTCCATATTTTGGACTCCAAGCGAGCAGAACAATCATCTACAACTACTTGGATGTTGTCTTCCAAACTCTTCAAAAGGTTTTATTCATCTCTTTGTAGCCTTTTTTTCAGTCACCATGGTTATACGAAGAATCTATGTGCTCCACATGAACTGCTGCATTAATACACATGATATCAGTTGCATTTAGATAAATTCCGAGCATTAGTATTCTGAATAATATTTGATGGAATCATACATAAGAAGAAGAATAAATGACTAACTAACATGAATATATTTGGGGTTGTAGCCATTTCAGCTTGGCTCCACTTGGAACTGAAATTAGACTCCGGATGATGGACTCTGTATCCAATTTACAATCAATCAACTCCGGGAGATTTTGACTATCAACAGTGATGTATCTACAAACAAAAGATTCAGCACAATTAAGAGGTAACTTAATTATATATATATAGAAACAGATCAAGGATGCATATGACGAAAATATAAGCATAAACTGCAGACACTCTGTGTGTATTGCAGAAAAATACGCAGTATTATGTGTCCATACAGTACATAACCAGAAACAATTCAGTCTCAAAGGCTTATTTTAATAGAAAATTTAAAGAGTCTTCAAGCATCCCTTAAATCATTGGTGAACAATAAACAAATACATTTTTCATTGCGTCCTTTGAATTCAAAATATGACTCAAAATTTTCCCTATCTATATGACTTCATTGTTCATGCATCAACATGGGCCTGTTAAATGAAAATGAAACATAATTAAACAACTTTGATTAGAAATGCATTTTATTAGCATAATGTACTAATAAAATTAAGGTTATTAAGCATGAGAACACATCAAGATCGGTGTGCACCAAATATTAAGCTTTTTACTAAGGTAATTCATTTGGCTATTAACCCCATTCCGACCCAAGATTTTAAAGTCTTGATGGGATAAATCAACTTGTGTAAAGAACCAAGAGGTGAATCATTTTCCTGATCGTGTATTTGAATAACACTTGGGATTGTTAAATAATAGTACCTCGTGTTACGGATACATAAGGCATGCAGTAAGCTGAGATGGCCAGGCTCAATATTCCTCCATATTTTGGACTCCTAGCGAGCAGAACAATCATCTATAACTACTTGGATGTTGTCTTCCAAACTCTTCAAAAGGTTTTATTCATCTCTTTGTAGCCTTTTTTTCAGTCACCATGGTTATACGAAGAATCTACGTGCTCCACATGAACTGCTGCATTAATACACATGATATCAGTTGTATTTAGATAAATTCCGAGCATTAGTATTCTGAATAATAGTTGATGGAATCATATATAAGAAGAAGAATAAATGACTAACTAACATGAATATATTTGGGGTTGTAGCCATTTCAGCTTGGCTCCACTTGGAACTGAAATTAGACTCCGGATGATGGACTCTGTATCCAATTTACAATCAATCAACTCCAGGAGCTTTTGACTATCAGCAGTGGTGTATCTACAAACAGAAGATTTAGCACAATTAAGAGGTAACTTAATTATATATAGAGAGAAACAGATCAAGGATGCATATGACGAAAATATAAGCATAAACTGCAGACACTCTGTGTGTATTGCAGAAAAATACGCAGTACTACGTGTCTATACAATACACAACCAGAAAAAATTCAGTCTCAGAGGCTTATTTTTATAGAAAATTTAAAGAGTCTTCAAGCATACCTTAAATCATTGGTGAACAATAAACAAATACATTTTTCATTGCGTCCTTTGAACTCAAAATATGACCTAAAATCTGTCCAGAAATCAGTCCAAGATGAAACCATACTTGATGACCTACAGATAAACTAATGAGCAGAACAATCATCTACAACTACTTGGATGTTGTCTTCCAAACTCTTCAAAAGGTTTTCTTCATCTCTTTGTAGCCTTTTTTTTCAGCCACCATGGTTATACGAAGAATCTACGTGCTCCATATGAACTGCTGCATTAATACACATGATATCAGTTGCATTTAGATAAATTCCGAGCATTAGTATTCTGAATAATAGTTGATGGAATCATATATAATAAGAAGAATAAATGACTAACTAACATGAATATATTTGGGGTTGTAGACATTTCATCTTGGCTCCACTTGGAACTGAAATTAGACTCCGGATGATGGACTCTGTATGCAATTTACAATCAATCAACTCCGGGAGCTTTTGACTATCAGCAGTGCTGTATCTACAAACAGAATATTCAGCACAATTAAGAGGTAACTTAATTATATATATATAGAAACAGATCAAGGATGCATATGACGAAAATATAAGCATAAACTGCAGACACTCTGTGTGTATTGCAGAAAAATACGCAGTACTACGTGTCCATACAGTACACAACCAGAAAAAATTCAGTCTCAGAGGCTTATTCTTATAGAAAATTTAAAGAGTCTTCAAGCATCCCTTAAATCATTGGTGAACAATAAACAAATACATTTTTCATTGCGTCCTTTGAACTCAAAATATGACCTAAAATCTGTCCAGAAATCAGTCCAAGATGAAACCATACTTGATGACCTACAGATAAACTAAAAAACTGAATTGAGGCAGGAAATTGGATGCATTGAGTTTATTTACCTTTGGTAGTGTAAAATTAGTGTCCATTGACGTTGATGTAGTTCTGAAAGTAATCTTCATCTTCTTCAGGTGACCAAGGATTTTAATGCCTCCGATCAATTGGGTATACAGACAATATCACGAAAATCTACTTCAAAATATCGTTTGTCAGCCGTGGTAACTTCATAAAAAAAAAACAGAATATAAGAATCGGGAGAAAAAACCCAGTCGTGGTAACTTCATAGACTAAAGTCACTAAATGGTTACCTGCAACTAATATTTTCATGATTGTTATAAAAAACCCAGTATTTCGACCTCAAATTATATGAATAACAAAGGATTGAAAATAAAAATCATTGAGACTTAACTCGTCATCTTTACTGCATCCATAAACCTCAGTCCATTTAGATCAGGCATTCAAAATAACAGAATATAATCTTAACAAAAGATACAGCGAAAAGTATATAATCCTAACAACCATACTGATCCAAACCGAACTCAACAATCATTTAATCATTTACCAATTCATAAAACGTGATCTAGTAACCACAGATCATATGAAAAAAATAATAAATAGGTTTTTAATTTTGGATCCATAAGCAACCTCAGGGGAACCAAAACATGATCTAGTAACCACAGATCATATGAAAGAAAATAATAAATAGGGTTTTTAAGTTTGGATCCATAAGCAACCTTGGCTGATAGATGATAGATGCTGATAGATGATAGATGCACTGGGAGTTGGTGTTTATCTCTTCTTTATGTACGCAAATAGCGATTTCATCTGTTGTGAGTGACGGTGTTGGAGCAGGTTTGAGATTTAGGCTTACAGGTTTAGAGTTTTAGTAGGGGAAACTTTATCCGGAGGGAAGACCGGAGGGAAGGGTGGAGTGATAGGTTATGTTTTGTGCTACCGTAGATTGGTAACCATCGATTTCTATTGGTAGGGGTCCAGGAGCTCTAGAATTCAAGCTTTTGGCCTAACTTTCATTCTGGAGCCATCATTTTCCACTCAAATTATATATAAAATTTCCGTGACACCCATAATTATATGAAATTATTAAAAATGTATGCATGACAGATTATGCATCCGCATGACAGGTTATGCATCAGGGGTATAATTGGCAACGCAACTTGGATATAACATATCTAAAAATCCGCGCCTTGGAATTCTACAAATTTTATATCGTTGGAAATCTTTTTAAGAGAGTTACGCAACGAGTACAAACAAGAATATCAAATTTTTGTTTTTCACGAAAAAATCGGAGGTGATCATCATTTTAGGCAAGATTTTCGAAAACTTGATACATAACCATTTTGCAGCCACCAAAAACGATGCATAACACATTCTTAAGACGCATAATGAATTATGCAACCATTTTCTCCACTGCATAACAAATTAGGCATTTGGAAAACAAAGTTATGCATCTATAACAAGTTATGTAACCATTGTTTTGGTTTATTTTAGTGCTACATAAAAAGTTGATGCATAATACAGTATGCATCCATATTTACGGATGCATATCAGGTTATGCATCTATTTTCTCGATGCATAAAAGATTGTGCAACAATTTTCTCGATGCACAACGCATTATGAAGTCATATTTTCGGATGCATAACAGGTTACGCATCCATTATATCGATTGCATAACATGTTATGCATATATTATTATAGGTGCATAACATGTTATGCAGCCTTTTTTTTGTTGGTTTCAATACTAACAAAAAGTAGCTGCATAACGTGTAATGCAACCATTCTCTGTACTGCATAACAAATTATGCAAAAAAAAAAGGTTGTATAACTTGTCATCCACCTACAATAATAGCTGCATCACGTGTTATGCTACCATTTTCGAGACTGCATAATAAATTATGCAACAAATTTTTTTAGATGCATAACACCTGCAACACAACTTTTTTCGATCCCCAACCACTGTTAACAGCATCTCAACTTCCTTCCCAACATCTTCCAGCACTAAATTGAAAACGTATGATGGTGCACTGAAGAAGACGCTCCTCATCATAACAACAAAAACCTTCCCTCACAAATATCATGTGAGTCTTACTAATCAGTAAAGCAAACTCCCTCTCATTTCTCGGTCTAGGTGAATCTGTAATCATCATCAACCTTCAACAACTTCACTCCATTTTCAATTTAATATTATACCATAAATAAACAAACAAAACCCCCATGGATCCATTCCTCAAGTTTACTCCAACACAAAGCCTAATTAGTTTGTTAGTTTGTTAGCAGGAGCCTTGCTCTTTACCCACTAATTAACTTTCAATTGATTGATTGCAACACTCCATTAACCTCCGCTCATTCTCTAGCTACTCTTTAATTTGGAATCTTAATCCTACTTTGTATTTAAGGAGTTCGTTTATCAGCTATTGTTATTCACAGGAGGTTTACAACACCAATTGCCTAAATGGGGACTGCTGAGAACAATAATAAAGGGCGATAAACGAGAAGATGGGGACAACAACAAACACAAATGGGGAGTCTATCGTCTTTGATTATCCGAGAAAATGAAGAAGAAATTCAAATTCAAGCAGAAGAAGAGGAATGTTCCGTATCATCAGAATCACCATCTACATCTAATGAGGACCGCCGGAACCACACAAGCAGCAGTAGTAGTTCGGAAGAGTCATGTTCTTCTCCGCCGCCACAATTGAACTGTCCTATTAACAACAATTCATCTAGTACCATTAGTAATGTCATCAAAGATGATGATGCTGAGAAACCCCATCTGGGTGTTATAGAATCCAAAGCAATAGAGAACGTATATACAATTCTTAACAACAACAAACACAAATCTATCACCATCTTCAGATTCGAGCAATTTCAGCTCAGTTTCAACCTTAGATTCAAAACCCTAACTTCATTAACAACAACAGTTGCAGCTGTAATTCTCCTTCCTCTTGTGTTCTTGAAGGTAACAGATGTTAAACCCCCTTTCAATTCTCGAATCTTTGTAACTTTCCACTGATTTTATCACCCATTTCAGAGAAACGAAATTGAAGATGAAGAAGAAGAAAAAAAAAAGAATGAAACAGAATCTCATAAATTATGGGTTTGAGAATAATTGTTCTCTAGAAAATGGATGCGCGCCTTCAAATTTATGGACGTGGGTTTCACAGTGGGAAAGATCCGAAGAATGGGTCTCCCTGTAGTTTTCACTTTGTTATTCGGTTCCCCTACTCCTGAGTCCTGAATTCAGTTAGGACCGCCCCAAAACCACTCAAAACTAGGGGTGTGCATACAATCCGGAACCGCGGATTTCATCCACAATCGTCCGTAAAATTGCGGGTGAAAACCAACCCGCAAAAGTCTATGGACCGGTTACGGATGAATTTTCAAATCCGCAAGGTTTAGCGGTTTGGTTGCGGTTGGTTTTGTAAATCCGCGGATTTATCCGCACCGTAGGGTATTAAAGAAATTTCATAAAACAAAAAAGTATCTAAGATACAAATAAGGAAATCATATATAACACAAAGGTAAAAAGTAGTAAAGAAGGGTAATTAGTTTCAAAAGTATGGAGAAAGCACATACGAACAACACAAGGTCATACCATTAAAAAAAACAGTACACAGAACTTACATGCTAGCAAAATCTAACCTACCTGAACTTTCTTATACAGTTTGTAAGCAACAACCATGAAGTAAGAGAAAGAGTATAACTAAACCGACCTGGCAACGATAACCGAACAGTGAAACAAACTTGGCGGACAATTTCGGTTTTTACCCTAGAATCCGGTTATCCTACATTCTGCAGTTCAATTCTTGTGTTCTATGCTCTTTATTTCTGTTTCGGTAAGTTTATCATTATGGTGCTTCCTTGATATTGCATAAATTGCTAGGACACAATGATTCCAAAACCTCAACCAATACCATGGTTGGATGAGGTAGAGGTCGTGTAAGAGGTGACGAAACCAAACATACTTGATAGAGCGTCGACTTGTCATCGATGTGCAAACGCTACAGCAGTAAGGACATAAATGGAGGTGCTCCATTAAAATTATTACTCTTTCGTATTAAGAGTCGTTTGTATTAGATTCTGGCTTTTATACTTGTATTTTTGTTTGTTTTACTTTTTTTTTGACTAAATCCGCGGTTAATCCGCATCCGGCCCGTACAATCCGCTAATCCGCAGAGGTCAAATCCGAGGGTGATTGGGCCGTTCACGGTTCAATTTTCTAAATCTGCAACTTTAACGGTTTGGTTGCGGGTGACTCCTAATCCGCAACCGTCCGTCCGTTGCACAGCCCTACTCAAAACCATACATAGACTAAAAAAAATTTATTAGGCAGTACTGCGGCCCCTAGACTAATCCAAACTCCTTCCTTCTTCTTAGTGGGAGGGAGCATGAGAACTGTCGGACCATTTGATGGTTCTTATTGGGGCATAAAACAACATAGGAGAGTTGTTATTAAAAGAAAATTAACTGATATAAGGAACATTAAGAGGAGAAAATTAAAAGATTTAAGGAGGGATTGACTTATTAAAAAACTGATATGAGGAAGGAAAGACATTATAAAGAAATTGAATACCGAGGAAGAAAATAACAAATTAACTCGAGATTAATTCACGAAGAGACTTGTGGCTGAACTAGAATTGAAGCAGGGAGAATTTTCCAAAGAGCTAAGGTCAAGAGTTTCAACGATTGTGACAAGAAGGAAAGCATACACTACAGTGAAATTGGTCTTTGAAGAGGGAAGATTGTTTCTGCTAAGGCAAATTAAAGGAGGAAGTGTAAAGTTATTACTCCAACCTTTTCACAAAAATCATCATTATACTCCTGAACTGTGTGTTTTAAGCTTTAACTTTATTTCTTGTGAAGACTGTCAAATGTTGGAAGCTTCCTTTGAAGAAGAAGTGTATAACACTGTCATGCATTTGGGCACAACAAAGCCTCAGTACCTAGTGTGTGTGATTTATTGGCACATAATCAAAACTGACAAGCTTAATGTTTGGCATGAATTTCACTCATAAGAAGATTTGAATTAAAGGATAAATTGTTCGTTCCTCACTCTAGTCTCAAAGAAGGAAGACGCATATTCCCCTAAAGGATATTGGCTACTAGGTCTAATTTGTAGTGCTTGGAAGCTCTTATCTAAACTGTTCACAGAGAGACAAAAGAAAGTGATGCCAAAAATGATTATTTATTACCAAGGAGCCTTCGTAAGAGACAAAAAAATATTGGATAATGTTCTGTAGCTGGGAAAGTATGGATGCTTGATTGAGAATAAAGAAGCCTGGGATTTTATGCAAAGTGGATATAGAAAAAAAAATTGATATTGTGAGATGCGCAACTTTACACCGAAATTATGAGAGATATGGTTTTCGCAAGAAGTAGATGAAATGGATCGAATGGTGTGTATCCACTGTTAGTGTGTATCCATTGTTAGCCTCTCAGTTCTGGTTAATGGTAATTCTTCTAAAAGATTCAAATCATCAAAGGGTCCAGGGACGGAGTCAGAATTCTTTTTCAAAATGGGCTAATTACAAAAACACATATTTAGGGGGCTGACTAGAGATTTTTCTGTTAATTAGTAAAACTTTTAAAGAATCCTTAATGAATTTACAAAAAACAGGGGGGCCGGGGCCACCCCTAAACTCTACATAGCTCCGTCCCTAAAAGGGTCTGAGAGAAGGTTACTTATTTCCATCATTTAGTGTTCCTTCTCGTTGTTGAAATACTCACCAAATTAATTCAGAAGACAACGTCACAAGGAAGAATTGAAGGATTTCGATTTTCACCCAATGGAGTTCTCATCAGCCACTTATAGTTCGTCGATGACACCATCATTTTCCGAAATGTAATCTCGAATTTAGTAATTTTTATTGTCACTTGGATGATTTTTGAAACATTAACCGGACTAAAACTTAATCTAGAGAACAGTACCGTGATAAAGATAGGAACATACAACATTATTACCGAGATAGCTGAAGAAACAGGATGCAAGAAAGATTGATAACCAAGTATCTAGGTTTGCCTATAGGTGCAAATCTAAAAATCTATTCAGTTTGGAACATAAATTTGGCACAGTGGAAGACCAAATTCCTCATTAAGACGTGTAAAGTACAACTAATAAAAAGTATTCAAGCTTGCCTATATTCACATTTCCAGTGCTAGTTGAGAATAAGATGACTAACATTATTAGAAGATTTCTTTCGGACACAAAAGACAATAAGTTGAAGATATGTTGGATTTCATGCGAGAAGATTTCTAGTCAAAGAGGGCATGAGGAATAAAAATTAGAAATTTGAGAAGTGTGAGCAAAGTCCTCCGTGCTAAATGGTTATAGAGATATGCACATGAAAATAAGACAATTTGGAGAAAATTTGCCAGATTTGACTATTGGTGACATAGAAACATATCATGGTTTCATGTTCATTTGCAAGGTATAATCTCTGTTAGAGCATCACTCGGTATAACTCACAAGTTTTGTTATCTCAAGATTATTGTCAATGTTAGTTGCATAATATTATATCTTGATTTCTAGTCTACTAAAGTCAAGTTTGATTACCCTCGAAGATTTAATATTGGAGGAATTCATTTGCGAGGAATTCATCGACAAAGGTATGTGAAGACTGACTTATCCTATTTACTCAATGTATCCACCATTATATCTTATGAGACTGTGTCGTATGCTTTTAGTAGATTTTACATTGCAAAAAAAGAAACCTCGAGTTCAAGCGTGTCTTGATTTAAAATAAAAATATTACTCAAGCAATGGTTGTTCATAGATCTTTAACAATCTTAGTCGACATAAATTTATTGTTCACAAACTATTTTTGCTTAAATTGATCTTTGGAATATGACCCAAGTAAAAAAAGATCATGAACTGCTTTGGGTATGCATACCTATGGTCGTTGGGTATGTTTTTGAGCATAACTATGAAAAACAAAAGTACACGAATTGTTTGGTATGTACTGTTAGAGGACTGCTTGGTCGAACTTGTTGAGGACTGCTTTGGGTATGCATACCTATGGTCGCAAGCGTTGCTATCTCAAGCTTGTTTTTCAAGTTTACTTTCCAAAACTATAAGGCTTGATTTCTAGTCTACTTATAGCTAAGTCTCGGATAATGATAGAAAGTGTAGTTGAGCATTAGACTTCACGACGTTCATCAATTGAAGACGAAGAACTACTAAGGGGAGCTTGTGGGACTTCATCAACAAAAGGTATGTGGAGACTTGAACTCATCTATCACTCAAAAGTCTATCTACTTTATCTCCTATTTGAGACAAAAGTCGTATAGCTATATAGACTTCAATTATGCACATTTGATATTTCAAGCTGAGTTTGACTCGCTTACATATTTCTCGAAATATGGGTTAGTAAGCTTTCGTTTTAACCAAGTTCATCTTATATTCTTGACAAAAGTTAAAAGATAATCATGTGAAAATCGCCTGGTAACATCTTACATGATTTGTGTGAGACAATCATTTGATGTAGACTCAGAATATTTTGTATTGATCATTCGATCACTTGAAAATTTCTTTGAAGCTAATAGTTTGTATGACACATCTATTGTCGACTTCTGAGAATGTTTCAATGGTTGAAATGAGAGTTTATAACAATGGGATATAAGCACAGTATGCGTACTTGCATATGTGTAATCCAAGTCCGGGAACCATGGTATGTATACCCGTATGCGTACTGATTGGTTTAGTAGAGGTCCGGGAAATAAGTACGCATACCAGTACGCGTACTGGCGTGAGGTTCAAGTTCTGGGACTTTACTGAGTTTGGTGGTATGCGTACAAGTTCGCATACTGGCGAACCCAAACTTAGTCCGACCACTAAGGTATGCATATTTTGCATACTTGAGTCGGTTGTGTTCTAAAATCGGTTTGTTTATGAACTAATACATTTATATAATAAGGAATGAAATCTTTTGCAAACCGTGGATATAATATTCATGACTTAATTCGAGTGAATCAAAATCGATTTTGCTTCAATTGTGTCTTGTATACTTCTATGAGAATATAAACAATTGAACAACTCTAGAACTAGTTTCATTTGAGTCATTTGAACTAGTTATGGTTTAGATGAATAAGGTTGATATGAAAGTGTTCATATGGCTAAATTCGGTTAACTATTGTTAACCCAACAAAGGTGCACACGTTTAGGTACGGTTACTCATATCTAAATGAAGTCACTTTTCATTTATGTGTAACAAGATAAGTTCGATCTAACGGTTGAAGATATTAGCTTGAGTCTAATCAGGTTTTCATCTAACGGTGAATATTGAATGCTTTGTTACCAAGGTAACATTGATTGCAAACCCTGATTTGAAGACTATGTAAAGGATAACTCTAGCAACTGGGAAACCTAATCCCCGCACCTCTCGTGTGATACTAGTTGTGACTATAGTCGATTCTCCTTTAACCTTAGGTTTTTCCAAAACCCTGTAGGTTAACGACTTGAAGACTTCATTGGGATTGTGAAACCATACCCAACTATTTTCTCTATAGTTGCGTGTTCTGATCTTGGTGTTTTCTATCATGATTGAGTACTATCTTCTCTAAGATTTGCTCGAGATTTAATCTCCGTAGGCAAGATAAAAAGTAGTCACAAACATCTTCGTCTCATCGTTTGTGATTACACAATATCTTGTTTTGCTACCATACGATTAAGATTGTTGTGAGGTGATTGATATTTCTAGGCTGTTCTTCGAGAATATAAGTCTGGTATATCAATTGGTTCCTGTTCACCTTGATTTATCAAAAGACGGAACAAAACTTATAGGTATTTATGTGGGAGACAGAATATAATCTGTCTCACACTTTTCTGTGTGAGACAGATTGGTTTATCAAGTCTTAGACTTTGGGTCGTAACAACTCTTAGTTGTGGGTGAGATCAACTAAGGGAATCAAATATGTAGAGTCCTGCTGGGATTCAGAGATGTAAGGAGCGCAACTGTACCTTGATCAGTTTTAGTTTGGTTAGGTCTCAACTATATTCCAGTCCGAAGTTAACTTGGAGTAGGCTAGTGTCTGTAGCGACTTAATACAATATGGTGTTCAAATATGGACTAGGTCCCGGAGTTTTTCTGCATTTGCGGTTTCGTCGTTAACAAAACTTCTGGTGTCTGTGTTATTTATTTTCCACATTATATTTTTTTATATAATTGAAATATCACAGGTTGTGCGTAAGTTCAATCAATTGTGAACCCAACCTTTAGTTGGTTATTAAATTGATTGACACTTCGATATTGGTTTTTGATATCGTCCAAGTTGTTTCTTATAATCAATCGGGCTCGCAAATTCCTATTTGTTTGATTGCAGATTGAATTGAGAAATAGAGATATAACTCTTTGATATACTTTCTTAAGATTGAGTCTAACTGTCTAGTTGATTCTCTTAAAAGTATATTGGAGTTAGTCCATAAGATTGCTAAGCGAAATATTGGGTGTGGTTGTTCGACCCCCACTTTTTCAATTGGTGTCATAGCAGGCAAACACTATAACCTAATAAGTTTGTGTTTGACTAATCCCTAAAGTCTATCCCTATGGGAAATTTCTTTAGCAAACTTGCTCTAGGCATCTGTAATGCACGCCAGAATTCCTTAAAGATTGTTCAGAGCTTATTATCCATTAGACCTCTAGTCTCTGACGAGGTGTCAACTCGCAAATAATATTTCTCTACTTCTCTTTACAAGCAAGTAATATAATGAAAACAGATTCGTCCCAAGGGAGGTGTGTTAAGCAAAAGTTGTTATGCAAATACTCTTAGCAAGATTGTTTTGTTATAGAAATTCTGAAAATTGTAAAGTTGTATACAAATATGAGATGGAATTGATTAAGGAATCATTCTCGGCATCGAAACATAAACCAAATAGATATATAACTACGTTATTCTCATTAAATCGTTACTAACAACCCCAGGATAATTGGTATGCTCAACTATCCCGTTATTATCTCCTAAGCTCACCGGATACGGAAGCGCTCGACTATCGGTTTCTACTGGTCAAGTTTCCTAGAGGTACGCTTTCTAGGTGTGACCTAAACAAGTGATCTAAGTTTTGTGAGATAAGGTTTCTCCTAGTGATGAATTCAAAAGCATGAATCAACTACTAGTGTCAATTTCTACACATGGATACTTAACAAATTCCCATCATCAACACCCATATATTGCTACCTGTGTTTAATTCTCTAGACAATTACGGATCAAAGAAAATCTAAACTAGCAATAAGATTGTGACATAACTATTTACTTTCGAACTTAAACAATTAAGGAACTATCCATACACATTATTAGCATGGTAGAAATCAAACAATAATGAGAATAAGTGAAAGAGAACAAGTTATTTCATATCAATTGTAGGTTCATATTTCGTGCTTTGAAATCACCCTCAATCAACGATTGTTTTATCTACTCATAGTTTTGGAGTTCATCATAATAATAATTGAAATAAAGAAGATGAAAAATAAATACGAAAGCAAACCCTACCTGCGACTCTCCCTCCAAAGCTCTAAGTAGAATACGTGATAAAGTTGTAGAAAGACTTCTCTTTTTATAGCTCTTCTTATTTCCAAGGTCCAAGTCTTCAAAGTCCATCTCCAAGTCCACCAAGCCCATGTGTGAAAAATATCTCTTCTGGAAATTCTGGGTCCAAAACTGGCCGCCAGAATACTGACGTCTTCACCGGAACTCAGTCACCGTTGCCGGAATTTGATCACCAGAAAACTGAGTTTGGCCAGCTGACATATCGGAAACTGTTTCCTGGCAGTTGCATACTTCCAGCAGCTCTCTATGCAGTTCAAACATTCACTAAATACCATCTAAGCCAATTCCTTGTTCTTGCGGAAACGTACCCAAAAGCGTAACTCCAAACTCATATACCCGGACGCCAAACCTTACATACGACTCGTTCCCCCTTCATGATTCAGTGAAATGTTATGATTCCCACTTTCCCTTCCAAAATCTAGCAACCAGAACTAGTACCACAGTGTCACCATTCTCACTGCATTTTCGTACTGTTTCTGAAGAAAATGGAATTTCCATGCAAGCATATATTTCAGTTCATACATTTCCTGGCACTTTCTTGTCTCTGAACCTAGTTTAAACAGCAACAACTTCATCCATATGTACATTGCTCTCTTTCTTGTATCGCTGCAAATCTTAATTCTCAACTGCACTCATTCTGTTACTCTAGTTCAGTACCGCAACCATTTTGCAGCTCACCTACAACTCCAGTGTGTACGCGTACTATTCTTCAAGGAGAAAATCAAGTAACTAAGGGTTTTATTCATCATCAAGGAGCAAATCAAGTAAGTTCTTTATTCTCCTTTTACTCTCAATTTCTAGGTATCATGGGAAATTTCAAGGTTTCAAAGAAGGTTTCAAAAAACTTGGATTCATCATCATCTAGCATGACTATACCTCAAAATCAAGATTCTATTAGAATTAGATTTGTCAATGATTCTAGTAGTAATATCTTTGAAAGGATTTCTTCTAATGGTTTCATTCTAGAAAAGAAAATGGATATGGTTAGTGGTCATAAAGAAGATTTGGTTTGCTTTGAAAAATTTAATCTTAGAAACATCTTTAATGGTCTTGGTGAAGGTTTTGACACTCTCACATTAATCTTCTATGCTAACATCCATGATGTTTATCTTGATAATATGTAATTCAAGACCATGATAAATAAAGAAAGGATTCTTGTTAATAGAGAGTTGATTTCAAGGATTACCAAAATTCCTTTGGGATATTTTCGCCTTCCTAGACCAAGGGAAGAAAGACCATCTTATGAAACCATTTCTAATGGTCTGTGTGGCAAGAGTGTTGATTGGATTGAAGGGAAATTTCCTACTAATTATCTTATTCTTGCTTTTATGTCTTTCGAAAATCTTGGTATATCTAACCTTTGTCCCTCCACAATTAAGAATTCTCGGTGGAGTCGTGAGTTTGCGGAGTTAAGCCTATTACGTCATTATGCAAATATTGATGGAAGATAGGATGAACTTTTCTTTACAAAGATTAAGTCTAATACACATCTCTATGCAAATATTGATGAAAAATAGAATGAATCTTTGAATATTTCGCAGTATTGGTCTTTCCCTGGTCCACATCTTTGTGTAAGTACTGTGTGGCTCCGTAAGTCCTCTTATGTGAGCATTTCCGATTAATTTAGTCATGGATTCTCTTGTGGTTAATTTGATTGAGTATTTTGGATACGAATTCATGTTTCATGTGATTTGTTAATGTCCAAAGAAATCCTTATTTTCTTGTTAAAGTAAGGTCGCTCTTGTTGTTCTTTCGGGAATGACATTTTATGGGGGAGAGTTCTTATTTGAACTTGTGCTTAATTGCCATATCTTTGTGGGGAGTGCGGCGGTGAAATATTATAGGGGTTATCTTGTATCTTTATAAACTCCTTGATGAATGCATTTAGCTTCGGCTATATGATTGCATCTAAACAAAGTTGATATGTGGTTCTCTTTTCGTCATGAAGTATCTCTATGGAAATTTCATTAGGATCTCACTAGTTTTCGTACCTTTGATAGACGCATTTATGTGTCTATTTTCATCTCTTTTGTGTATTTTGTTAGTACTCGTTTTCGTCCTTATTATGATGTTTTGTGTGTTTGTAGGTATTTTTTTGGAAATAAATAATTTTGGAAAAATCGGCTCGAAAAATTATGCGGAGCATCCCCGGAGGACATTTGTTATTCGGACTCTCTGCTTTGGATAAGGGACACCCACTTGATAAGGGGTGACCAATTGCTATTCGCACCCTTGAACTGGATAGGGGGAGGTCATCTTCTTTGTTTGAATTTGGTTTTGGTGGGAATACTTAATGCAGACGCTGTTGATTTTGGGTCGGATTGTTGGAGGGATTTCAGCGAGATTCAATCGCTAGAAACGGTTGGGTTGGGCCTGAATACACTAGACAGGGTATATGCAAGAGATTTGATCGAGTAACTTGGGCCAGAAATCCGAGTTTGGAAGTAAACAGGGGACCGAGATATTTTAGAAGATTATGTTAATTACGGAAGCTGTGTGAAGATTGGGAGAAGATATTTGGGAAGATATTCTCTCATGATATTATACGAACAACTTAAGACAATCCAGAGACGCGTAGAAGAGTTAAACAGGGAAGAAAATCCCATATCCTGTATGAAATACAAAGAAAATATTCCCGACATTAATGGAAATTTCTGGGAGTTATTGTGAAGATTTGAAGGCATTAAACAGTATAAATAGGATCTTTGGGTCTACTATAGAGGGTGTCGAGAGTCTGGGGGGCTGAGGAGAGCCAGAGAAGAAGAAATTCGAGTTTTCCCAAACTCGGTTTCTGCTGCTGCTGATGATGATGAACATGAAGAACACGAAGAATGGACCTGCAACAACAGTCGTTTCTCTACAGTAGTAACGACTAACACCTGTGGGTCGTAATCAGGCAGTCTTATTTTCCACAGCGTTTGCGACAGAGCTTCAGCAGTCTTATTTTATCACTGAGGGTCGTAGTTCTCTGGTTTTATTGTATTTCTCATATTCTCATCATTTGTAAACCATTTTTGAGCCATAATAAATTATTTTGAGAGCATTGTTACTATGATGAGTTAAACCCCAACACTGGGACGACGGAGGAGGCCGAACTTCATACATGGGTAATTTTATTAATTCTTTTAAGACTTTTGCATTAAAAATTAATTGAAATATGATTTGATTAAATTGGGTGTTATTTGATTAGATGGGTCATGCTTAGCTTAGGTGATTTGATGTTCCATGCTTAACATTTACAATCAATGTTTTGAGAATCTACTTTGGCAAAATAAGAGTCAATATATGTTTTGAGCGATTATTGTTGAGAATAAATCATTGAGCCATATGTTATGAAGATTGGCCGAATCATTAGTCCCAGTACCTCTCTACCAATTTGTCAATATTTTTGGTATATAATTTTTATAAATCTAAAAATCCTTCACCTTCACAAGTCTTAGAGTTCGAACCTTCATTACTACAACCCACGAAAAATCAATAATCATTGAGCCCTATGTTATATTGACAAAAAAGGGAGAGAATTAATGTGTAGTGCACACTACAAATACATATGGTTTACGTATCGTTATGTAAGGGGGAGTGGTTTTCATGTGAGATGAAGTATTGAATAAAGGGGAGTGATACATATCACCATAGTATTATTGTCAAAGTTGTGATACAATTGGACTTTAATGTTGTGTAATAATACTATGACATTGTATAACAATGATTGAGATCTATTGTTTTCTCATTGTTATAGCTACAGATATTCAACAACTATGATGCTGAGTTGAACACATTCAGAATCACTGGAGTACTTGGAAGTGACGAATATTTCGAGTAATATTGAAGAACCATGGAAATCAAGCATTTGGATTGAGATATACAAAGTTTATTTATTTTATATTCCATATGTATTGATATTTTTGTCGCTAAAATTGACAAATGGTGAGATTGTTAGAGCACTGCTCGGTCGAACTTAAAAAGACGAGTACCCAGATATACCTGAATCTAAAACTTTTCCACCAATAATTCCTTTCTCCAAAAATGATTGTCTATGGACTGAGTCGAGACAGTACTACTAATCGGTTCACACTTCATGTGATCATCTATGGATATGAGATCGAGACAATACGACAACAAGATAACTTGTGTGATTGACTATGGATACAAGATCGAAACAATACAACAACGAAGTATGTTTATTTGATAAAAGGTTCGGACTTAACCAAACACAATAGGATTGCTATCAAGTAAATATAAATTAACGTTTGTGTATTTTACTTCTAATTATAATAAAACAATTATGTTAGCGAGGAAACCGCAAATTTAGAAAAACCTCGGGACCTTGTCCAGAATTGAATACTCTCAGGATTAAGCCGCTATACAAAATCTAAACCAACTTCGTATAGTTAAGACCAAGCAACTAAACCTATAGTCCACCTAGTTTCGTCTGTATCCATGTGCCTCCAACTTTCAATAAGTCACGCACTTGGAACAATTCCTTTGGTTCGTATTCCAAACAGTAAAGGAACAACAAATCTGTTCGGTAACAACTCTTTTCAACCAAGTGATATGAGTTTGACAAAAGGATCTTCCGTTTATCCCAATAAACTCTTTTGTCAGGTTCTTAGATCTATCCAATAACAACTACCAAAGTAATTGTTAAGATTTTGCAATCAATACTTTTAATCACAAAGAATTGTATTGATGCCGATCTACTCAACTAATCAATCAAGGTTATCACAAAGATAAACCGATTATAGTTAGATCCCTAGCCGATCAAATTTTGCGCACAGTAAGGATTATGAACCCAAATCAGAAATCTTTTTCGTCTTCAAATCTTCTTAGATCTTAAATAAACACCTGCACACAATCAACTTGAATCTCTTGTGATCAATCACACACAGAACGGAGTCTATTAACAATGGATTATCACAAGACGTCTTTAGAACTGTAAACAGTCTAAAGATCCCCGCCGAAACTTCTATCTAGTTTGAGTGAATCTTATATCAGAAGAAAAGATTCTCAAGTATAAAAAAACTAGGTGCAATCAAAGTTCAACCACCGTTAGTCAATCAAATCAATCGAAAACTAATAATAAACTACAATTATCTAGTTTCCCACCAACGGTACTCTTAGAGCTTCCCAATCCAAAGAAGTCTTTAAAACGAGTGGTCGTAAGAGATTTCGCCTAATTCGGTTACTTTCCTCTCCGAATAGAAGGCTCCACCAGTAACAACACAACAAGGTAGTTTTTCTGGCTCTGAGGATTAGTTTGCTTGAAATGCAAACTTCAATATTTATAGACCAAGGAAGTTTGGACACCAAGGAATTTCCAAAACCGAAAATATTCTCAAGATATGCAATATATTTCCAAATTTCGGTTTCCATAATTCCTGAAAATTCTTTTTACAAATATTGACCGAAATCTCAGTAGAAAATCTCCAATTAGTAAATGCACATTACCAGCTTCTATTTTCTAAAGATATGCATTTTAATTGCTGGAAATTAAAAGCATATAAAAATAAAAACCTTAATTAAAAGATTCTCAATTTATTTCGATCCGGGATTATCCTTTAGCTATTAAGGAATATCTTTGAACAATAAAATATAAGCGTTACTGCACATGTTCAAAGTATGCCGACATCTCTACATTGTCAATCCTTTTTCATATTTACGATCTTGGAACCGATTTGCCACACTTCCAAACGAGTTTAGAATTGGTTCATCTGACTTCAAAGAACTATGTGATTGATTATCCCATCAAATCACAAATCATGGGTTTTACGGTTCTACCAAAATAAGTTTCGGTTCTACCGCCATGTCGGTACTAGAATTAGTCACGCTAGTTACCAAAACTTGGTTGACTACGTACTAGGATCGGTTCCCACATATATATGGTATCTAACTTGTATTTTTTGCACATGTTTATAGGATCGGTTCCCAATAACTAAAAACTTGTTGCACCTCTTACAAGGATCGATTCCCTTTTGGTGATCGGTTGCACCTCTTACTAGGATCGATCCCCCAATGTCTAGAGTTGGTCATACCAATTACAACAAATCGATCATACCATCTCAGGTGATTACTTAAGATCGTTTTCACTAATAAAAGTCATACCAGTACAAAATTCAAGCCCTGTGAATAGTTTTACCAAGATACATAAACAAGTTATGAGCGGTTATACTAAATACACATATTGGTGATCCAAAGATTTGCAATGAATAACAATACCAATAAGCCTAGTGATTTCCCTTTCGATTCATAAAACAAGTTTATGAATTGTACTTCCTTTAAACGAATGTAAAAAAAAAATCTTAGGACGAAATCTTCACCCATACCCATAAATAATCACAATAGCATTCATACGATTATGTCGATATCTTATATACGAAGTTCAAAAGATAAGCGTTATACTCCGTATTGTATTCCTTAATACTTTGTATAACTAGAGTATAATCATTCACATCTTCGCAGTTATGTTTTCAATATGCGTGACTTGAAAGATACGTTAGGGAACGAAACAGTTCAAGTCAAATATTACTAACCTCAAGTGGAAGGATGATGTCATCGTTGTAGATCCTTACTTCTTCACATTCTTCAAGTCTTCACGTAATACTTGTAATGTATCATATCCTAATACTTTCAAGCTAACCTATACGAATTTGACTCTAGTAAATAATCAAGCGACTCTTTAAATGAGTTTTGGTTCACTAAAATATGACAATCAAACTTGACATACCAACTCTTAGTGGGTTCAACCGAGTGATGCTCTAACAATCTCCCCCTTTGTCAATTTTAGTGACAAAACTCTTACATCATATGGATAAACAAATTACAAGAATTCATTACACATACGCTTGATTCCCAAATTCAACAGCACAATAACCTGTATACATTCAATCCATAAATGTCGTTGTTGACATTATAATAACAAAGCTAATACTCCCCCTAAAGGTAAGATAGGTAGATTTTTAATCCGCACGTCTTTGTTATTTCCTTTGTAGTCCATATAACTTCAAGTATCAATATGATATGCTATTTCCCCTTAGTCTATGCTTACTCTTTCGTTAGATATAACGTTTAACCACAATTGTCCTTTACGTGGTGATACCAAATCAATACTAATCAATATGAATATCACTTGTTTACTCCATATATTTCTCCCCCTTTTGTCACAAAATGACACGAGCAAATAAAGAACAAACCGAAAGGATCTTACAAATCTCAAAAGACTTGCAACCTATAAGAGTTAAGCACGAGGGTTCCACACACCATTTTAGATAACCAATATCAAAACCGAAACTACAAAATAATTTTGTTTTGATATGTTACCAAGGAAACAATTTCCCGAAGCAATTTTACCTAATAGTTTAGCGGACCAAAAATCGACTAAGAACCTTAGTTCCTTTGCTAAACCGATTGCACAAATACAATCGCTTGTTCGATAAGACCAAAATAAAGATCATAATTAACTCTATTTTTCTCATCAGGTTCTAATTATTCAAATAATAACTTAGACCTTTCACTTTTAAACAGAAAAGTACTAGGTTAGTTAACTAGCATTTCTTGTTAAGGCATTCGATTAGACTTGAATAACCGAAACCTCCACTTTGATAAGTCTAACTAAGATCAGGATTAACTTAGTTTCTCTTATCCGGAATCGAATTGGACTAAACAATTCATCCCGAAAACCTTTATTTTTGTTAAGCCATAAACAATTCATACAAACCAAATAAATCAACTTGCACAATTATTTACCTCAACCAGAAGCAATTGAAACAACATAGACATTAAAGTACCACAATTTCACCGAAATTTCATAAGCCTAAATAATTGATACCAAACAATAAAGTAATATAACAATAGTTTTTCTTAACCGGAAACAATTGAATCACACACATATCCATACACAAATAATGGAATAAACATCAATTGTACCGAAATTTTGTTACGCAAATGCAATAAATATATGCAATAAAATCAGGCTTTTCTTAAACAGGAAAACGATTAACTAACAAATTCGTTACCTCAATCTCCGCATCCTCTTCACCCCAGAAAGATATATCATTAAGCGCAAGTTCACATAGAACTCTCCCCCGTTAATGTTGTCATCCTCTCGCAAAACAAAAGAACAACAACAAAGAGCAACCTTTTCCAGAGAAAGGTTGAAAATCTGTTTTAACTAATGAAATGCAAAAGTTGAAACCCTGAAACTCATATGCTTTTATGCTAAACCAAAATGATTCAACATATTGTGACTTTTTCACATATTAGTTTCAATCAGAACCCCTTATGATCCTTTGATAAATCCTACCAACATGGGCTAGAACTTAACCATGCTAAACCAAAAAGTCACCCAAACCATAAGGGTTCACCATATGAGATCGAATAATAAGGTTATAAAAACCGAAATCAAACATCCCATAAACATAAATAACAATAAGATAAAGCATTCAAGCACAGACTATGTAAAGGAAAACTATCACAAGAAAAATTATAAACTAATAATTTTATTCATAAATAATAGTTTTATTCAAAATATACTTTCTTGAAATAATCAAAAACTAATGTCTATTTTTCCTGACAGATCTTTAAACAGATTATTAAAGATCATCTTCAATGTCCTCGAATTTTTCAGGATCTTCATCAACAGCATCTCGACTGATATCTCGGATTCTGCACACAGTACCTTGATTATGTTCACAGGCTAAAGAATTAACCTTTCGATTAATATTTCGAGCATACTCCCTATTACCGATTCCAAGTTTAAACATCTTTCTTTGGTTACGGATAACAGTTCTTAGTAGTGTTTTCTGTCTATAATGAGTTCCAATAGTACTGAGGATGACTTGTCGTAGATTGATAATATCAATCTTAGTATCCAAACTATTTTGGACAAGGAGATGAGTCACATATTCCTTTTCATTTTCTATATCTTCACAACCAGATTTCTTGAAGGTATCATCAAGCTGAACAGTTTCCTTAGAAGTCATTACATTCAAGGCTTTCAGAATTTTTGTTTGAGATCTGGTTTGAGAATACATCCTTCTGTATAAGTTCTCAGACATGTTGAGTACATATACTTGAAATACCTTTAACACATACCAAACATAGATGTCAGCCTTAAATAAATAATTCTGACAAGATTTGAAAGGATTTTCGCATCTTATGTGTTACTGATTCATAACTTTCTTCGAAAAGAAATTATCTTCTAGATCAGTATCCAGAGATACTTTTAAATAGGAAACTTATGCTGTTTTACCTAAGTTGTTTGCAAGACAACTTTTTTACACATGGAGACATATTATGTATCTTCAGATAGATTGTGTAAACTCTCTATGTTGAATAAGAGATTATTGACAGGATACAGATTTCCAAGATATATGTGCTCCCTTACATCAGAAGATAGGGCATTGTAAGGATGCATATTCCAACGCAATTAAGCGTTGAAGTGAGGATATCCTTAACTGAATTCCTTTTGAGGAATTTCTTCCTCCTTACTTTTAGGGACATTATCATGATCCCTTGTGTGAGTTTTGAACCCATCTTCTTCATTAGGAATATTGTGAGATGTTATATCCTTGATTACATCTTGTGCCCAGGATGGTATGTTCCTTGAACTTGAACCTGCGTGGTCTAGATTTTTCATCCGACAGAGTGCTGATATCTTTTGTTCAAGACATTCTATATGTCCTCTTAAGGTATCCATTCCTTGTTAGAAATGTTTTTCTAAACACTTGTCTAGATATACCTTTCGACATGACTTTGTAAGAAGATCTTCAATAAGGATCTTATTCCTTATTAATGAATGCTCCAGCAATTGAGTAAGAATTTCAGACTCTGTAGTGTGTTGATAAACTTTGTTGCATAAAGCCAATTTTTGTTCCAAATAATCTGCCAGATTATTTTTAAGACTGATGATGCGTGTCGTGAGTGCAATCAAATTAAATCACTTATTTCCACACAATTAACTGGTAATATAATGGAAGCAAGGATCGTTCCCACGAATAGCAGGGAGTTTAGTTGTCAAAAAGGTCACAAATGGGGGTTTTGGTTTTTAGATTTCAAAGTAAATAAACAAAGCAATTGAAATTGAGTTGTAACCTATAAGGAGAGAGATGGTCGAGGAATCCTTCTTCGTTACTAAACCATCAATGAGTTAATATATTCATCCATTCATCATTAATCATAAATTATCATCAACCGTGGGATAACAACTAGCGGAGTGCTACCCCCTAAAGTTCCTTGGTCACTGGATACCGAAGCGCTCGAATATCAGATTATATTCATCCAAGCCACCAAGTAGTAGCGTACTCAAGGTGTAACTTAGTATAATGCTTTAAGTTTTAAGACTTAGGTCAATCTTAGTAGTTAGACTCTTAGCACAAGGTCCACTTTCTAATGTTGTTCTACACACGATTGCTCCACAGAATCCCTCTTCAAGGTCTCACGTTTTCTACTTGTGTAAGGATTATTCAACAATTACATGGATATCCTAACCCTTTACTAGCAATAGATCAATCAATAAACTACTATAGTTGGCCACCTAGATAAATCAATTTATCAATCATAAATATCAATCAAAGTAGAAGCAAGCGATAATCATATGAACAAATCAAACCAGATGCATATATTAAACAAAATAAAGTCTAGAACTTAGAATTCATCCTCAATCAAGTATGGGTTTATCTACTCATGGATGTAGAAGCATCCATGTTATACAATTGATAAACTAGAGAAGAAATCGTTACGATTAATAAGAACCACTCCGAACCCTAGCTTTTCCTCTGTTATGTTGTTTCTCTCCTCCAAGACTTGAAAAGTTGTCTCAAAGATCCCCTCTTAATGTTTTTAGGCTCTCCTTCTATAGCAACCCACGAAATATAGGGTTTTGAATCCGTTCGGGACCGACTTTTGTACGTTTTAGAAGTCAAAAGTCACACCTTCAGCACCTGGATACGATTGGGTTTTTTTATATTTCCCACCGTAATGTCCCCTGAATTTACGTAAGGTTAGGAATTTTGAGTTTCCAAACCGTAACTCCATCTGTGTTTGTGTAAGGTGGGGTTTCCCAACCGTATGTGCTTCTGAATCTCCTCCTTTACATTCCTTCACCATTTTGGCCATAACTTCTTCACCCGACGTCCGATTAAGATCATTCTTTTTGCGTTCTTTTTGTCTCGTCATCCTCTACAATACGGTGTCTTCAAATCCTTCATATCTTCTCGTTTTTGTCTACGGTTTGGTTGAGCATGCTTTCCAAACCGTAAGCTTCCCTGGATTTTCATACGGCTTGCTTTCCTCGCCGTAACTATGACTCTGACAATTCCTTGCGAACCTGATTCATATACGGTTGGGATGACATGATTTACCAACCGTAACTATGACAGAAAATGTGTTATTCTTCCCAGGCTTACGGTTGAGTTTCCTCACCGTAGATGTCCCTGACTTTGCGTACGGTTGGGTTTCCCAAACGTATGTACTTCTGTAACTTGGTTCTTTATTCTTCTTAGATATTTTAATCCCCATTCCATTGACTTTGGATGATTCTCCTAAAGAAACAAATAAAACATAAAACAAGAGTAATACAAGGATAATATGCAAGAAATATATCTAAAACAAGTATGGAATGGACACTAAAATGATGTAAATTAATCACTTATCAACTGAGTGTTTCTCGCTTTCCTTCACAAATTCTTACATTCAATTGAACAATAAGTTCTAGGACATCATCTAGACTGTCAATGGTTTTTCCTTTTTCTGAATAGTTTTCAACATGCTTGAAAAATCTTTCTAACATTTTACGAAAACCAGAACTTGGGTAGACTAGTGAATCTAATCTCTTTTCAGACGATTTTCTACTAGAGATTGGAGTCGGATCCAAAACATGTTTCTTGAGTTTCGGATTCATTCTTTTCTGATCAGATACCTGATTCGCAATCAAGTTATGAGTCACAGACTTTTTCTTTGATTTTCGAAAAGACTTACGAGACCAATTTCCATTAACCTTCTCTGAGATATTATTCTCATTATCTTGACATACGTTAACTGAATCAGACATAGATTCAATTTTTTATAGGTTGGATCGCACCAAACACAGATTGTTAGATCTTTTCGTGTTTGCCTGCTCTGATACCAACTGAAAAGACGAGGCTACCCAAATATACCTCAATCTAAAACTTTTCCACCTATAATTCCTTTCCCCGAAAGTGATAATCTATGGACTGAGTCGAGACAATACTACTAATCGGTTCACACTTCGTGTGATCGTCTATGGATACGAGATCGAGATAATACGATAACAAGATAACTTTTGTGATTGAATATGGATACAAGATCGAGATAATACAACAACGAAGTATGTTTACTTGATAAAAGTTTCGGACTTAACCAAACACAATAGGATTGCTATCAAGTAAATAGGAATTAACGTTTGTGTATTTTACTTATAATTATAATAACACAATTATAATTGCGGAAATAGAAAAGTAAAAGACACAACAAGATTTTGTTAACGAGGAAACCGCAAATGCAGAAAACTCCCGGGACCTTGTCCATAATTGAATACTCTCAGGATTAAGCCACAATACAAAATCTAAACCAACTTTGTATATTTGAGACCAAGCAACTAAACCTATAGTTCACCTAGTTTCATCTGTATCCCTGCGCCTCCAACTTGCAATGAGTCACGCACTTGGAACAATTCCTTTGGTTCGTATTCCAAACAGTAAAGGAACAACAAATCTGTTCGGTGTCAACTCTTTTCAACCAAGTGATATGAGTTTGACAAAAGGCTCTTCCGTTTATCCCAATAAACTCCTTTGTCAGGTTCTTAGATCTATCCAATAACAACTACCACAATAATTGTTAAGATTTTGTAATCAATACTTTTAATCACAAAGAATTGTATTGATGTCGATCTACTCAACTAATCAATCAAGGTTATCACAAAGATAAACCGATTATAGTTGATTCAAATATCAAGGTGAACAGGAACCAACTAATAATCCAGTCTTATACTCCCGAAGAGCAGCTTAGAAATATTAGTCACCTCACAATAACTTATCTATATGATGGTAGAATAAGTTCTTGTGGAACCACAAAGTCTGAGATGAAGAACTTTGTGATTTCTTGTATCTTACCTATCGGAGATAAATCTCAAGAAAATCTTAGAGAAGATTAAACTCAATATGATAGAAAGTGTAAGATCAGGATACGCAACTACAGAGTAAAATAGTTGGACCTGGTTTCACGAATCCCAAATAAAGTCTTCAATTCGTTTACCTAATAATGGTTTTGGAAAACCTAGGTTAATGGAGAATCGACTCTAGTTTGCAACTAGAACACACGGAAGTGTCGGGATTAGGTTTCCCAAATGCTAGAGTTCTCCTTTATATAGCCTTTCAAATCAGGATTTCTTACAATCAAAGCTAAGATAGCTTAGTAACAAAGAAATTTATATTCACCGTTACATGAACTCCTGATTTAAGATTCAAGCTAAGCATTCTTAGAAATTAAGCAATTAATATCCACTGTTAGATGGTGTTAGAGCATAGATCGGTTGAACCCACCAAGCATTGGTATGTCAAGTTTGGTTGTCATATTTTAGTGAGCCAAAACTCATTTAAAGAGTCGCTTGATTATATAATAGAGTCAACTTCGTATAGGTTAGCTTGAAAGTATTAGGATATGATACATTACAAGTATTACATGAAGACTTGAAGAAGTGAAGAAGTAAGGAGCTACAACGACAACATCATCCTTCCACTTGAGGTTAGTGATATTTGACTTGAACTGTTTCATTCCCTAACGTATCTTTTAAGTCGTGCATATTGAAAACATAACTGCGAAGCATGAATGATTATACTCTAGTTAGACATAGTATTAAGGAATACAATGCGAGGTTTATTGCTTAACCGTTAAACTTTGTATATAAGACATCGACATAATCGTTTGAATGCTATTGTGATTACGTATGGGTATAAGGTGAAGACTTCATCCTAGGAAATAATGTTTTACATTCGTTTAAAGGAACTAAATTCATAAACTCGTTTTGTGAATCGAAAGGGACATCGCTAGGCTTATTGGTATTGTTATTCATTGCATATCTATTGAATTACCAATATGTGTGATTAGTATAACCTCTCACGACTTATTTATGTTCTTGGTAAAACTATTCACAAGGCCTGACATTTATATTGGTATGCCTTTTATTAGTGAAACCGATCTTAAGTAATCACCTGAGATGGTATGATCGATTTGTTGTAATTGGTATGACCAACTATAGGCAAAGGGGAACCGATCCTAGTAAGAGGTGAAACCGATCACAAAGGGGAATCGATCCTTGTAAGAGGTGCATCAAGTTTCTAGATATTGGGAATCGATCCTATGAACATGTGCAACGCGTTTTTAGATATTGGGAATGGATCATATGGACATGTGTAACAAATACAAGTTAGATACCATATATATGTGGGAACCGATATGTTGGAGCATTGCTCGGTCGAACTCGCATGCGTTTCTATCTCAAGCATGTTTGTCAATGTTAGTGATCAAAACTATAAGTCTTGATTTCTAGTATATTATAGCTAAGTCTAGGACTAGGATATAAAGTGTAGTTGATCTCAAGGACTTCATGGAGATTCATCATACAAGTAGAAGAACTACTCAAGGAACCGGTGGAACTTCTCGACAAAAAGGTATGTGAAGACTTGAACTTATCTGTCACTCAAAAGTCTATCTATTTTATCTCCTACTCTTTGAGACAAGAAGTCGTATGCTATATATATAGACTTGGATTATACACATTTGGTATTTCGAGCCGAGTATACCTCGCCTATCTATATCTCGAAATATGTGTTAGTAAGCTTTTCGCTTCGATCAAGTTTATCTTTACCATGTGATGAAAGGCATGATATGTTTCAATCATCTTGAAAATTGCTTTGATGAGAAATGGTGTAACAACTATATAACGTCCTCTAAGAATGTTTCAATGATTGGAATGAGAGTTTAGATTACATAACCAATGGTGGACATAAGCATTGTTGTGGAAACACATTTATGTGTAAGTCCTATTCCTTGAACCAAAGTTTGCGAACTTTGTTGATCAAGAGAACCGGAAGAATGGTGTGATCCAAGTCCGCGAACTGCCGAATTTCTCAAACCCGAGAATTCACGCACCATTCTCAAACCCGAGAATGGTGCGTGAAGCTAAGTCCGCGAACTCAGTCCGCGAGCCCGCGAAGTTCTCATTCCCGAGAATTTCTGCTGGAGTTTGTAAACTTTGCCCGGTAACTTAAGTCCGCGAACCTAGTCTGCGAACTTGATAAGGTTATATATCTGAATATGATTTCTGAACTTAAACTTAAAAATACTAAGGAATGCAGTTTGCAAACCGTGGCTATAAAAGTTCATGAACCGATTCAAGTGAATCAAATCATCTTTGCTTCAATTACGTCTTATGTAGTACATGAGATTTCCTTGCAGTTGAACAACTCTCTAACTAGTTCATCTTGAAGTCATTTGAACTACTTATGGTGAAGAAGAACATGGTTGATATGAAATTATCATATGGCTAACCTTTTGGTTAATTATTGTTGAACCAACAAGTGCATACGTTTGGGTACGGTTAAAAAACCTAGAAGCGTGCATTGTCAAGTGTGTATAACAAGCTAAGTTTTCGATCTAACGTTTGAGAAATATTATCTTGAATCTAAATCAGGTTTTCATCTAACATTGAATATTGAATGCTTTGTTACTAAGTTAACATTGATTGCAAACCCTGGTTTGAAAGACTATATAAAGGAGACATCTAGTATTGTGCAAAACTAATCCCCACACCTCACGTGTGATACTAGTTTGCATACTAGAGTCGATTCTCCTTTAACCTTTGGTTTTTTTTTCTAAAACCAGTTTAACAACTTAAAGACTTCATTGGGATTATAAAGCCAGACTGATACTACTTTTATCACAGTTGTGTGATCTGATCTTACATCTTCTATCGTACGAGTACAATCAGATTGATTGGCTTGAGATTAATATCTCCGATAGGCAAGATAACAAAAGTAATCACAAACATCTTCGTCTCATTGTTGTTCCGTCTTTTGATAATAATCAAGGTGAACAGGAACCAATTGATAACCCGGTCTTATATTCCCAAAGAACAGCCTAGATAAGCAAATCACCTCACAACAATCTTAATCGTATGGTAGCGAAACAAGATGTTACGGAATCACAAACAATGAGACGAAGATGTTTGTAACTACTTTTGTTATCTTGCCTATCGGAGATATTAATCTCAAGCCAATCAATCTGATTGTACTCGTACGATAGAAGATGTAAGATCAGATCACACAACTGTGATAAAAGTAGTATCAATCTGGCTTTATAATCCCAATGAAGTCTTTAAGTTGTTAAACTGGTTTTAGAAAAAAAAACCCAAAGGTTAAAGGAGAAAAGACTGTAGCACGCAAACTAGTATCACACGTGAAGTGTGGGGATTAGTTTTGCAGAGTTGCTAGATGTCCCCTTATATAGTCTTTCAAATGAGGGTTCGCCTTGGTCACAAAGCAAACAGTATCCACTGTTAAATGAAAACATGATTTAGATTCAAGCTAATATTTCTCAACCGTTAGATCGAAAACTTAGCTTGTTATATACAAATGAAATGCTCGCTTCTAGGTTTGTTAACCGTACCTAAATGTGTACATTGTTGGTTCAACAATAGTTAACCAAAAGGTTATCCATATGAGAATTTCATACCAACCATATTCTTCTTCACCATAACTAGTTCAAATGACTCAATTGAACTAGTTAGAGAGTTGTTCAATTGCAAGGAAATCTTATGTACTACACAAGACACAACTGAAGCAAAGATTATTTGATTCACTCGAATCGGTTCATGAACTTTATATCCACGGTTTGCAAATTGCATTCCTTAGTCTTTATAAGTTTAAGTTCAGAAATCATCTTCAGATATATAACCTTCTTAAGTTCACACACAAGATTCGCGGACTTAAGCAACCGGGAACAGTTTACAAACTCCAGCAGAAAATCTCGGCAAAAATTTTCTGCCGGTTCGCGGACTGGTACTCAAGCAACTAGTATGCCAACTCCAGCAGAAATCCTCGGGATGAGAAGTTCGGCAGTTCGCGGACTTGGCAACAAGCCATACTTCTGGTTTCTCTTTATCAACAAAGGTCACAAACTTTGGTTCAAGGGATAGGACTTATGCACATATGTGTTTCCACAATAATACTTATGTCCATCATTGGTTATGTAATCTAAACTCACATTCCAACCATTGAAACATTCTTAGAGGACGTTATATAGTTACACCATTTCTCGTCAATGCAATTTTCAAAGTGATTGAAATATATCATGACTTTCGTCACTAGGTAAAGATAAACATGGTCGAAGCGAAACGCTTACCAACACATATTTCGAGATATAGATGGGCGAGGTATACTCGACTCGAAATACCAAATGTGTATAATCTAAGTCTATATATAGCATACGACTTTTTGTCTCAAGAAGTAGGAGATAGAATAGATAGAATTTTGAGTGACAGATAATTTAAAGTCTTCACATACCTTTTTGTCGAGAAGTTCAACCGGTTCCTTGAGTAGTTCTTCTTCTTGTATGATGAATCGTCATGAAGTCCTTGAGCTCAATTACACTTTCTATCCTAGTCCGAGACTTAGCTATAATATACAAGAAATCAAGACTTATAGTTTTGATCACTAAAATTGAAAAACATGATTGAGATAGCAACGTATGCGAGTTCGACCGAGCAATGCTCTAACAATCTCCCCCTTTGCCAATTTTAGTGACAAAACTATCAATACATATGGAATACAAAAAAGATAAAGAAATTTTAGTAGCTTCTATTCCACATGTCTAATCTTCAACATTCCTCGAAATCTTCGTCACTTCCAAGTACTCCATTGATCCAAAAGGTAATAAGTTTAGCATCACCGTTGTTGAAAATATGTAGCTATAACAATGAGAAAGCATCGGTCTCGATCATTGTTATACAGTGTCATAGTATTATTACACAGTGTCAAAGTCCAATTGTATCACAACTTCAACAATAATACTATGGTGATATGTATCACTCCACCTTAGTCAATACTCCATCTCACATTGAAACCACTCCCTCTTACACAATGATCCGAAAACCATATGTATTTGTAGTATGGACTACATACTAATTCTCCCCCTTTTTGTCAATAAAATTGGAAAAGGTACAAGAACAGGGTCATGATGAAATTTTCGAGAGAGACATTTCATGACAAAAGGAAAAAATACATACCAACTAATTTAGATGCAATCATAAAGTCGAAGATAAATGCATTAATCAAGGAGTTTAAAGATACAAGATAACCCCTCTAAAATTCCACAGTCGCACACCCCTCAAGATATGACCATTAAGCACAAGTTCAAAAGAACTCTCCCCCATTTGATGTCATTCCCGAAAGAACAACAAGAGCGACCTTATTTTCGAAAAAAAAAGAAGGATTTTTATTGGACACCAAAACCATAGGAATGATTTTTATATCCAAAAACTCAATCAAATTAATCACAAGTAAACCCATGATTAATTTAATCGGAATACGCAACCAAATTGAACACAAAAAGTGATCAATTTAATTGATTATGATCAACATAAGATAACTTACGGAGCTACGACTAAGTTAACCATAGAAAATGATTAGCTTAACCGTTCATATACTCAATACAAGAAAAACTTATGGAGTAATGCGGTATACACATAAAATATGGATCAGGGATGATCAATATTGCGGAATATACAAGGATTAATTCTATCTTCAATCATTATTTGCATAAAAACAATCAATAGACATCATCCTTGTCACAAAAGATTTTAACCTATCTTACATCAAAGATTGACAATATAGGCTTAACTTTTGTATTTGTCAAAAGTCCATTCATTCTTTTAATCAATACATGAATACCGATCACGAGCGACTTTAGTTTTGACAAAGAATGGGATAACCATAGTTCACGGACGTAAACACTAATATCCCATAACAAATTGCAATATATAAAATCATTAAGATTAATACTGCAAAAATCATCTCTCAAATAGTTTTTAGAATTTAAACCAATAAATTTAAAAACATGAAGATGAAAACGTTGGACATATCTATGTGTAATCACAATATTTGCTATTCCAAACTCTAGTAATCCTTCTCAAAAACAATAATAAATTCTCATAAGAAGTTTCCTAGGCATCGCGACAAACTTGTAATGCACATATAAGATGATTTGTCCTTAGAGAGTAGAATCAATCTTTTTCGCCCGGATTTATACCAAGAATAGCTACCAAAGGAGTATAAAAATATTTTCAAAGAAGAACATACAAAGTCATTAACGACCATGCACCATATTTCACATAAAATGATTGTTAACATTCAAGAATCCCATAGTAATGCGTACTACTGCCCATTATTGAACTTCCTTCTTTGTGATTCACCAACAACATTCTTTTAAAAGCTACAAATGAGCTTAGAAGAGTACTACTCCATGAATCCAAGTGCCCAAGTCCAAGAGAAGTGGAACAAGTGCAACGAAACGGAGCAAAACACTCAAAAACAAGAGACAGAACAAATACCAATATTAACTCATCCAAAATCAATAATTCTCATCTCCATGTTGAATAGAATTCAAAGAGGAATAGAATGCAAAAAGAATGAGTTCATTCCGAGTTCATACGAAGAAGTTACGGCCAAAACAAGTCGACCGAATATTGACGTCTACAGGCAAATATGCATAACGGGTTTGCAAACGAATTCTCAAGTCCGCGAACTTAAACCCCTGGATTTTGTTTTTAAAAGATGTTATGCATATATGGTAGGTGTACTATGAAGTCCAAACATCCCGAACTACTATTTTCAAACCTAAACATTTAAGAACCTTAAACACATATCAAGTTAGGTAGAAATGAACAATAATCAAGGTATGTGGATCATTATAAAAACACAAATCTTTCTCAGGTTTATAGACATACCTTTTTAGAAGAATCCAGTTGAATTCTACAGCCTTACCAAACATAATCTGTATGCCCCAATTATCGTGCTTCCCTCACCGTATACATAACAGAGCATTCCTTGGTGAGGATGCACTTACAACACAATCAAGTTGTGTTGGGGTGAACAACGTCTTGCTCACCACAAGTGACCTTTGGATTATCATAAAAGAGATCGCTTTTAGAACCTTTCACATCCAATTCCATTTTTCCAAAAAACTTGTTAAGTTCCAACAGCATGGATACTGCCTTCTCCATAGTCATGGAATTTTCTGGAAGATCATTCCTTTTCACACTCAAAGCATCATTGGCTTTCTTTGGTACCCACTTCTGAGTGCGTTTAGGAACAACCAGAACCTTCTTCCATTACTCTCTTCTAAAATTCTCAGAAGATAATTGGATTGACTATTTTTTTGCTAGTTAGTCTTTCTCCAATTGGTAGTATCGGATCTTGTCTTCGTCTTTACGAAGTTATCCTTTTAATAACCATTACGATTGTCAAAAGGATTCATATGACGTTTATAGGAAAAACTAGGATTATCACGGCACTGATTCCTTTGCCTAAAGTTTGGACAATTACAACCTGTAACGTTAAGGGGATTAGTCTTAACATATGATATTGGTTTCACAACTTCTTGTGATGCCCAAACAAGAAAATCATGAAGTTTCTCATTCCTTATACGGAAATGACATCTCCTTTCCAGGTGACATTTATTTCCGCAATAGTGGAAAACATAAGGAATGTTCTTACCTCGACCCGTGTGTGCTGACTTGGGAGGTTGATATACTTTAATCTTCCGAACTTTAACTTCTGGTGAAAGTATTTCACTTTTGTCATCAGGGAAACCTTTTGTTTAGAAGAATCACTAGCCTTAAAATTTTTTACCTCTTTGTTAATACTTGGAGCATCTATTCCCTTATAGCCCAATCCTCGTGTATCACGATGATTTTACTTGCTCCTAGCATAGTGGTTAATTTGCTTGAAATAGTATTGAACTTTTTCAAGTCATCTTCCAACATCTTGATTTTATCAAGAGCAGCAGCTAAATCAGCCTCAAGGCGTTTTTCTCGAGTGAGACAAGCACTTTCTCTGTCATCAAAACTAATTTGTTGAGAGTTAAACCTTTCTTCAGATTCTGCAAGTTTCTCTTCCAACAAAAAGTAATTTTAATAAAGATTATCACATTCAAGTGACTTCATACGTAGGTTTTCCTCAGAATCCTTGAGGATCGATTCGTTAGAACGATTCGAAAAATAAACACCTACGTAACAGCTTCTCAATTTCTTGTTTTCTCCACAGAGAGGAGTCAGAAAAGGTGTGACATAAGAAGTTGTAATCTTCTTCATTTTCCATGAATCCAAAAACTTAACATACTCTGAGACTTCCTCATCAATATCTCTATCAATATCTGAATCACCTTCATCAGAAAGTTCATTCAACAGTTCTTCTAGGAGAGTTTCCCAATCAACGGTTTTTACATCAAGAGAATGTTTAGGTATTGACTTAGATGTGACAGTTCTCTCAGGGGAATCCAAGCTTTTAGAATCATCTGGTAATTTCTGAACTGGTACGTTATTAGAGATAGGCTCGTCCATAATCAGATTGCTACAAACACATACTAATAAGGTCTTTAACGTGCTTGCCTGCTCTGATACCAATTGAAAAAGCGGGGGTCTAACAACACCACCCAGTATTTCGCTTAGCAATCTGTATGGACTAACTCCGCAATACTTTCTAGAGAATCAACTAGACAGTCAGACTCAATCTAGGTAAAAGTATCTCAAGGATTTAATATTTCTCTCTTGTTTTTATTTAATAGAACTAATAGAAATCAGCGAGTCTTTAATCAAACACAAGGAATAACTTAGATGGTACCAAAGACCAATATCCAAGGATCAATCAATCATAATCAATAAGCAAAGGTTGGATTATTCTAATTGTTGATCTAAACGCACAACCTGTATTATTTCAATTATAAAGATAAAACAATATAATTCGGAAATAAAATTAACACAGACACCAGAAGTTTGTTAACGAGAAAACCGCAAATGCATAAAAACCCCGGGACCTAGTCCAGATTGAACACACACTGTATTAAGCCGCTACAGACACTAGCCTACTCCAAGGTAACTTCGGACTGGACTGTAGTTGAACCCCAATTAGTCTCCCACTGATCCAAGTTACAGTTGTACTCCCTACACCTCTGATCCCAGCAGGATACTGCGCACTTGATTCCCTTAGCTGATCTCACCCACAACTAAGAGTTTCTACGACCCAAAATCGCAGGCTTTGACAATAAACAAATCTGTCTCCCACAGACAAGTCTATCAAAGCATCAATCTGTCTCCCACAGAAAAACCCTAAAGCTTTTGTTCCGTCTTTTGATAATAGTCAAGGTGAACAGGAACCAATTGATAACCCGGTCTTATATTCCCAAAAAACATCATAGATAAGCCAATCACCTCACAACAATCTTAATCGTATGGTAGCGAAACAAGATGTTACGGAATCACAAACAATGAGACGAAGATGTTTGTAACTACTTTTGTTATCTTGCCTATCGGAGATATTAATCTCAAGCCAATCAATCTGATTGTACTCGTACGATAGAAGATGTAAGATCAGATCGCACAACTGTGATAAAAGTAGTATCAGTCTGGCTTTATAATCCCAATGAAGTCTTTAAGTCGTTAAACTGGTTTTAGAAGAAAAAAAAAACAAAGGTTAAAGGAGAAAAGACTGTAGCACGCAAACTAGTATCACACGTGAAGTGTGGGTATTAGTTTTGCAGAGTTGCTAGATGTCCCCTTATATAGTCTTTCAAATAAGGGTTCGCCTTGGTCACAAAGCAAACAATATCCACTGTTAGATGAAAACATGATTTAGATTCAAGCTAATATTTCTCAACCGTTAGATCGAAAACTTAGCTTGTTATATACAAATGAAATGCACGCTTCTAGGTTTGTTAACCGTACCTAAATGTGTACATTGTTGGTTCAACAATAGTTAAACAAAAGGTTAGCCATATGAGCATTCCATACCAACCATATTCTTCTTCACCATAACTAGTTCAAATGACTCAATTGAACTAGTTAGAGAGTTGTTCAATTGCAAGGAAATCTTATGTACTACACAATACACAATTGAAGCAAAGATGATTTTATTCACTCGAATCGGTTCATGAACTTTATATCCACGGTTTGAAAATTGCATTCCTTAGTCTTTATAAGTTTAAGTTCAGAAATCATCTTCAGATATATAACCTTCTTAAGTTCACACACAAGGTTCGCGGACTTAAGAAACCGGGAAGAGTTTATAAACTCCAGCAGAAAATCTCGGCAAAAAATTTCAGCCGGTTCGCGGACTGGTACACAAGCAACTAGTATGCCAACTCCAGCAGAAATTCTCGGGATGAGAAGTTCGGCAGTTCGCGGACTTGGAAACAAGCCATACTTCCAGTTTCTCTTGATCAACAAAGGTCACAAACTTTGGTTCAAGGGATAGGACTTATGCACATATGTGTTTCCACAATAATACTTATGTCCATCATTGGTTATGTAATCTAAACTCACACTCGAACCATTGAAACATTCTTAGAGTACGTTATATAGTTACACCATTTCTCGTCAATGCAATTTTCAAAGTGATTGAAACATATCATGACTTTCGTCACTAGGTAAAGATAAACATGGTCGAAGCGAAACGCTTACCAACACATATTTCGAGATATAGATAGGCGAGGTATACTCGACTCGAAATACCAAATGTGTATAATCTAAGTCTATATATATCATACGACTTTTTGTCTCAAGAAGTAGGAGATAGAATAGATAGAATTTTGAGTGAAAGATAAGTTCAAGTCTTCACATACCTTTTTGTCGAGAAGTTCAACCGGTTCCTTGAGCAGTTCTTCTTCTTGTATAATGAATCGCCATGAAGTCCTTGATCTCAATTACACTTTCTATCCTAGTCCGAGACTTAGCTATAATATACTAGAAATCAAGACTTATAGTTTTGATCACTAACATTGAAAAACATGATTAAGATAGCAACGCATGCGAGTTCGACCGATAAATGCTCTAACAATCTCCCCCTTTGTCAATTTTAGTGACAAAACTATCAATACATATGGAATACTCCATCTCACCTCACGAAAATCCAGTCTTATATTCCTGAAGAACAACCTAGATAAACCAATCACCTCAAGAAAATCTTAATCGTATGGTAGCCAAACAAGATGTTGCGGAATCACAAACAATGAGACGGAGATGTTTGTGACTACTTTTTATATCTTGCTTATAGGAGATATTAATCTCAAGACAATCAATATTATTGTACTCGTACGATAGAAGATGCAAGATCAGATCATACAACTACGATAAAAGTTGTATCGGTCTGGATTCACAATCCCAATGAAGTCTTTAAGTCGTTAACCTGGTTTTAGAAGAAGAAAACCAAAGGTTAAAGGAGAAACGACTCTAGCACGCAAACTAGTATCACACATGAAGTGTGGGGATTAGTTTTGCAGAGTTGCTAGATGTCCCCTTATATAATCTTTCAAATCAGGGTTTCGCCTTGGTCACAAAACAAACAATATCCACTGTTAGATGAAAACTTGATTTAGATTCAAGCTAATATTTCTCAACCGTTAGATCGAAAACTTAGCTTGTTATACACAAATGAAATGGACGCTTCTAGGTTTGTTAATCGTACCCAAACATGTACATTGTTGGTTCAACAATAGTTAACCAAAAGGTTAGCCATATCAGCATTTCATACCAACCATATTCTTCTTCACCATAACTAGTTCAAATGACTCATTTGAACTAGTTAGAGAGTTGTTGAATTTCAAGGAAATCTTATGTACTACACAATACACAATTGAAGCAAAGATGATTTTATTCACTCGAATCGGTTCATGAACTTTATAGCCACGGTTTGCAAATTTCATTTCTTAGTCTTTATAAGTTTAAGTTCAGAAATCATCTTCAGATATATAACCTTCTTAAGTTCGCACACAAGGTTCGTGAACTTAAGTAACGGGGAAGAGTTTACAAATTCCAGCATAAAATCTCGGCAAAGACTTTCCGCCGGTTCGCGGACTGATACTCACGCAACTAGTTTGCCAACTCCAGCAGAATTTCTCGGGATGAGAAGTTCGGCAGTTCGCGGACTTTGCAACAAGCCATTCTTCCGGTTTCTCTTGATCAACAAAGTTCGCAAACTTTGGTTCAAGGGATAGGACTTATGTACATATGTGTTTCCACAACAATACTTATGTCCATCATTGGTTATGTAATATAAAATTTCATTCCAACCATTGAAACATTCTTAGAGGATGTTATATAGTTGTTACACCATTTCTCGTCAAAGCAATTTTCAAAGTGATTGAAACATATCATGACTTCCGTCACAAGGTAAAGATAAACATAGTCGAAGCGAAACGCTTACCAACACATATTTAGAGATATAGATAGGCGAGGTATACTCGGCTTGAAATACCAAATGTGTATAATCTAAGTCTATATATAGCATACCACTTTTTCTCTCAAGAAGTAGGAGATAGAATAGATAGACTTTTGAGTGACAGATAAGTTCAAGTCTTCACATACCTTTTTGTTGAGAAGTTCCACCGGTTCCTTGAGTAGTCCTTCTTCTTGTATGATGAATCTCCATGAAGTCCTTGAGCTCAACTACACTTTCTATCCTAGTCCGAGACTTAGCTATAGTAGACTAGAAATCAAGAATTATAGTTTTGATCACTAACATTGACAAACATGCTTGAGATAGCAACGCATGCGAGTTCGACCGAGAAATTCTCTAACAACCTTGATTATTATCAAAATACGGAACAAAACCTTTAGGGTTTATCTGTGGAAGACAGATTGATCCTTTGATAGACTTGTCTGTGGGAGACAGGTTTGTTTATCGTCAAAGCCTGCGATTTTGGGTCGTAGCAACTCTTAGTTGTGGGTGAGATCAGCTAAGGGAATCAAGTGTGCAATATCCTGCTGGGATCAGATGCGTATGAGCATAACTGTACCTTGGATCAGTGGGAGATTGATTGGGGTTCAACTACAGTCCAGTTCGAAGTTAGATTGGAGTAGGCTAGTGTCTGTAGCGGCTTAATACAGTGTGTGTTCAATCTGGACTAGGTCCCGGGGTTTTTCTGCATTTGCGGTTTCCTCGTTAACAAAATTTTTGGTGTATGTGTTATTTCAATTTCCGCATTATATTGTTTTATCTTTGTAATTGAAATAATACAGGTTGTACATAAGATCATCAATAAGAGTAATCCATCCTTTGGTTGTTGATTGTCATTGATTGATCCTTGGATATTGGTCTTTGGTACCATCCAAGTTATTCCTTGCATTTGATTAAAACTCGCAGTTCCTGCTTGAGTAAATCAAATCAAGAAGAGAGATATAAACTCGTTGATATACTTTTAATTGATTGAGTCTTGTTGATTCTCTTAAAAGTATATTCGAGTTTGTCCATACAGATTGCTAAGCGAAATATTGGGTGGTGTTGTTAGACCCCCGCTTTTTCAATTGGTATCAGAGCAGGCAAACACGTTCAAGACCTTACAAGTCTGTGTTTGTAGCGATTTGACTCTCTGGATAGAGGTGCTATCTCTATTAACGTACCACCAGTCTTCGATGGCTCTAATTACTTATGGTGGAAAATTTCTATGCGAGCTTTTCTTCAAGAGCGTGATTTTCAATCATGGGTATATGTTGTTAATGGCTATGATGCTCCCGTTGTGGCAGTTGGAGATATAAACGTTCCCAAGAATATTGGTAAATATAATCCTTCCGAGATAATTGCTGCAAATTTCCGACGGTTTGAATGCATCATACATGCCACTACCCCAAATCTTCAGCACCATGTGTCAAATTGCACTAGGTCTAAAGATGTTTGGGATATCTTAGAAACCGTATTTGAAGGTAAATCCAGTGAAAAGGAAGCTAGGCTTCAAAACCTTAATTCCGATTGGGAGAACCTTCGTATGGCAGATGAAGATACATTTGATGAGTTTAATCACAAAGTGTCTGAAATTGTTAATGCATCTTTTGCATTGGGTAAGACTATTCCTGAAAAGTACATTGTGATGAAAATTCTCAGATCGCTGCCATCTAGATACGAGTCTAAGAAGCATGCCATCGTTGAGGGAAATAACTTTGATAATCTTTCCAGAAATACATTGGTTGGAAAGCTAAAGATCTTTGATCATGAGCATACATCCAAAATCGGAAAGGATGTTGCCTTTAAAGCACAGAAAAACACTAAGTTACTTGATAAAAGTAAAAGTGTTTATGTCTCTGAGGATGATCAGTCTGAAGGTGATTTTTCAGATGAAGATCTTGACAAATAAGTCTCCTTGATCACAAGACAGTTTAGGGATATTCTATTGAAGAGAAGTAAACGGTTTTCAATAGACAAACCTAGGTCGTCAGACAAACCTCACAATCGCGTCCCTCCTAAAAACAGGGATGCTGACGAGGCTGATGACAAGGAAATGCCACAGTGCTTTAAGTGTAAAGGTTTTGGTTATTTTGCAAACGAGTGCCCAAATCGTAGAAAATACACTGAGAACAAAGGTCTTGCTGTAACACTTGATGAGATGTATGAGATCTATGATTCTGATGAAAATAGGAAATCAAGTGTTGGTATTCTATGTGAAAACATTGATTTTGATAATTGTAGCAATACATATATCAACCTTGATGGTTTCGGTGAAGAAGAGAATCCAATCAAGCTGGAAGAATCAATTGACCCATCCTTTGGAAACTCTGTTTGTAATGTTTCAGGATCTACTATGTGTCTGGCTGCTTTCACTCCACAGATGCCTGAATACTATCCAAGTTTGACGTGCTCTTTTTGTTCTCAGAAGGGTCATGAACTATCAAGATGTTACAAGTACAAAAATCAAGTGAGGCAACAAACTTCAACGAAGAGCAAATCGATTGGCAAGTAAGCTTAAACTTGCTCAGAAGACTGCTGAGGTATGTAAGATTTTATCTTCCTCTAAGAAGTTAGTTTCCAAAGACAACATAGGACCATTAGAGAAGAAGGTATGGTCGAATCTCTTTGATAGACGGAAGTCAGAGGATTCCTCTCAAGAGAAAAATGGTGGACAAATTGTTGTTCACCACAACACAAATTAATTGTGTTGTTTGGTAAATCTTGTCTCATGTGCCTGATCAAAAGAGATAAGATTGTGTACCGCTCAGGCTTTAGGAAAAGTTTTTCTTAGGTTTGTTTTTCCTGTCTATCAAATAAATTAAAAGGTTATTATCGATAATTCTACTCTTTATAAGGTTTAGAGTTGGGCGTCCACGAACCTGTTTAAAGGTTGCGAACCCTACATTCCTTTTTCCTCTCTGATATCTTTTATATCTTAAGACTGCTTGATGAGATTGTGAATTCCACTCATAAAAACCAGTTGTTTATAACTGTTCTCTAAGCATCATGTCTTTGGATGGAAAAGATGTCAATATGATTGTTGAGCCATCAATCAAGGAAAAAGAGAAATCTCCAGTAAATCCTTCCTTGAAAAGAAAGATGAGGAATACAAGAAATCCAAGGGCTGTCCCTTCTAACTCTCAGAAGTTTTCCGATGTTCTTGATGAGTTGAAGGAAGTAAGCAAGGAGATTAGTGAAATAAAGGCTTGCGTTTTAAGATCTTTGGAAATTTAGAAGGCCCTGGTTCGACATCATAAGCCAAGACGGTTTGTTGGTATTGACTCCTTTCTCCACGAACCTTATATTCCAATGGATGTTGACGACAAGGAGTTCGGGAATGATAAAGAATTTCTCAAAGATTTTGTTTCCTAGTATGTCTTCTTTTTGGTTTAGTTGGAAGAATAACTAGTGCCTTGAATAGCAATGATTGTGACTACACATAGTTATTATTTTTTATCTTCTTATTTTTTTTAGGATTATTGGTTTAAATTCTAAAAATATTTGGAGGATGATGTTTTTGCAGTATTAATCTTTATGATTTGTTATATTGCAATGGGTTGATACTGGTGTTTACGTCCGTGAACTATATTTGTCCCATATTTTGTCAAAAGTAAAGTCGTTCGTGTTCGGTATTCACGTACTGGTAAAAGAATGAATGGACTTTTGACAAATACAAAAGTTAAGCCTATATTTTCAATTATCTTAATGGAAGATAGGTTAAAATCTTTTGTTTTCAAGGATTATGTCTATTATTGTCGTTATGCAAATAGTGATTGAAGATAGAATGAATCCTTGTGTCTTCCGCAGTATTGATCATCCCTGATCCATATTTTATGTATTACTGTGAGTCTCCGTAATGTATCTTATGTTGAGCATTATAAAACCAAGTTGATTTTCTTAGCTTAGTTGTTGTTCCGTGAGATATGTTATGTCGAGCATATTGAACTAAATTAATCATCTTGTTTGGTTATTTAGTTATTGCTCCGTAAGTATTCTTATTTCGAGCAAAACAAATGACAATTAAATTGATTACTTTTGTAATTAGTTTGGTTGTGTATTCAAATTAGATTAATTATGGGTTCTCTTGTAATTAATCTAGTTGAATATTTTCGTGCCTCCATAAGTTCTCTTATGTTGACCACAATCAATTGAATTGATCACTTTTTGTGTTTAATTTGGTTGTGTATTCGGGTTAAATTAATCATGTGTTTACTTATGATTAATTTGATTGAGTTTTTGGATATAGAAAATCATTCTCATGGTTTTTGGTGTCCAATAAAAATCCTTCTTTTCTTTTGAAATTAAGGTCGCTCTTGTTGTTCTTTCGGGAATGACATCAAATGGGGGAGAGTTATTTTGAACTTGTGCTTAATGGTCATATCTTGAGGGGTGTGCGGCTGTGGAATTTTAGAGGGGTTATCTTGTATCTTTAAACTCCTTGATGAATTCATTTAGCTTCGGCTTTATGATTGCATCTAAATTAGTTGGTATGTATTTTTTTTTCTTTTAGTCATGAAATGTCTCTTTCAGAAATTTCATTATGATCCCGTTCTTGTACCTTTGCCAATTTTATTAACAAAAAGGGGGAGAATTAATATGTGGTTTACACTACAAATACATATGGTTTTCGGATCATTGTGTAAGGGGGAGTGGTTTCCATGTGAGATGGAGTATTGACTAAGAGGGAGTGATACATATCACTATAGTATTATTGTTGAAGTTGTGATACAATTGAACTTTGACGCTGTGTAATAATACTATGACATTGTATAACAATGATAGAGACCGATGCTTTCTCATTGTTATGGCTACGGATCTTCAACATCGGTGATACTAAACTTACAACCTTTGGGATCATTGGAGTACTTGGAAGTGATGAAGATTTCGAGGAATGTTGAAGATTAGACATGTTGAATAGGAGCTACTAAAGTTTCTTTATCTTTTTTATATTATATACGTATTTATAGTTTTGTCACTAAAATTGACAAAGGGGGAGATTGTTAGAGAATTGCTCAATCGAACTCGCATGTGTTGCTATCTCAAGCATGTTTGTCAATGTTAGTGATCAAAACTATAAGTCTTGATTTATAGTCTATTATAGCAAATTCTCGGACTAGGATAGAAAGTGTAGTTGAGCTCAAGAACTTCATGGCGATTCATCATACAAGTAGAATAACTACTCAAGGAACCGGTGGAACTTCTCGACAAAAAGGTATGTGAAGACTTGTACTTATCTGTCACTCAAAAGTCTATCTACTCTATCTCCTACTCTTTGAGATAAAAATTCGTATGCTATATATATATAGACTTGGATTATACACATTTAGTATTTCGAGCCGAGTATACCTCGCCTATCTATATCTCGAAATATGTGTTGGTAAGATTTTCGCTTCGATCAACTTTATCTTTACCATGTGACGAAAGTCATTATATGTTTCAATCATCTTGAAAATTGCTTTGACGAGAAATGGTGTAACAACTATATAACGTCCTCTAAGAATGTTTCAATAATGAGAGTTTAGATTACATAACCAATGGTGGACATAAGCATTGTTGTGGAAATACATTTATGTATAAGTCCTATTCCTTGAACCAAAGTTTGAGAACTTTGTTGATCAAGAGAACCGGAAGAATGGCGTGAGCCAAGTCCGCGAACTCAGTCCGCGAACTGCCGAAGTTCTCAAACCCGAGAATTTCTGCTGGAGTTGACAAACTATGTGCGTGAAGCTAAGTCCTCGAATTCAGTCCGCGAACCGGCGAAGTTTTCATTCCCGAGAATTTCTGCTGGAGTTTGTAAACTCTGCCCGGTAACTTAAGTCCGCAAACCTAGTCTGCGAACTTGAGAAGGTTATATATCCGAAGATGATTTCTGAACTTAAACTTAAAAATACTAAGGAATGCAGTTTGCAAACCGTGTCTATAAAAGTTCATGAACCGATTCAAGTGAATCAAATCATCTTTGCTTCAATTGTGTCTTGTGTAGTACATGAGATTTCTTTGCAATTGAACAACTCTCTAACTAGTTCATCTTGAAGTCATTTTAACTAGTTATGGTGAAGAAGAACATGGTTGATATGAAATGCTCATATGGCTAACCTTTTGGTTACCTATTATTGAACCAACAAGTGCATACATTTGGGTACGGTTAACAAACCTAGAAGCGTGCATTGTCAAGTGTGTATAACAAGCTAAGTTTTCGATCTAACGGTTGAGAAATATTAGCTTGAATCTAAATTAGGTTTTCATCTAACGGTAAAAATATTGAATGCTTTGTTACTAAGCTAACATTGATTGCAAACCCTGATTTGAAAGACTATATAAAGGAGACATCTAATATTATGCAAAACTAATCCCCACACCTCACGTGTGATACTAGTTTGCATACTAGAGTTGATTCTCCTTTAACCTTTGGTTTTCTTCTTCTAAACCAGGTTAACGACTTAAAGACTTCATTGGGATTGTGAAGCCAGACCGATACTACTTTTATCGTAGTTGTGTGATCTGATCTTGCATCTTCTATCGTACGAGTACAATCAGATTGATTAGCTTGAGATTGATATCTCCGATAGGAAAGATATAAAAAGTAATCACAAACATCTTCGTCTCATTGTTTGTGATTCCACAACATCTTGTTTCGCTACCATACGATTAAGATTGTTGTGAGGTGATTGATAACTATTGGCTGTTCTTCGGGAATATAAGACCGGATTATCAATTGGTTCCCGTTCACCTAGATTATTATCAAAAGACGGAACAAAACCTTTAGGGTTTATCTGTGGGAGACATATTGATCCTTTGATAGACTTGTCTGTGTGAGACAGATTTGTTTATTGTCAAAGCCTGTGATTTTGGGTCGTAGCAACTCTTAGTTGTGGGTGAGATCGGCTAAGGAAATCAAGTGCGCAGTATCCTTCTGGGATCAGAGGCGTAGGAGCATAACTGTACCTTGGATCAGTTGGAGATTGATTTTGGTTCAACTACAGTCCAGTCCGAAGTTAGCTTGGAGTAGGCTAGTGTCTGTAGCGGCTTAACACAGTGTGTGTTCAATCTGGACTAGGTCCCGGGGTTTCTATGCATTTGCGGTTTCGTCATTAACAAAATTTCTGGTGTCTGTGTTATTTCAATTTCTGCATTATATTGTTTTATCTTTATAATTGAAATAATACAGGTTGTGCGTTAGATCATCAATTATAGGAATCCAACCTTTGGTTGTTGATTGTCATTGATTGATCCTTGGATATTGGTCTTTGGTACCATCCAAGTTATTCCTTGCATTTGATTAGAACTCGCAGTTCCTACTTGAGAAAATCAAATCAAGAAGAGAGATATAAACTCGTTGATACACTTTTAATTGATTGAGTCGTGTTGATTTTCTTAAAAGTATATTCGAGTTTGTCCATACAGATTGCTAAGAGAAATATTGGGTGGTGTTGTTAGACCCCCTCTTTTTTCACGATCCTAGTACCTAGTCAACCGATTTTTTGGAAAGCTAGTGTGACTAAATCCAGTACCCACATGGAGGTAGAACTGAAACTTGTTTTGGTAGAACCGTGAAACCCATGATTTGTGATTGAGTGTTCTTAATAAATCACATAGTTCTTGAAAGCCATATGAACCAATTCTAAACTTGTTTGAAAGTGTGGAAAATCGGTTTCAAGATTGTAAGTATCAAAGAGGACTTACAAAGTTAAGATGTCGACATACTTTGAACATGTGCAGTGACGCTTATCTTTTATTGTTCAAATATATTCCTTAATAGCTAAAGGAAAATCCCGGATCGAAAAATAAATTGAGAATCTTTTAATTTTTTTAAAAAAAATTTACTTTGAAATTGATTGTAAATTATTATTATTGGAACAGAGTTTTAAGATTCGCATAGAACCTTGGTTGGTAGCCTGGAAAAAAGCTAGGCTCCAACTCTTTTCAAAGTATATTTTTATTTTTGGAACAAATTTTTATGATTCTTAATCTTTTAATTAAGGTTTTTAATTTTATTTTTGAAAAATGAAAATTAGCAATGTACATTTACTAGTTGGAGATTTTCGGTCAATGTTTGGACAAAGCATTTCCAGGAATTATGGAAACCGAATTTGGAAATATATTGCATATCTTGAGAATATTTTCGGTTTTGGAAATTTCTTGGTGTCTAAACTTCCTTGGTATATAAATATCAAAGTTTGCATTTCGAGCAAACTAATCCTCAGAGCCAGCAAAACTACCTAGTTGTGTTGTTACTGGTGGAGCCGCCTATTATGAGAGGAAAGTAACCTAATTACGCGAAATCTCTTATGGCCGCTCGGTTTACAGACTTCTTTGGGATTGAGAAGCTCTATTAGTACCGTTGGTGGGAAACTAGATAATTGTGGTTTATTATTAGTTTTCGGTTGATTTGATTGACTGACGGTTGTTGAACTTTGATTGCACCTAGTTTTTTTATGCTTGACAATCTTCTCTTCTGATATAAGATTCACTCAAACTAGATCGAAGTTTCGACAGAGATCTTTAGACTGTTTTTAGATATAAAGACGTCTTGTGATAATTAATTGTTAACAGACTCCGTTCTGTATGTGATTGATCACAAGAGATTCAAGTTGATTGTGTGAAGGTGTTTATTGAAGATCTAAGAAGATTTGAAGACGAAGAAGATTTCTGATTTGGGTTCATAATCTTTGGTGTGCACAATACTTGTTTCGGTTAAATAGGATCCAACTATAATCGGTTTATCCTTGTGGTAGATTGAATTGATTAGTTGAGTAGATCGGCATCAATAGAATTCTTTGTGATTCATAGTATTGGTTGCAAAATCTTGACAATTAATTTGGTAGTTGTTATTAGATAGATCTAAGGACCTGGCAAAGGAGTTTATTGGGATAAACGGAAGAGCCTTTTGTCGAACTCACATCACTTGGTTGAAAAGAGTTGTTACCAAACATATTTGTTTTTCCTTCACTGTTTGGAATACGAACCAAAGGAATTGTTCCAACTACGTGACTTATTACAAGTTGGAGGCGTGGGAATACCGACGGAACTAGGTGAACTATAAGTTTAGTTACTTGGTCTCAACTAGACGAGGTTGGTTTGATTTTTTATAGTGGCTTAATCCTAAGAGTATTCAATTCTGGACAAGGTCCCGAGGTTTTTCTGCATTTGAGGTTTCCTCGTTAACAAAATCTTGTTGTGTATTTTACTTTTCTATTTCCGCAATTATAATTGTTTTTATTATAATTATAGAAGTAAAATACACAAACGTTAATTCCTATTTACTTGATAGTAATCCTATTGTGTTTGGTTAAGTTCGAACCATTTATCAAGTAAACATACTTCGTTGTTGTATTGTCTCGATCTCGTATCCATAGACGATCGCATGAAGTGTGAACCGATTAGTTGTATTGTCTCGACTCAGTCCGTAGACAATCACTTTCAGATAAATGACTTATAGGTGGAAAGTTTTATATTGAGGTATATTTGGGTACCCTCGTCTTTTCAATTGGTATCAGAGCAGGCAAACATGAAAAGATCTAACAATTTGTGTTCGGTGCGATCCAACCTAAAAAAGCGAGGGTCTAACAACCACACCCAATATTTCAATTAGCAATCTTTATGCACTAACTCCAATATACTTTTAAGAGAACCAACTAGACAGTCAAACTCAATCTTAATAAAAGTATATCAAAGAGTTATATCTCTCTTTATCGATTCAATACTTACTCAAGAAAATAGAAATTTGCGAGTCTAATTGAATATAAGAGAAATCACTTGTACGGTACAAAAGACCAATGTTCAAGTATCAATCAATTTCAATCAACAACCAAAGGTTCGATTTCCCAATTGATTGATTCAAACGCACAACCTATGATATTTAAATTATATAACAAAATATAATGCGGAAAAGAAATCGCACAGGCAAGAGAAGTTTTGTTAACGACGAAACCGCAAATGCAGAAAAATCCCGGTACCTAGTCCAGATTCAACACACACTGTATTAAGCCGCTACAGACACGAGCCTACTACAAACTAACTTCGGTTTGGAATGTAATTGAACCCCAATCAATATCACACTGATCCAAGGTACAGTTTCCCTCCTACGTCTCTGATCCCAGTAGGATACTACGCACTTGATTCCCTTAGCTGATCTCACCCACAACTAAGAGTTGCTACGACCCAAAGTCGAAGACTTTAATAAACAAATTTGTATCACACAGAAAAATCTACGGTAATATATAAATCTGTCTCCCACAGAAATACCTACGAGTTTTTGTTCCGTCTTTTGATAAATCAAGGTGAACAGGAACCAATAGATAAACCATACTTATATTCTCGAAGAACAGCTCAGTATTATGATTTACCTCACAATAATCTAAATCGTATGATGGTGAAACTAGATATTGTGGAATCACAAACGATGAGACGAAGATGTTTATGACTACTTTTATATCTTTCCTATCGGAGAAATCAATCTCAACACAATCCTTACGATTGTACTTAGTATGATATAAACATTAAGATCATATCACACAACTACAAGAAAAGTAGTAACGGTCTGGCTTCACAATCCCAATAAGTCTTCAAGTCATTAACCTACAGGGTCTTGGTAGAAATCTAAGGTTAAAGGAGAATCGACTCTAGATAATACAACTAGTATCACACAGGAGGTGTGGGGATTAGGTTTCCCAGTTGCTAGAGTTATCCCTTATATAGTCTTTCAAATAAGGATTTTCAATCAATGTTAGTTTAGTAACAAAGCATTCAATATTCACCGTTAGATGAAAACCTGATTAGATTCAAGCTAATATCTTTCAACTGCTAGATGGAAACTTAGCTTGTTACACACAAATTAAAGGCACGTTTATCTAGGTTTGTGTAACCGTACCCAAACATGTATATCTAGTTGGTTCAACAGTAGTTAACTAAATGGTTAGCCATATGAACACTTTCATATCAACCATATTCTTCTTTACCACAACTAGTTCAAATGACTCAAATGAACTAGTTAGAGAGTTATTCAATTGCTTAGATCTTTATAATAGACACAATTGAACAAAAACGATTTGATACACTCGAACCAATTCATGAACTTTATAGCCACGGTTTGCAAACTTTCATTCCTTAGTTTATATAAGTTTTAGTTCATGAATAATCGTTTTTAGAAAATAACCAACTTAAGTATGCGGACTGGTATGCGTACTTAAGTACCCGGAATAAGTTTGTAAATAGTTCACAAACTCCAGCAGATTTTCTCGGGAAGAGAACCTCTGACAGTTCGCGGACTGGGTTCTCGGACTCTGTTCCGGTTTTTCTGAGCAGCAAAGTACGCATACTTTGGTTCAAGGAATAAGGACTTATACATGTATGATTTACCACACAATGCTTATATCCAACAATGATTATATAATCTAAACTCTCATTTCAATCATTAAAACATTCTTAGAGGATGTTATATAGTTGTTATTCACAAACCATTTTTCGTCAAAGACATTTTCAAAGTGATTGAAACATAACATGACTTTCGTCACTAGGTAAAGATGAAATTGGCCAAAGCGAAAGCTTACCAACACATATTTCGAAAAATAGATAAGCGAGATAAACTCGGCTCGAAATAGCAAATGTGTATAATCAAAGTCTATATAGAAAAACGACTTTTGTCTCAAGATATGAGATAGAGTAGATAGACTTTTGAGTGATAGATAAGTTCAAGTCTCCACATACCTTTTAGTCGATGAAGTTACACCAGTTCCTTGAGTAAAACTTCGTATTTGTATGATGATCACCATGGAGTCTTGAGCTCAACTTCACTTTCTATCCTAGTCCGAGACTTAGCTAATAGTAGACTAGAAATAAGAACTTATAGTTTTGATCACTAACATTGACAAACATGCTTGAGATAGCAACGCATGCGAGTTCGACCGAGCAGTGCTCTAACAATGTCCCCCCTTGTCAATTTTATTAACAAAACTATCAATACATATGGAATACAAAAATAAATAAACAAACTTTTGTAGCTTCTCTTCCACATGCCTGCTCTTCTTGGTTCTTCAACATTACTCAAAATCTTCGTTCAATGATCCCAATGGTTGTAAGTTTAGTATCAATGTTGTTGAAAATCCGTAGTCATAACAATGAGAAAACAAGAATTCTCAATCATTGTTGTACAGTGTCATAGTATTATTATACAACATCAAAGTTATTGTATCACAACTTCGACAATAATACTATGGTGATATGTATCACTCCCCCTTAGTCAATACTCCATCTCACATGGAAACCACCCCCCCTTACGTAATGATCCGAAAACTATATGTATTTGTAGTGTGAACTACACATTAATTCTCCCCTTTTTTGTTAATAAAATTGGCAAAGGTACGAAAACTAGTGCGATCCTAATGAAATTTCCAAAGAGACATTTCATGATCAAAAGAAAGCACATATCAACTTTTTAGATGCCATCATATATCCGAAGCTAAATGCATTCATCAAGGAGTTTATAAAGATACAAGATAACACCTATAATATTCCACAGCCGCACTTCCCACAAAGATTTGGCAATTAAGCACAAGTTCAATTAAGAACTCTCCCCCATAATATGTAATTCCCGAAATAACAACAAGAGCGACCTTACTTTAACAAAAAAATAAGGATTTCTTTGGACATAACAAATCACATACGGATATGAATTTGAATCCAAAAATACTTAATTAAATTATTCACAAGAAAAGCCCATGATTAATTTAATCGGAATACATAACTAAATTACCACAAGAGTGTGATCAATTCAATTGGTCATGCTCGACATAAGAGAACTTACGGAGCCGCACGGTATATACATAATATATGGATCGGGGAAGATCAATACTGCGGAATAGACAAGGATTCATTCTATTTTCTATCAGTATTTTCATAATGACATATGATAGACATAATCCTTGTAAGCAAAAGTTCATGCTATCTCCCATCAATATTTGCATAATGACATATAATAGGATTAAAACTTTTGTAATGTCAGAAGCTCATTCATTCTTTTATCAATACATGCATATCGACATATGAAAGACTTAACTTTTGACAAAGTATGGGAAAATCATAGTTCACGGACGCAAACACACATATCCCATAACAAGTTTGCAATACATAAAACCATAAAGATTAATACTGCAAAAATCATCTTCCAAACAATTTTTTTAGAATTTAAGCAAATAAATCTAAAATCAATAAATATGAAAACGTTGGACATAGCTATGTGTAATCACAATAATGGTTATTCCAAACTCTAGTTATTCTTCCTAAAAACACAAGAATAAAATTCTCATAAGAAGATTTACTAGACATTAAGACCTTTGAAGAATTCTTTATCGTCCCCAAACTCCTTGTCGTCAACAGTCATTGGGACATAAGGTTCATGAATATAGGAGTTAATATCAATAAACTTTCTTGACTGATGTCGAACCAGGGCCTTCTGAATCTCAAGAGTCTTGACCACAACAACCTTTATCTGTTGAATCTCCTTTCGTGTCTCCTTCAAAACTTCAAGAACATCAGAAAACTTCTGAGAATTTGAAGGAACATTCCTTCTTTTTCTTTTCAAAGTTGGAGGCAATGGAGATTTCTCTTTTTCCTTCATTATTGATGGCTTGACAATCATATTGAAATCTTTTCCATCATAAGACATAGTACTTGGAGTATCCATAAGCGTATGGGTTTGTGAGAGGAAATCACAATTCAACTCAACAAGCAGTCTTAATATAAAAGAAGTTTCAGGGAAGGAAAAAGAAATGTAGGGTTACGCAACCTTTAATCGGTTCGTGCACGCATAATTCTAAACCCCGGAGAGAGTATAATTGTCGAGAATAACCCTCATTTATTGATAGACAGGAAATTCCAATTTTGCATCAAAACAAAACTAAGAAAAAAAAAAGAGAAAAAAAAATTTTTTCTTAAAGCCTGATAGGTGCACAACCTTGTCTATTTTGATCAGGCACATGAGACAAGATCTACAAAACAACACAATCAAGTTGTGTTTCGGTGAAAAATAATCTTTCCACCATGTTCCTCTTGAGAGGAATCTATAGACCTTTGTCTATCAAAACGATTGGACCATACTTTCTTCTCTAATGGTCTTGTTTTACTCTTGGAAACTAACTTCTTAGACGAAGATAAAATCTTTCAAACCTCAGCGGTATTTTGAACAAGTTTGAGCTTGTTTGCTAATCGATTTGCTCTTCGTTGAAGTTTGTTGACATGTCTCAATTTGTGTTTGTACTTGTAACAATTTGATAGTTCATTACCTTTGAGAGAACAATATGATCACGTCAACCTTGAATTTAACTCAGGCATCTGAGATGTGCAAGCTGCTAGGCACATAGTTGAACCTGAAACAATATTCACAGATTGTCCAATAGAAAGGTCAGTTTTATCTTCCAGATTAGTTGAGTTTTTTATGAAAGAATATCAAGATTGATGTATGTATTGCTACAATTATAAAAATCAATATTTTCACAAAGAAGTGCAAAACTTGATTTTTCGTCTTCATTAGAATCATACTTGTCGGACATTTCATCAAGAGTTGCAGCAAGACCTTTGTTCCCAATGTATTTCTTTCGATTTGGACACTCATTTGCAAAATGACCAAAGCCTTTACACTTAAAGCACTGAGGCATATCCTCGTCATCAGTTTCGTCATTATCCCGATTTTTAGGAGGAACACGATTATGTGGTTTAGCTGATGACTTGGATTTATCTCCGGAGAACCGTTTACTTCTCTTCAAAAGAAGATCCCTAAACTGTCTTGTGATCAACGATACTGACTTGTCAAGATCTTCATCTGATGAGTCATCCTCAGAAAGATCATCTTCAGAGATGTAAACACTTTTACTTTTGTCAAGTAATTTAGTGTTCTTTAGTGCTTTGAAAGCAACATCCTTACTGGACTTGGACGTATGCTCATGATCAAAGATTTTTAACTTCCAACCAGAGTATTTCTGGACAGTGTTGCGAGATTATTTCTTTCAACGATGGCATGCTTCTTAGAATCGTATCTAAATGGCAACGATCTGAGAATTTTCATCACAATGTCCTTTTCAGGAATGGTCTTAACAATGCAAAAGATACATTAACAATTTCAGACACTTTGTGATTAAACTCATCAAATGTTTCTTCACCTGCCATACGAAGGTTTTCCCAATCATAATTTAGATTTTGAAGTCTATCTTCTTTCTTACTGGTATTTCCTTCAAATACGTTTTCTAAGATATCCCAGGCTTCTTTAGACTTAGTGCACGTAGTCACATGGTGCTAAAGATCTGGGGTAATGGCATGTATGATAGTATTTAAGCCATCAAAAATTTTCTTTGCAGCAAGGATTTCTTCTGGACTATGTCTACCAATATCCTTAGGTATAGATACATCGCCTTATGTATTAACCGGAGGATCATAGCCATTAACAAAACGTACCCATGTTTGAAAATCACGAGCTTGAAGAAAAGCACGCATAGTAATTTTATACCATAGGTAGTTTGAGCCATCGAAGACTGGTGGTACGTTTATGGAGATAGAATTCCTGTCCATAGAGTCAGATCACTACAAACACAAACTTATAAGGTCTTTAAACGTGTTTGCCTGCTCTCATACCAATTGAAAAAGCGGGGGTCTAACATCCACACCCAATATTTCAATTAGTAATCTGTATGGACTAACTCCAATATACTTTTAAGAGAATCAACTAGACATTCAGACTCAATCTTAATAAAAGTATATCAAAGAGTTATATCCCTCTTTCTCGATTCAATACTTACTCAAGCATATAGAAATCTGCGAGACTAATTGAATACAAGAGAAACCACTTGAACGGTACCAAAGACCAATGTTCAAGTATCAATCAATTTCAATCAACAACCAAGTGTTGGATTTCCCAATTGATTGATTCAAACGCACAACCTGTGATATTTTAATTATATAACAAAATATAATGCGGAAAAGAAATAACACAGACACCAGAAATTTTGTTAACGAGGAAACCGCGAATGCAGAAAAACCCCCGGACCTAGTCCAGATTGAACACACACTATATTAAGCCGTTACATACACTAGCCTACTACAAACTAACTTCGGTGTGGACTGTAGTTGAACCCCAATCAATCTCACACTGATCCAAGGTACAGTTGCGCTCCTACGTCTCTGATCCCAGCAGGATACTACACACTTGATTCCCTTACCTGATCTCACCCACAACTAAGAGTTGCTACGACCCAAAGTCGAAGACTTTAATAAAAAAATCTATATCACATAGAAAATTCTACGGTAATAGATAAATATGTCTCCCACAGAAATAACTTCGAGTTTTTGTTCCATCTTTTGATAAATCAAGGTGAACAAAAACCAATTGATAAACCAGACTTATATTATCGAAGAACAACTCAGTATTATCAATCACCTCACAATAATCTAAATCATATGATGGCGAAACTAGATATTGTGGAATCACAAACGATGAGACAAAGATGTTTGTAACTACTTTTATATCTTACCTATTGGAGAATTCAATCTCAAGCCAATACTTACGATTGTAGTATCGGTCTGGCTTCACAATCCCAATGAAGTCTTCAATTCCTTAACCTACAGGGTCTCTGTAGAAACCTAAGGTTAAAGGAGAACCAACTCTAGATAATACAACTAGTATCACACAGGAGGTGTGGGGATTAGGTTTCCCAGTTGCTATAGTTCTCCCTTACATAGTCTTTCAAATCAGGATTTGCAATCAATGTTAGCTTAGTAACAAAGCATTCAATATTCACCGTTAGATGAAAACCTTATTAGATTCAAGCTAATATATTTCAACCGTTAGATCGAAACTTAGCTTGTTACACACAAATGAAATGCACGTTTATCTAGGTTTGTGTAACCGTACCCAAAGATGTACATCTAGTTGGTTCAACAGTAGTTAACCCAATGGTTAACCATATGATCACTTTCATATCAACCATATTCTTCTTTACCACAACTAGTTAAAATGACTCAAATGAACTAGTTAGAGAGTTGTTCAGTTGCTTAGATCTTTATAATAGACAAAATTGAAACAAAAACGATTTTATTCACTCGAATCGATTCATGAACTTTATTGCCACGGTTTGCAAACTTTCATTCCTTAGTTTATATAAGTTTAAGTTCAAGAATAATCGTTTTTAGAAAAATAGCCAACTTAAATACACGGACTGGTACGCGGACTTATGTACCCGGAATAAGTTTGTAAATAGTTCACAAACTCCAACAGATTTTCTCAGGAAGAGAACCTCCGAAAATACACGGACTGGGTACGCATACTGGGTTCGCGGACTCTGTTCCGGTTTTCCTGAGAAGAAAAGTACGCATACTTTGGTTCAAGGAATAAGGACTTATACATGTATGAGTTACCACACAATGCTTATATCCAACAATGGTTATATAATCTAAACTCTCATTTCAATCATTGAAACATTCTTAGAGGACGTTATATAGTTGTTGTTCACAAACCATTTTCCATCAAAGCTATTTTCAAGTGATTGAAACTTAACATGACTTTCGTCACTAGTAAAGATGAACTGGGCCAAAGCGAAGGCTTACCAACACATATTTCGAGAAATAGATAAGCGAGATAATGTTTATAATCAAAGTCTACATATCAAAATTACTTTTGTCTCAAGATAGTAGATATACTTTTGAGTGATAGATAAGTTCAAGTCTCCACATACCTTTTAGTCGATGAAGTTCCACCAGTTCCTTGAGTAGTTCTTCCTCTTTGTATGATGATCTCCATGGAGTCTTGAGCTCAACTACACTTTCTATCCTAGTCCCGGACTTAGCTAATAGTAGACTAGAAATCAAGACTTATAGTTTTGATCACTAACATTGACAAAGATTCTTGAGATAGCAACGCATGCGAGTTCGACCGATCAGTGCTCTAACACAACCTATAAGACTGGAATCTAAAAATGGTTTCTATGGATCTTGATAATGATTCAGTTAACGTAAAGAAAGACATCAAGAGTTTTGAATTAACACTTGATGATGGCATCTACGATTCAATATCTGAAGACCTTCATGAAAGGGAATCTACTAGACAAGTTCATCTTGTTAATGATGTAGAAACTGGTGATAACTGGGAATCATGCCTAGAAAATCAGTTGGATAAAATATCCGATGATGGTGACTCGGATATTGATCGAGATTCGGATGATTAATCTCAAAATACTCCAACATATTGAAGCCTTTAAGAAAGAATAAACTCAAAACTTCTGATGTCGTTGATCTCTTAACTCCAAGATATTGATCGGTCGAACTCGCATTCGTTTCTATCTCAAGCATGTTTTTCAATGTTAGTGATCAAAACTATAAGTCTTGATTTCTAGTCTACTACAGATAAGGTCTCGGACTAGGATAGAAAGTGTAGTTGATCTCAAGAACTCCATGGAAATCATCATATAAGACGAAGGACTACTCAAGGAACTGGTGGATCTTCATCGATTAAAAGGTATTTGGAGACTTGAACTTATCTATCACTCACAAGTCTACTTATCTCCTATCTTGAGACAAAAGTCGTTTGCTATATAGACTTAGATTATACACATTTGGTATTTGGAGCCGAGTTTACCTCGCCTATCTATTTCTCGAAATATGTGTTGGTAAAACTTTCGCTTTAGCCAAGTTCATCTTTACCTAGTGACGAAAGTCATGTTATGTTTTAATCACTTTGAAAATTTCTCTGACGAGAAATGGTTTGTGAATAACAACTATATAACGTCCTCTGAGAATGTTTCAATGATTGAAATGAGAGTTTAAACTATATAACCATTTTGGAGGATATAAGCATTGTTGTGGAAACAAATATATGTATAAGTCCTTATTGCTTGAACCTAAGTTTAAGAACTTTGTTGATCAAGTGAACCGGAGTAGTGCGTGAACTAAGTCCGCGAACCCAGTCTGCGAAATGGCGAAGTTCTCAAACCCGAGAATTTTTGCTGGAGTTTGGGAACTTTATCCAGGAACTTAAGTCCGCGAACTTGAGTAGGTTATGTCTAAAAATGATGTTTAGTGAACTTATCTTTATAAACTAAGGAATGCAATTTCAAACCGTTGCTATAGAGTTCATGAACAGATTCATGTGAATCAAATCGTTTTTGCTTCAATTGTGTCTTGTATAGTACATATGATTTCCTTACAATTGAAACAACTCTCTAACTAGTTCATTTGAGTCATTTGAACTAGTTATGGTGAAGAAGAATATGGTTGATATGAAAGTGATCATATGGCTGACCATTTGGTTAAATATTATTGAACCAACTAATGTACAAGTTTGGGTACGGTTACACAATCCCAGGAACGTGCATTTCATTTGTGTATAACAAGCTATGTTTTCGATCTAACGGTTGATAAATATTAGCTTGAATCTAATCAGGTTTTCATCTAACGGTGAATATTGAATGCTTTGTTACTAAGCTAACATTTATTGCAAACCCTGATTTGAAAAACTATATAAGGGAGAACTCTAGCAACTGGGAAACCTAATCCCCACACATTTTGTGTGATACTAGTTGTGCTAATCTAGAGTCGATTCTCCTTTAACCTTTGGTTTCTTCTTCTAAACCAGGTTAACGACTTAAAGACTTCATTGGGATTGTGAAGCCAGACCGATACTACTTTTCTTGTAGTTGTGTGATCTGATCTTGTTGTTTCTATCGTACGAGTACAATTATAATAATTGGCTTGAGATTTTATCTCCGATAGGCAAGATAAAAAGTAATCACAAACATCTTCGTCTCATCGTTTGTGATTCCACAATATCTTTTTTCGCTGCGTCGATTAAGAATATTGTGAGGTAATTGATAATACTATTCTGTTCTTCGGGAATATAAGACCGGTTTATCAATTAGTTTCTGTAACACCTTGATTGATCAAAAGACGGAACAGAACTCATAGGTATATTCGTGGGAGACGGATTTATATATTATCATAGACTTTTCTGTGTCATACAGATTTGTTTATTAAAGTCTTCGACTTTGGGTCATAGTAACTCTTAGTTGTGGATGAGATCAGATAAGGGAATCAAGTACGTAACATCCTGCTGGGATCATAGACGTAGGAGCATAATTGTACCTTGGATTAGTGTGAGATTGTTTGGAGTTCAACTACAGTCCAGACCGAAGTTAGTTTGGAGTAGGCTAGTGTCTGTAGCGGCTTAATACAGTGTGTGTTCAATTTGGACTAGGTCCCGGGGGTTTTCTGCATTTGCGGTTTCCTCGTTAACAAAATTCTGGTGTCTGTGTTATTTCTTTTCCGCATTATATTTGTTTATATAATTGAAATAATACAGGTTGTGCGTTGTTCAATCAATTAGAATATCCGACCTTTTGGTTGTTGATTTAAATTGATTGACACTTGGATATTGGTCTTTGGTACCATCCAAGTTTATCTCTCTTATATTTAAATTGAGACTCGCAGTTTGCTTGAGTAAGATTCAAATCGAGAGATAGAGATATAAACTCTTTGATATACTTTTCTATTGATTGAGTCTAACTGTCTAGTTGATTCTCTAGAAAGTATATTGGAGTTTGTACATACAGATTGCTAAGTGAAATATTGGGTGTGGTTGTTAGACCCTCGCTTTTTCAGCAAGCTTTCGCTTTAACCAAGTTCATCTTATACTTTTGACGAAATTCAAAAGATGATCATGTGAAAATCGCCTGGTAACATCTTACATGATTTGTGTGAGACAGTCATTTGATGTAGACTCGGAATGTTTCGTATTGATCATTCAATCGCTTGAAAATTGCTTTGAAGATTATAGTTTGTGTGAGACATCTATTGTCGTCTTCCGAGAATGTTTCAATGCTTGAAATGAGAGTTTAGAACAATGGAATATAAGCACAGTATGCGTACTTGCATATGAATCCAAGTCCGGGAATCATGGTATGCATACCCGTATGTGTACTGATTGGTTTAGTAGAGGTCCGGGAACTAAGTACGCATACCAGTACGCGTACTAGCGTGAGGTTCAAGTTCCAGGAATTTACTGGTTTTGGTGGTATGCGTACCCGTTCGCATACTGGCGAACCCAAACTTAGTCCGGTCACTAAGGTATGCGTACCCGTTTGCATACTTGAGTGGGTTACGTTCTAAAATAGGTTTTTTCATGAACTAGTACATTTATATAATAAGGAATGCAATCTTTTGCAAACCGTGGTTATAATGTTCATGACTTGATTCGAGTGTATCAAATCGATTTTGCTTCTTCTATGAGAATATAAACAATTGAACAACTCTAGAACTAGTTTCATTTGAGTCATTTGAACTAGTTATGGTTAAGATGAATAAGGTTGACATGAAAGTGTTCATATGTATAACTTCGGTTAACTACTGTTGAGCCAACAAAGGTATACACGTTTAGGTACGGTTATTCATATCTAAATGAAGTCACTTTTCATTTGTGTGTAACAAGATAAGTTTGATCTAACGGTTGAAAGATACCATCTTGAATATAATTAGGTTTTCATCTAACAGTGAATATTGAATGCTTTGTTACCAAGGAAACATTGATTGCAAATCCTGATTTGAAGACTATATAAAGGAGAACTCTAGAAATGGGGAAACCTAATCCCCACACCTCTTGTGTGATACTAGTTGCGACTATAGTCGATTCTCCTTTAGCCTTAGGTTTTTCCAAAACCCTGCAGGTTAACGACTTGAATACTTCATTGGGATTGTGAAGCCAGACCCAACTATTTTCTCTGTAGTTGCGTGTTCTGATCTTGTTGTTTTCTATCATGATTGAGTACTATCTTCTATAAGATTTGCTCGAGATTTAATCTCCGATAGGCAAGATAAAAAGTAGTCACAAACATCTTTGTCTCATCGTTTGTGATTCCACAATATCTTGTTTCGCTACCATACGATTAAGATTGTTGTGGGGTGATTGATATTTCTAGGCTGTTTTTCGGGAATATTAGTCCGGTATATCAATTGGTTCTTGTTTACCTTGATTTATCAAAAGACGGAACAAAACTTATAGTTATTTCAAGTCTTCGACTTTGGGTCGTAGCAACTCTTAATTGTGGGTGAGATTATCTAAGGGAATCAAGTGCGTAGATTCCTGCTGGGATTCAAAGACGTAAGGAACGCAACTGTACCTTGATCAGTGTGAGATTGGTTAGGGCTCAACTACATTCCAGTCCGAAGTTAATTTGGAGTATCCTAGTCTCTGTAGCGTCTTAATACAGTGTGGTGTTCAAATATGGACTAGATCCCGGGGTTTTTCTGCATTTGCGGTTTCCTCGTTAACAAAACTTCTGGTGTCTGTGTTATTTATTTTCCACATTATATTTGTTTATATAATTGAAATATCACAGGTTGTGCGTAAGTTCAATCAATTGTGAATCCAACCTTTGGTTGTTGATTAAATTGATTAACACTTGGATACTGGTTTTTGATACCGTCCAAGTTATTTCTTATATTCAATCGGGCTCGCAAATTCCTATTTGTTTGATTGCAGATTGAATTGATAAATAATGATATAACTCTTTGATATACTTTTCTTAAGATTGACTCTGACTATCTAGTTGATTATCTTGAAAGTATATTGCAGTTAGTCCATACAGATTGCTAAGCGAAATATTGGGTGTGGTTGTTAGACCCCCGCTTTTTCAATTGGTATCAGAGCAGGCTAACACTATAAACCTAATAAGTTTGTATTTGACTGATCCCTAAAGTCTATCCCTATGGGAAATTTCTTTGGGAAACTTTCTTTAAGCATTTGTAACGCACGCCAGAATTCCTTACAGATTGTTCAGAGCTTATTATCCATTAGACCTCTGGTCTCTCATGATAATCTTGTTCCATCTAAGACTTTGGAAAACTTAGATAATGAGGAACATTCTAATGGAAAAATTAAAAGTTCTTCTAAGAGAAATCGTTCGAGAAAACGTGGTCAATGCTCAAAGATATGGAATCTCACTAGATTAACTCTTAATCTTTTTGAGGAATATTATCATGACAGATCATTTGGAAAACATCTATTTAGAGCTTTTGAAAGCGTTTTTAAATTCTTATAAAAGCTTAATTCGATTGAGGAAAGGAATCGTTCTCATAAAAGTTTTGTACTTGTCGAATCATTTATTTATGATGTACGAACTATGCTTACTACCAACTCATGTGAAATTGATAAAAGATTTATGGTGAGCCCGGTGTAGGTTCAAATTGTCGAAAAACGTCATTCTTTGGTCATAAGAAAAAGAATTCAAAAAATTATATTAACCTCGGGTATCACCATTACTATGATTATACTTCTTGTTAACGAGTTTGACTTTACCCCATTTGTATATAACTTGAGATGGGGCAAGTAACGGTTTGATTATTTTCTGTGTATGGGTTAATTTATTTTTAATCTTTTTCTTTGAGAAAAATTTCTTGACAAGTTTTTTCTCTCTACCCAAGGTTAATTAAAGTGATGTAGTTTTTTCTACTATCCTTTTATTGAACTGTACCGATCCTTTCAGTGTGCGAACCTTGGCTGTCGGACGCTTTAAGAAATCTTGTTTTCCTTTTGCGGGTCGCGGTTCATGAACAGGTCCAAGCCCATTTTGGGGTATATAAGAAGTATGGTACGCGTATTATTCTTCTTCCTTCTAGTCCGCGTAGTGAACTTTTCTAGGGTTCATGATAATCTCCATTAAAATTCATCTTTGGAGATTCAAAAGTAACTAAGGGTTTTATTCATCATCAAGGAGCAAATCAAGTAAGTTCTTCATTCTCCTTGTACTCTCAATTTCTAGGTCTCATGGGAAATTTCAAGGTTTCAAAGAAGGTTTCAAAAAACTTGGATTCATCATCTTCTAGCATGACTATACCTCAAAATCAAGATTCTAATTTAGAATTCGATTTGTCAACGATTCTAGTAGTAAGATCTTTGAAAGTATTTCTTCTAGTGGTTTCATTCTAGAAAAGAAATTGGATATGGTTAGTGGTCATAAAGAAGATTTGGTTTGCTTTGAAAAATTTAATCTTGGAAACATCTTTAATGGTCTTGGTGAATGTTTTGACACTCTCACAAGAATCTTATATTCTAACATCCATGATGTTGATCTTGATTATATGGAATTCAAGACCATGATAAATAGAGAAATGATTCTTGTTAATAGAGAGTTGATTTCAAGGATTACCAAAATTCCTTTGGGTAATTTTCGCCTTCAAGGGAAGAAAGACCATCTTATGAAACCATTTCTAATGGTATGTGTGACAGGAGTGTTGATTGGATAATTATCTTAGTCTTGCTTTGGTTTCTTTCTGAAAACTTGGTATATCTAACCTTTGTCCCTCCACAATTGAGAATTCTCGGTGGAGTCGTGTGTTTGCGGAGTTAGTCTGTTTCCTTGAATTGGGTTCTAAAATTCTTGATATTTGTGGATTCATCATTCTCCAATTGCTATCAATGACGTCATCCAACAAGAATTTAGGCGTTCCTTGCTTAATTGAGCAAATTTTTCGAGCATATTTTATTGGTCCTATTGGCACCTCCGTAGAACTCCAGAACGTGTTCGTCCTTGTACTTTCAAACGTATGAAGGAGAATGCTTGTAAAAGGCAAAGATCTGATTCCCTTGACGGTTCTTGTGATCCTACCACCTTGAGTCTTCTTCATCAAATTCACAAGGGTGTCTGTAAGATTAATTCAAAGGTAAAATGCGTACAAAAACAATTACGTGTGATTGCGACTAAGTTTCCCGAGATCAAAGAAGATATGGATAGGATTCAATCCTCTTGGATGGTTTCTGATGATGATCTTGGTAGTTTCTATGAAACTTCTTATGAGAATTTATTCTTGTATTTTAAGAAGGATAACTAGGGTTTGGAATAGCCATTATTGTGAGTACACATAGCTATTTCCAACGATTTTCATCTTGCAATGTTTTTAGATTTATTTATTTAAATTCTAAAGTTTATTTGGATAATGATAATTGCAGTATTAATCTTTATGGTTTTACATGTTGCAACTTGTTATGGGATATATGTGTTTGCGTCTGTGAACTATGATTGCCCCATATTTGCTCAAAATTTAAGTCTATCATATGTTTTTATGCAGATATTGATAAATGATAGAATGAACTTTTGACAACAAAAGTTAATCCTATTATGTCATTATGCAAATATTTATGGAAGATATGATGAACTTTTGTTTACAAAGATTAAGTCTATTACACGTCTCTATGCAAATATTGATGAGGAATAGAATGAATATTTGAATATTCCGCAGTATTGGTCTTTCCATGATCCACATATTTGTGTAAGTACTGTGTGGCTCCGTAAGTTCTCTTATGTGAGCATTTTCGATTAAAATAATCATGGGTTCTCTTGTGGTTAATTTAATTGAGTATTTTGGATACAAATTCATATTTCATGTGATTTGTTAATGTCTAAACAAGTAATGTCGCTCTTGTTGTTCTTTCGGGAATGACATTTTATGGGGGAGAGTTCTTAATTGAACTTGTGCTTAATTACCAAATCTTTGTGGGGAGTGCGGCTGTGGAATATTTTAGGATTTTTCTTGTATCTTTATAAACTCCTTGATGAATACACTAGTTTAGGCTATGTGAAATCATCGAAACAAAGTTGATATGTTCTCTTTTGGTCATGAAGTATCTTTATGGAAATTTCATTAGGATCCTACTAGGTTTTGTACCTTTGCCAATTTATATTGACAAAAAGGGGGGAGAATTAATGTGTCGTTCACACTACAAATACATATGGTTTACGGATCATTATGTAAGGGGGAGTGGTTTTCATGTGAGATGAAGTATTGACTAAGGGGGAGTGATACATATCACCATAGTATTGTTGTCAAAGTTGTGATACAATTGGACTTTGATGCGGTTTAATAATACTATGACACAGTGTAACAATGATTGAGAGCTACTGTTTTATCATTGTTATAGCTATGGATCTTCAATAACTATGATGCTGAGTTGAAAACATTCAGAATCACTGGAGTACTTGGAAGTGACGAATATTTCGAGTAATGTTGAAGAACCAAGGAAATCAAGCATTTGGATTGAGAGTTACAAAGTTTATTTATTTTGTATTCCATATGTATTGATAGTTTTGTCATTAAAATTGAAAAATGGGGAGACTGTTAAATCACTGCTCGGTCGAACTCGCAAGCGTTGCTATGTCAAGCTTGTTTGTCAAGTTTAGTTGCCAAAACTATAAGTCTTTATTTCTAGTTTAATTATAGCTAAGTCTCGGATTATAATAGAATGTGTAGTTGAGCATTAGACTTCACGGCGTTCATCGATTGAAGACGAAGAACTACTAAGGGGATCTTGTCGAACTTCATCAACAAAAGGTATGTGGAGACTTGAACTCATCTATCACTCAAAAGTCTATCTACTCTATCTACTATTTGAGATAAAAGTCGTATAGCTATATAGACTTCAATTATGCAAATTTGATATTTCGAGCTGAGCTTAACTCGCTTACATATTTCTCGAAATATGTGTTGGTAATCTTTCGCTTTAACCAAGCTCATCTTATATCCTTGACGAAAGTCAAAATATGATAATGTGAAAATCGCCTGGTAACACCGTACATGATTTTAGTGAGACAGTCATTTGATATAGACTCGGAATGTTTCGTATTGATCATTCGATCACTTGAAAATTGCTTTGAAGCTAATAGTTTGTGTGAGACAGCTATTGTCGTCTTCCGAGAATGTTTCAATGGTTGATATGAGAGTTTAGAACAATGGGATATAAGCACAGTATGTGTACTTGCATATGTGTAATCCAAGTCCGGGAACCATGGTATGCATACCCGTATGCGCGCTGATTGGTTTAGTAGAGGTCCGGGAACTAAGTACGCATACCGGTACGCGTACTGGCATGAGGTTCAAGTTCTGGGACTTTACTGAGTTTGGTGGTATAGGTACCAGTTCGCATACTGGCGAACCAAAACTTAGTCTGGTCACTAAGGTATGCGTACCCATTTGCATACTTGAGTGGGTTATGTTCTAAAATCTGTTTTTTCATGAACTAATACATTTATATAATAAGGAATGCAATCTTTTGCAAACCGTGGCTATAATGTTCATGACTTGATTCGAGTGAATCAAAATCGATTTTGCTTCAATTGTCTATTGTATACTTCTATGAGAATATGAACAATTGAACAACTCTATAACTAGTTTCATTTGAGTTATTTGAACTAGTTATGGTTAAAATGAATAAGGTTGATATGAAAGTGTTCATATGGCTAACTTCGGTTAACTATTGTTGAGCCAACAAAGGTTTACACGTTTAGGTACGGTTACTCATATCTAAATGAAGTCACTTTTCATTTGTGTGTAACAAGATAAATTCGATCTAACGGTTGAAAGATATTAGCTTGAGTCTAAAAGGTTTTCATCTAACGGTGAATATTGAATGCTTTGTTACCAAGGTAACATTGATTGCAAACCCTGATTTGAAGACTATACAAAGGAGAACTCTAGCAACTGGGAAACCTAATCTCCACATCTCCTGTGTGATATTAGTTGCGACTATAGTTGATTCTCCTTTAACCTTAGGTTTTTCCAAAATCCTGTAGGTTAACAACTTGAAGACTTCATTGGGATTGTGAAGCCAGGCCCAACTATTTTCTCTGTAGTTTCGTGTTCTGATCTTGTTGTTTTCTACCATGATTGAGTATTATCTTCTCTAATATTTGCTCGAGATTTAATTTCCGATAGGCAAGATAAAAAGTAGTCACAAACATTCTTCGTCTCATCGTTTGTGATTCCACAATATCTTGTTTCGCTACCATACGATTAAGATTATTAAGGTGATTGATATTTCTAGGCTGTGCTGCGGGAATATAAGTCTGATTTATCAATTGGTTCCTATGCACCTTGATTTATCAAAAGACGGAATAAAAAGTAAAAGTATTTCTGTAAAAGACATATTTATCTATTCAATAGACTTTTCTGTGTGAGACAGATTGGTTTATCAAGTCTTCGACTTTGGGTCCTAGCAACTCTTAGTTGTGGGTGAGATCAGCTAAGGGAATCAAGTGTGTAGAGTCATGCTGGGATTCAGAGACGTATGGAGCGCAACTGTACCTTCATCAGTGTGAAATCGGTTAGGGCTCAACTGCATTCCAGTACGAAGTTAACTTGGAGTATGCTAGTGTCTGTAGCGGCTTAATACAGTGTGGTGTTCAAATATGGACTAGGTCTCGGGGTTTTTCTGCATTTGCGTTTTCCTCGTTAACATAACTTTTGGTGTCTGTGTTATTTCTTTTCCACATTATATTTGTTTATATAATTGAAATATCACAGGTTGTGCGTAAGTTCAATCAATTGTGAATCCAACCTTTGGTTGTTGATTAAATTGATTAACACTTGGATACAGGTTTTTGATACCGTCCAAGTTATTTCTTATATTCAATCGGGCTCGCAAATTACTATTTGTTTGATTGCATATTGAATTGAGAAATAAAGATATAACTCTTTGATATACTTTTCTTAAGATTGAGTCTGACTGTCTAGTCGATTTTCTTGAAAGTATATTGGAGTTAGTCCATACAGATTGCTAAGAGAATATTGGGTGTGGTTGTTACACTCCCGCTTTTTCATGTACATATCATGTCTCTTTAGACATATTTTGATCCTTTATTTATAAAGGGTTAAGTACACGAACTGCCAAGAGTATGATAGCATGTCGTATTTGACATAGTTCTAAAAAAAATTATCAAAGGCAAAAGTACATGAACTTCCTAGAGTATGCATACCTTGTCTTCTGACAAAGGCAAACGTTCACTAATTGTCCAAGGGTATGCATACCATTTCAATTTGGTCATTGTTTTGTATAATTTTTGCAAAACCTAAAAGGATACTAATTGTTAAAGAGACTTGTACTTTTGTACACTAATTGTTGAGGCATCCTTACACTTTTGTTAAATCTATAAGACGCTTTTATTCACAAAATCTTGTTGGGTTTATGGATTATTGTTTAGTCTTCAGTTTACTTGAACACCATTATTATTTGAAAGTTCAGGACCTCACTTGGTCATGGTGAACCATCTATTGTGGACGGCTTCGTAACCAAGAAGATCATGAGTGCATATTCTTTATTGTGATTCAAGGCAAACTTCTAATATGCTTAGATGAATTCATAACCAGGAATTCCATTTAACTAGAGAAGTTGTTTAGATTGATTCTAATCAACTTTAGGTTAAATTCAAAGCCTCCTTAACCCTTGATAATCTATATAAATAGAGGACTCTTGCAACTGGAATTCTTAATCCCTGACACTCTAGTGTCCAAGTTGCTAAGCTAAAGTCGTCCTTTAGAACCTAGGTTTCTTCATGAAGCCGTGTTTGGTTACACGACTTTGAAGAATTCACTTAGGGATTCGTAAAGCCTAGTCATACTATCTTTCACATGATAGTTCTTGAATTCGATCTTGTTCTTAATGGTTATTGTAGTTCACGAACTATAGATAAGATAGATAGTAAGCACAAAGTTATATTCGTGTCAGAATTTATGATTCCACAAGATAGATATCTAAACTCTTGTGCGATGTTTGTATTTTTCTTGTGATGGTAGTGATCTAGGCTTTTTTTTTTAGAAAAGTATAAGTGTTTCAGATCCTTTCGGTTTGGTAGACTTTGTGCTGCTTCAAATAGATTTCCGAACCTTGATTGAAACATATATGAAGAGAAATCAATAGGCTTTTTGTTAGAGGTAAATAAGTATCAAAAGTCTTCATTTAGGGTGAAATTATTAGGATGTAACAAACGTCGACTAAGGGAATCAAGTGCGTAAAATAATGTTGGCTTCAGAGGCGTACAGGAGAACGACTGAAGTTGAGTTCCTTGGAGGGTAAATTCGGTCTCAATTACATTCCAGGCTGAAGTCTGATAGTATGCTAGTGTCTGTAATGGTTTAATAAAGCACGGTGTTCAAACTGAACTAGGTCCCGAGGTTTTTCTGCATCTACGATTTTCCTTGTTAACAAAAGGTGTCTTGTGTTATTTCCCTTTCCGCATTATATTGTTTATCTTTATAATAAGAATATCAAAAAGTAGTACGCAATCAAACTAAATAGTCTTCGAGCCCTAATTGGTTGATATCATACAAGACTTTTTCATGTTGAATTTGACTCCTAAAATATAAATTACAACTCTTGTGCTTTTTGGAATTGAAGTCGTACAATTCAGATACATATTATCTTGATTTTGGATATTGATTTTTAAGATCGTCCAAGAACACTTGTACGCAATCAGGTACAAGGACCATTAGTATATACATATCGATCATGCAAGAAAAATAGAGGAGCTCTACATATACATAATTGGTGATTGTGTTAGTTTTTGCCCATACAGGTTTTCAAATGAAAAAATTGGTGGTGTACGTACTTGGTACCCTCTCCTTTTCAAACTCAATTAACCGTATCGTACACTTCTTAATAGACATGAAACATACTTATTAACCTCCATATTCATGTCAAACAATAATCGTTGTCCCCTCGTTACAAGCTCTAGAATGGTGCCTCCGTTGGCCATTTAGTTTTTACGTGGTTGAAAACATGTTCTGGGAAGAAGATACCTGTGTTTTCGATTGTCTACCCTTCTACCTTGTTTATATACAAATTTATATGGTAATGTAGACTCGCGCACCTATGAAATTCCTACTGATAACTTACGTATCTATCCAATTTTGTAAATACTCTTTAATTGTTAACTTGGTAACATTACGTAGTAAACTATTCTTTGCATCTACTGTGACATTCCCAAACTTTTCTCGGGTTTAATTGAACCCATTTGACAAATTACACATCTAGAATGGCAAAAACTCTTATCCTCGAGCGCTCTTAACACTTTCTGGTTGCTTGAACAATGAATTTTAATGTCTAGACTCTAGATAGTAAATTCTGCCTTTGTTCAAATCACTGGGTGTTCTAATAATCTTGTATGCATTATATAACATAAGATATTTTATGCATGCTTGACACTTTGAATAAGAGCGAGCTACACATCACTTTAGTCTCAGTGGGGGATATAAAACGCGTCACTCTAGTCTGTTCTAGTATTTTCCCTTTCGTCTTCCTTCCTCTCCTCTCCTTAGAATTTTATTTTTTTCTCTCAATCAAAATAAAAGAACAGGTTTTAAGAGATTGGTTAAAAGTTTTGGACGATTGTTAAAGTTTTCCATGAGTTCTTGGCTGTGAAATCAGTCAACATGTGATGCTGCTGCCGTTTGGATAGATGATGAATTGATGAAATTCATAGAGGTTTTAAAGTTCTATAAAAATTAGGAACATTGGGTATGTATCTGTATTACGAATTTGTAATGGTTTTGAACTCTTAAATCAGCCAAGAATAGAGGTTGTTACCATTAGTTTTTTTGGACAGATGGTTTCAATTTTGCATGTGTTGGAGTCCGGGTGGTGTTGAGAGAGTTGGGTTAACACCCAAATGAAAATTCGCAGGGAAGGAGATTCCAAAGAAAGGGATTAAAAATCTACAACAAATAGATTTTTTCACCAACAACCAGATATCTACAAGCTGTTAGATAAAATGCCCCAAAAAGAAGAAGAAAATGGGGTAAGGGGCTCTTATTGCTTTTGACTTGCATATTGATTTGTGGATTTTGATGTTCATGAATATTATGTGATATGGGATCTCTTTCTAACATCTGTGTCAATTACGAATAATTAGTAATACCCGCTCTCATGATTGTCCTAACGGTTTGTTACGTAATCCATAAGTGGATAACGAAAATAGATGATTGTCTTATGTTGTAGTCAAGTGGTTAAAATCTCTTTTATTAACTCACTTCTTATGTTTGCCTAATTTATATTGTCACTTTATGTACCTTGAATGGAGAATTATGTGAATTGGTTGCAGGTTGTATCTAAGATACTTTTAGCTAAAGAACAAATGAGTTCTCAGCAAGAAATAAGAGTTATTATGGTGAAGAATGCCTAGTTACGTTCAACTGTTGTGATTCTTCATAATTTTCTCTTTGGTGTTTACTCTAATGCTTTATAAAGTGTTTAGTTTTACGTGGACGGGAGTAGAAAGATAAACTTGTATTAGCTAATTTTTAAATCTAAAATCTAGAATAGAATTCATTTGCGAGATGTTGCACGGGCAGCTGTTTAGAGGCCAACATTTTGTGCGCATAGGTGAAGATTTAGCTGATGTCCCCTTCACAATAAGTGTTCGCTTAGGTGTCCTCAATCACATATTAAAAGGGCACATTTTCGGACTTGTAGTTTGGAAGATAGAGCTTAAAATGCACATGCAGTCCAGGTTGATAATTTCTGAATTCAGCACCCGAGTCGGATTTGTTGTGTGATTTTAGGCCATTTAGACTCTGAATTAGGTATGGGTTTCTTCTAAGAATCCGTAGAGGGTAATCTGCTCTTTCCAAAATGATATAATATGCTTAATTTGGTTCTGTAATTTAGAAATTATGGCTTCTCAAACATAACACGTCAGCGCTGGGAAATCTGGAAAAAACCGGAGTACTCGGTTTTCTGTCAGAGTTGTTTAACAACAGTTTCGACCCTCATAGAAATAAAATTAGCTTAAGGTCTCTTCCGGTTAATTAAAGGCCTCTGAACGCCGGTTCTAATGAGATATTAAGTGTCCCGTTCCGACTTATATCTAGAGAGATATGGCCTGAAAGGTAAAGCACTGAAGCTGAAATTCTGCAGAATTGCAGTTCCGAAATCAACTTTGTGCAGGCTTTTGAATAATAATCCTTCTTAACCAAATTTTTAGTTAGTTAAATTCTTATTGTGGAAGAAGAATGTTTCTAGTTTCGAAACTGATATTATTTTTCGGCTTGTGATCTCTAACGAAGTCTATATGAATTTCTGATTGTAGTGGTTTGGAATTGTAAGATAGGTTTTAGTCCTAATCAAAGTTCATAAGCGGAAATCCTTATTTGTTTCATAACCATCATTTTCATTTCTTTGAACTTTAAGGTAACATTCTGACATGGTAGTGAAGCCGTGAAGGGATCGTCGTGCTTTAGGATTTGACGACGAGAACTTATTTATGCTCTAATTTTCGTTTTGTGATTTTAATGATATCTGGTGTAAGCAATAGCACCTTACTGGAAAATCAGTACTAGCTAGACTAATTAAAAAGACGTGACTCCACTTTTGCTAGTCTACTGTTAGTGGTTTCATTTGCCTAGATTCATTTGAGTTCGTGTATGGTGGTTGGGATGGGAATGCATATTCTATTCTAGTATCCACTCGTTTACGATCTTGTATTTGCAGGTGTATTTTGCATTGCAATATGTTTCTCATACGCTAAAGACATCCAAATTAGGATTGTTGTATGTGAGCTTTTACGTCGTTGATTGAGTTCTGTAGTATTGAGTTTCCTATACTTAAGTAGTTTTGAGGTACAACAGGTGCGTACTCTGTGCATTTCCATGTACGTATTACCTCTCAATTTGAATTTATAAGTTATATTGATTAGAGGTGGCCAAATTGACCAAGTAGCATATATATTTAATATGAACGTTTCCGTATGTATACATTTGTATAATTTAACTAGGCCATTGTCGTTGGATTTTCGATTGAAGGATTGTATTTCCACCTTGAATACTCTTTAGTTTTTCTTAAAGCGAAGACAGTTCCATTCGCGCAAGTGGATGTGCCGGTGACGTCTAGAGACTTGGCCAGTTTTGAAATATTTTTCTTTAGTTTACAGAACTAACTGACTGGACAGTATGCCTGTGGGGAAATGAGCAATATTATTTCTTTTACTTTTCTATCCATTTCTGTCCTCAGAATGTCTTCATGGTATCTAAATTATTAGTTTGGGAACTTAACTACTATGTAGCTAGCACGTGGGAAATGCTTGTATATCTTTTGTATTTAGGGTTGAAGTTACATTCCCGTTGCGAGGAAATTGGTTGTTGTTTGTGATTACTATTGTGATTCATTATATTCTTTTGCAGTTATCACTACAATCATTATGCCAGTTGAACTCTTATCTTTTACCATTAAATGGCTAGCTTCTTTTTATAACATCGGTGTTTTGTTGCCTTTTAAGGACCAGATGCAATTTGGAGAATCCGTTATAGCGTGTTGTTGATAGCATTGCAGTATTCCCGGTCTGTGAACTAATTTTGAATTCATTTTCTAGCTGTTGATATATAACCTCTATTTTGTGATTTACTTCTTGGGAAGAGTATTTAGGGAAATATGCATGGTATTGAGAATCTATGGTTTATCAGAACTAGTACTTAACCCGTAATTCATTATTTATACTGCAAATGAACCAGTTTACTTGATAGCTGATAAGAGATAGTTGCTTCCATTAGGGATAGCTCATACTATCTAAATATAGACGAACTACGGTCGTGCTTGATCCCTTAGAGTAACGGAGAGGGTACGTAGGCAGCCGATATGCGGTTCAGCACAACTCCGCAAGGTTATTCATATCGTCTGAAAAGGGTTGGTATCTGCTTTGCAGTTCATACCTTCCATTCGGAGGTGATTGTAACCTTGGCAGTAAGAGGTAGTTGCAGTCAGTTCCATTGGTTGTTCATACTACCTAGTGGGACAGGGATGATTATTACCATCCTAGGTAATTCTTATCATTTGTCTCGGTGATAAGGGATGGTTACTGTCTATAGTGGCAGTTCATACCATCCATATGGATATGATTGCTATCTTCTTTGAGTAGTTCATATCAATTGAAAAGGATGTTCTGTTGAGCTTGAAGGAGTACTGTGAATTGCAAGGCCAGAAATGGCACACCACCTACGGGTGGCAACCCGGAAGACCGTTTATTTGATAACGGTGGCTGGTATCGGACTACCCTGGCATTGAATTACCGTTTGTTTAATAACGACGCGTTCTGTCAGGCCTTAATTGGCACCCCACCTATGGGTGGCAACCCGGAAGACCGTTTGTTTGATAACGATGGCTGGTATCGGACTACTCTGGCAAGAGGCATTGTGTCTTCACAGTATAGACGGTGGAAATAAATTGTCGGTCTCGAGACCCTGGAAATAAAAAAAAATGTTCAGAGGAACTCATTTGTGAAATTATTGGTCGGTTTAAATGACCCTTCGAAAATTTGGTTTCCTTACTGGCATATCGGGAAGTCGTAGCTTCCTAAGCGGGTCGTAACCCGATCCGTTGGAAGCGAAAATTTTCTGATCCGTCACAGTTGGTATCAGAGCAGTTCCGGTTCAAACGGGACTGTGCATTTGGAACCCATCCGTGTTTTGTTCGTGCGGTGACTACAGGTATGTCTCTTTACTTCTAGTTTTATTTTTAACTTCGGGACGAAGTTCCTATTTTAGGGGTTGATGGTGCGACATTCCCAAACTTTTCTCGGGTTTAATTGAACCCATTTGACAAATTACACATCTAGAATGGGAAAATCTCTTATCCTCAAGTGCTCGTAACACTTTCTGGTTTCCTGAACAATGAATGTTAATGTCTAGATAGTAAATTCTGCCTTTGTTCAAATCACTGGGTGTTCTAATAATCTTGTATGCATTATATAACATAAGATATTTTATGCATGCTTGACACTTCGAATAAGAGCCAGCTACGCGTCACTCTAGTCTCAGTGGGGGATAAAACGTGGAGGAGAAAGAAAAGGAAAAAAAAACAGGAGGGGGAGTCTGTTCTAGTATTTTCCCTTTCGTCTTCCTTCCTCTCCTCTCCTTAGAATTTTATTTTTTTCTCTCAATCAAAATAAAAGAACAGGTTTTAAGAGATTGGTTAAAAGTTTTGGACGATTGTTAAAGTTTTCCATGAGTTCTTGGCTGTGAAATCAGTCAACATGTGATGTTGCTGCCGTTTGGATAGATGATGAATTGATGAAATTCATAGAGGTTTTAAAGTTCTATAAAAATTAGGAACATTGGGTCTGTATCTGGATTACGAATTTGTAATGGTTTTGAACTCTTAAATCAGCCAAGAATAGAGGTTGTTACCATTAGTTTTTTTGGACAGATGGTTTCAATTTTGCATGTGTTGGAGTCCGGGTGGTGTTGAGAGAGTTGGGTTAACACCCAAATGAAAATTCGCAGGGAAGGAGATTCCAAAGAAAGGGATTAAAAATCTACAACAAATAGATTTTTTCACCAACAACCAGATATCTACAAGCTGTTAGATAAAATGCCCCAAAAAGAAGAAGAAAATGGGGTAAGGGGCTCTTATTGCTTTTGACTTGCATATTGATTTGTGGATTTTGATGTTCATGAATATTATGTGATATGGGATCTCTTTCTAACATCTGTGTCAATTACGAATAATTAGTAATACCCGCTCTCATGATTGTCCTAACGGTTTGTTACGTAATCCATAAGTGGATAACGAAAATAGATGATTGTCTTATGTTGTAGTCAAGTGGTTAAAATCTCTTTTATTAACTCACTTCTTATGTTTGCCTAATTTATATTGTCACTTTATGTACCTTGAATGGAGAATTATGTGAATTGGTTGCAGGTTGTATCTAAGATACTTTTAGCTAAAGAACAAATGAGTTCTCAGCAAGAAATAAGAGTTATTATGGTGAAGAATGCCTAGTTACGTTCAACTGTTGTGATTCTTCATAATTTTCTCTTTGGTGTTTGCTCTAATGCTTTATAAAGTGTTTAGTTTTACGTGGACGGGAGTAGAAAGATAAACTTGTATTAGCTAATTTTTAAATCTAAAATCTAGAATAGAATTCATTTGCGAGATGTTGCACGGGCAGCTGTTTAAAGGCCAACATTTTGTGCGCATAGGTGAAGATTTAGCTGATGTCCCCTTCACAATAAGTGTTCGCTTAGGTGTCCTCAATAACATATTAAAAGGTCACATTTTAGGACTTGTAGTTTGGAAGATAGAGCTTAAAATGCACATGCAGTCCAGGTTGATAATTTCTGAATTCAGCACCCGAGTCGGATTTGTTGTGTGATTTTAGGCCATTTAGACTCTGAATTAGGTATGGGTTTCTTCTAAGAATCCGTAGAGGGTGATCTGCTCTTTCCAAAATGATATAATATGCTTAATTTGGTTCTGTAATTTAGAAATTATGGCTTCTCAAACATAGCACGTCAGCGCTGGGAAATCTGGAAAAAACCGGAGTACTCAGTTTTCTGTCAGAGTTGTTTAACAACAGTTTCGACCCTCATAGAAATAAAATTAGCTTAAGGTCTCTTCCGGTCAATTAAAGGCCTCTGAACGCCGGTTCTAATGAGATATTAAGTGTCCCGTTCCGACTTATATCTAGAGAGATATGGCCTGAAAGGTAAAGCACTGAAGCTGAAATTCTGCAGAATTGCAGTTCGGAAATCAACTTTGTGCAGGCTTTTGAATAATAATCCTTCCTAACCAAATTTTTAGTTAGTTAAATTCTTATTGTGGAAGAAGAATGTTTCTAGTTTCGAAACTGATATTATTTGTCGGCTTGTGATCTCTAACGAAGTCTATATGAATTTCTGATTGTAGTGGTTTGGAATTGTAAGATAGTTTTTAGTCCTAATCAAAGTTCATAAGCGGAAATCCTTATTTGTTTCATAACCATCATTTTCATTTCTTTGAACTTTAAGGTAACATTCTGACATGGTAGTGAAGCCGTGAAGGGATCGTCGTGCTTTAGGATTTGACGACGAGAACTTATTTATGCTCTAATTTTCGTTTTGTGATTTTAATGATATCTGGTGTAAGCAATAGCACCTTACTGGAAAATCAGTACTAGCTAGACTAATTAAAAAGACGCGACTCCACTTTTGCTAGTCTACTGTTAGTGGTTTCATTTGCCTAGCTTCATTTGAATTTGTGTATGGTGGTTGGGATGGGAATGCATATTCTATTCTAGTATCCACTCGTTTACGATCTTGTATTTGCAGGTGTATTTTGCATTGCAATATGTTTCTCATACGCTAAAGACATCCAAATTAGGATTGTTGTATGTGAGCTTTTACGTCGTTGATTGGTTGCTGTAGTATTGAATTTCCTATACTTAAGTAGTTTTGAGGTACAACAGGTGCGTACTCTGTGCATTTCCATGTACTTATTACCTCTCAATTTGAATTTATAAGTTATATTGATTAGAGGTGGCCAAATTGACCAAGTAGCATATATATTTAATATGAACGTTTCCGTATGTATACATTTGTATAATTTAACTAGGCCATTGTCGTTGGATTTTCGATTGAAGGATTGTATTTCCACCTTGAATACTCTTTAGTTTTTCTTAAAGCGAAGACAGTTCCATTCGCGCAAGTGGATGTGCCGGTGACGTCTAGAGACTTGGCCAGTTTTGAAATATTTTTCCTTAGTTTACAGAACTAACTGACTGGATAGTATGCCTGTGGGGAAATGAGCAATATTATTTCTTTTACTTTTCTATCCATTTCTGTCCTCAGAATGTCATCATGGTATCTAAATTATTAGTTTGGGAACTTAACTACTATGTAGCTAGCACGTGGGAAATGCTTGTATATCTTTTGTATTTAGGGTTGAAGTTACATTCCCGTTGCGAGGAAATTGGTTGTTGTTTGTGATTACTATTGTGATTCATTATATTCTTTTGCAGTTATCACTACAATCATTATGCCAGTTGAACTCTTATCTTTTACCATTAAATGGCTAGCTTCTTTTTATAACATCGGTGTTTTGTTGCCTTTTAAGGACCAGATGCAATTTGGAGAATCCGTTATAGCGTGTTGTTGATAGCATTGCAGTATTCCCGGTCTGTGAACTAATTTTGAATTCATTTTCTAGCTGTTGATATATAACCTCTATTTTGTGATTTACTTCTTGGGAAGAGTATTTAGGGAAATATGCATGGTATTGAGAATCTATGGTTTATCAGAACTAGTACTTAACCCGTAATTCATTATTTATACTGCAAATGAACCAGTTTACTTGATAGCTGATAAGAGATAGTTGCTTCCATTAGGGATAGCTCATACTATCTAAATATAGACGAACTACGGTCGTGCTTGATCCCTTAGAGTAACGGAGAGGGTACGTAGGCAGCCGATATGCGGTTCAGCACAACTCCGCAAGGTTATTCATATCGTCTGAAAAGGGTTGGTATCTGCTTTGCAGTTCATACCTTCCATTCGGAGGTGATTGTAACCTTGGCAGTAAGAGGTAGTTGCAGTCAGTTCCATTGGTTGTTCATACTACCTAGTGGGACAGGGATGATTATTACCATCCTAGGTAATTCTTATCATTTGTCTCGGTGATAAGGGATGGTTACTGTCTATAGTGGCAGTTCATACCATCCATATGGATATGATTGCTATCTTCTTTGAGTAGTTCATATCAATTGAAAAGGATGTTCTGTTGAGCTTGAAGGAGTACTGTGAATTGCAAGGCCAGAAATGGCACACCACCTACGGGTGGCAACCCGGAAGACCGTTTATTTGATAACGGTGGCTGGTATCGGACTACCCTGGCATTGAATTACCGTTTGTTTAATAACGACGCGTTCTGTCAGGCCTTAATTGGCACCCCACCTATGGGTGGCAACCCGGAAGACCGTTTGTTTGATAACGATGGCTGGTATCGGACTACTCTGGCAAGAGGCATTGTGTCTTCACAGTATAGACGGTGGAAATAAATTGTCGGTCTCGAGACCCTGGAAATAAAAAAAAATGTTCAGAGGAACTCATTTGTGAAATTATTGGTCGGTTTAAATGACCCTTCGAAAATTTGGTTTCCTTACTGGCATATCGGGAAGTCGTAGCTTCCTAAGCGGGTCGTAACCCGATCCGTTGGAAGCGAAAATTTTCTGATCCGTCACAGTTGGTATCAGAGCAGTTCCGGTTCAAACGGGACTGTGCATTTGGAACCCATCCGTGTTTTGTTCGTGCGGTGACTACAGGTATGTCTCTTTACTTCTAGTTTTATTTTTAACTTCGGGACGAAGTTCCTATTTTAGGGGTTGATGGTGCGACATTCCCAAACTTTTCTCGGGTTTAATTGAACCCATTTGACAAATTACACATCTAGAATGGGAAAATCTCTTATCCTCAAGTGCTCGTAACACTTTCTGGTTTCCTGAACAATGAATGTTAATGTCTAGATAGTAAATTCTGCCTTTGTTCAAATCACTGGGTGTTCTAATAATCTTGTATGCATTATATAACATAAGATATTTTATGCATGCTTGACACTTCGAATAAGAGCCAGCTACGCGTCACTCTAGTCTCAGTGGGGGATAAAACGTGGAGGAGAAAGAAAAGGAAAAAAAAACAGGAGGGGGAGTCTGTTCTAGTATTTTCCCTTTCGTCTTCCTTCCTCTCCTCTCCTTAGAATTTTATTTTTTTCTCTCAATCAAAATAAAAGAACAGGTTTTAAGAGATTGGTTAAAAGTTTTGGACGATTGTTAAAGTTTTCCATGAGTTCTTGGCTGTGAAATCAGTCAACATGTGATGTTGCTGCCGTTTGGATAGATGATGAATTGATGAAATTCATAGAGGTTTTAAAGTTCTATAAAAATTAGGAACATTGGGTCTGTATCTGGATTACGAATTTGTAATGGTTTTGAACTCTTAAATCAGCCAAGAATAGAGGTTGTTACCATTAGTTTTTTTGGACAGATGGTTTCAATTTTGCATGTGTTGGAGTCCGGGTGGTGTTGAGAGAGTTGGGTTAACACCCAAATGAAAATTCGCAGGGAAGGAGATTCCAAAGAAAGGGATTAAAAATCTACAACAAATAGATCTTTTCACCAACAACCAGATATCTACAAGCTGTTAGATAAAATGCCCCAAAAAGAAGAAGAAAATGGGGTAAGGGGCTCTTATTGCTTTTGACTTGCATATTGATTTGTGGATTTTGATGTTCATGAATATTATGTGATATGGGATCTCTTTCTAACATCTGTGTCAATTACGAATAATTAGTAATACCCGCTCTCATGATTGTCCTAACGGTTTGTTACGTAATCCATAAGTGGATAACGAAAATAGATGATTGTCTTATGTTGTAGTCAAGTGGTTAAAATCTCTTTTATTAACTCACTTCTTATGTTTGCCTAATTTATATTGTCACTTTATGTACCTTGAATGGAGAATTATGTGAATTGGTTGCAGGTTGTATCTAAGATACTTTTAGCTAAAGAACAAATGAGTTCTCAGCAAGAAATAAGAGTTATTATGGTGAAGAATGCCTAGTTACGTTCAACTGTTGTGATTCTTCATAATTTTCTCTTTGGTGTTTGCTCTAATGCTTTATAAAGTGTTTAGTTTTACGTGGACGGGAGTAGAAAGATAAACTTGTATTAGCTAATTTTTAAATCTAAAATCTAGAATAGAATTCATTTGCGAGATGTTGCACGGGCAGCTGTTTAAAGGCCAACATTTTGTGCGCATAGGTGAAGATTTAGCTGATGTCCCCTTCACAATAAGTGTTCGCTTAGGTGTCCTCAATAACATATTAAAAGGTCACATTTTAGGACTTGTAGTTTGGAAGATAGAGCTTAAAATGCACATGCAGTCCAGGTTGATAATTTCTGAATTCAGCACCCGAGTCGGATTTGTTGTGTGATTTTAGGCCATTTAGACTCTGAATTAGGTATGGGTTTCTTCTAAGAATCCGTAGAGGGTGATCTGCTCTTTCCAAAATGATATAATATGCTTAATTTGGTTCTGTAATTTAGAAATTATGGCTTCTCAAACATAGCACGTCAGCGCTGGGAAATCTGGAAAAAACCGGAGTACTCAGTTTTCTGTCAGAGTTGTTTAACAACAGTTTCGACCCTCATAGAAATAAAATTAGCTTAAGGTCTCTTCCGGTCAATTAAAGGCCTCTGAACGCCGGTTCTAATGAGATATTAAGTGTCCCGTTCCGACTTATATCTAGAGAGATATGGCCTGAAAGGTAAAGCACTGAAGCTGAAATTCTGCAGAATTGCAGTTCGGAAATCAACTTTGTGCAGGCTTTTGAATAATAATCCTTCCTAACCAAATTTTTAGTTAGTTAAATTCTTATTGTGGAAGAAGAATGTTTCTAGTTTCGAAACTGATATTATTTGTCGGCTTGTGATCTCTAACGAAGTCTATATGAATTTCTGATTGTAGTGGTTTGGAATTGTAAGATAGTTTTTAGTCCTAATCAAAGTTCATAAGCGGAAATCCTTATTTGTTTCATAACCATCATTTTCATTTCTTTGAACTTTAAGGTAACATTCTGACATGGTAGTGAAGCCGTGAAGGGATCGTCGTGCTTTAGGATTTGACGACGAGAACTTATTTATGCTCTAATTTTCGTTTTGTGATTTTAATGATATCTGGTGTAAGCAATAGCACCTTACTGGAAAATCAGTACTAGCTAGACTAATTAAAAAGACGCGACTCCACTTTTGCTAGTCTACTGTTAGTGGTTTCATTTGCCTAGCTTCATTTGAATTTGTGTATGGTGGTTGGGATGGGAATGCATATTCTATTCTAGTATCCACTCGTTTACGATCTTGTATTTGCAGGTGTATTTTGCATTGCAATATGTTTCTCATACGCTAAAGACATCCAAATTAGGATTGTTGTATGTGAGCTTTTACGTCGTTGATTGGTTGCTGTAGTATTGAATTTCCTATACTTAAGTAGTTTTGAGGTACAACAGGTGCGTACTCTGTGCATTTCCATGTACTTATTACCTCTCAATTTGAATTTATAAGTTATATTGATTAGAGGTGGCCAAATTGACCAAGTAGCATATATATTTAATATGAACGTTTCCGTATGTATACATTTGTATAATTTAACTAGGCCATTGTCGTTGGATTTTCGATTGAAGGATTGTATTTCCACCTTGAATACTCTTTAGTTTTTCTTAAAGCGAAGACAGTTCCATTCGCGCAAGTGGATGTGCCGGTGACGTCTAGAGACTTGGCCAGTTTTGAAATATTTTTCCTTAGTTTACAGAACTAACTGACTGGATAGTATGCCTGTGGGGAAATGAGCAATATTATTTCTTTTACTTTTCTATCCATTTCTGTCCTCAGAATGTCATCATGGTATCTAAATTATTAGTTTGGGAACTTAACTACTATGTAGCTAGCACGTGGGAAATGCTTGTATATCTTTTGTATTTAGGGTTGAAGTTACATTCCCGTTGCGAGGAAATTGGTTGTTGTTTGTGATTACTATTGTGATTCATTATATTCTTTTGCAGTTATCACTACAATCATTATGCCAGTTGAACTCTTATCTTTTACCATTAAATGGCTAGCTTCTTTTTATAACATCGGTGTTTTGTTGCCTTTTAAGGACCAGATGCAATTTGGAGAATCCGTTATAGCGTGTTGTTGATAGCATTGCAGTATTCCCGGTCTGTGAACTAATTTTGAATTCATTTTCTAGCTGTTGATATATAACCTCTATTTTGTGATTTACTTCTTGGGAAGAGTATTTAGGGAAATATGCATGGTATTGAGAATCTATGGTTTATCAGAACTAGTACTTAACCCGTAATTCATTATTTATACTGCAAATGAACCAGTTTACTTGATAGCTGATAAGAGATAGTTGCTTCCATTAGGGATAGCTCATACTATCTAAATATAGACGAACTACGGTCGTGCTTGATCCCTTAGAGCAACGGAGAGGGTACGTAGGCAGCCGATATGCGGTTCAGCACAACTCCGCAAGGTTATTCATATCGTCTGAAAAGGGTTGGTATCTGCTTTGCAGTTCATACCTTCCATTCGGAGGTGATTGTAACCTTGGCAGTAAGAGGTAGTTGCAGTCAGTTCCATTGGTTGTTCATACTACCTAGTGGGACAGGGATGATTATTACCATCCTAGGTAATTCTTATCATTTGTCTCGGTGATAAGGGATGGTTACTGTCTATAGTGGCAGTTCATACCATCCATATGGATATGATTGCTATCTTCTTTGAGTAGTTCATATCAATTGAAAAGGATGTTCTGTTGAGCTTGAAGGAGTACTGTGAATTGCAAGGCCAGAAATGGCACACCACCTACGGGTGGCAACCCGGAAGACCGTTTATTTGATAACGGTGGCTGGTATCGGACTACCCTGGCATTGAATTACCGTTTGTTTAATAACGACGCGTTCTGTCAGGCCTTAATTGGCACCCCACCTATGGGTGGCAACCCGGAAGACCGTTTGTTTGATAACGATGGCTGGTATCGGACTACTCTGGCAAGAGGCATTGTGTCTTCACAGTATAGACGGTGGAAATAAATTGTCGGTCTCGAGACCCTGGAAATAAAAAAAAATGTTCAGAGGAACTCATTTGTGAAATTATTGGTCGGTTTAAATGACCCTTCGAAAATTTGGTTTCCTTACTGGCATATCGGGAAGTCGTAGCTTCCTAAGCGGGTCGTAACCCGATCCGTTGGAAGCGAAAATTTTCTGATCCGTCACAGTTGGTATCAGAGCAGTTCCGGTTCAAACGGGACTGTGCATTTGGAACCCATCCGTGTTTTGTTCGTGCGGTGACTACAGGTATGTCTCTTTACTTCTAGTTTTATTTTTAACTTCGGGACGAAGTTCCTATTTTAGGGGTTGATGGTGCGACATTCCCAAACTTTTCTCGGGTTTAATTGAACCCATTTGACAAATTACACATCTAGAATGGGAAAATCTCTTATCCTCAAGTGCTCGTAACACTTTCTGGTTTCCTGAACAATGAATGTTAATGTCTAGATAGTAAATTCTGCCTTTGTTCAAATCACTGGGTGTTCTAATAATCTTGTATGCATTATATAACATAAGATATTTTATGCATGCTTGACACTTCGAATAAGAGCCAGCTACGCGTCACTCTAGTCTCAGTGGGGGATAAAACGTGGAGGAGAAAGAAAAGGAAAAAAAAACAGGAGGGGGAGTCTGTTCTAGTATTTTCCCTTTCGTCTTCCTTCCTCTCCTCTCCTTAGAATTTTATTTTTTTCTCTCAATCAAAATAAAAGAACAGGTTTTAAGAGATTGGTTAAAAGTTTTGGACGATTGTTAAAGTTTTCCATGAGTTCTTGGCTGTGAAATCAGTCAACATGTGATGTTGCTGCCGTTTGGATAGATGATGAATTGATGAAATTCATAGAGGTTTTAAAGTTCTATAAAAATTAGGAACATTGGGTCTGTATCTGGATTACGAATTTGTAATGGTTTTGAACTCTTAAATCAGCCAAGAATAGAGGTTGTTACCATTAGTTTTTTTGGACAGATGGTTTCAATTTTGCATGTGTTGGAGTCCGGGTGGTGTTGAGAGAGTTGGGTTAACACCCAAATGAAAATTCGCAGGGAAGGAGATTCCAAAGAAAGGGATTAAAAATCTACAACAAATAGATCTTTTCACCAACAACCAGATATCTACAAGCTGTTAGATAAAATGCCCCAAAAAGAAGAAGAAAATGGGGTAAGGGGCTCTTATTGCTTTTGACTTGCATATTGATTTGTGGATTTTGATGTTCATGAATATTATGTGATATGGGATCTCTTTCTAACATCTGTGTCAATTACGAATAATTAGTAATACCCGCTCTCATGATTGTCCTAACGGTTTGTTACGTAATCCATAAGTGGATAACGAAAATAGATGATTGTCTTATGTTGTAGTCAAGTGGTTAAAATCTCTTTTATTAACTCACTTCTTATGTTTGCCTAATTTATATTGTCACTTTATGTACCTTGAATGGAGAATTATGTGAATTGGTTGCAGGTTGTATCTAAGATACTTTTAGCTAAAGAACAAATGAGTTCTCAGCAAGAAATAAGAGTTATTATGGTGAAGAATGCCTAGTTACGTTCAACTGTTGTGATTCTTCATAATTTTCTCTTTGGTGTTTACTCTAATGCTTTATAAAGTGTTTAGTTTTACGTGGACGGGAGTAGAAAGATAAACTTGTATTAGCTAATTTTTAAATCTAAAATCTAGAATAGAATTCATTTGCGAGATGTTGCACGGGCAGCTGTTTAGAGGCCAACATTTTGTGCGCATAGGTGAAGATTTAGCTGATGTCCCCTTCACAATAAGTGTTCGCTTAGGTGTCCTCAATAACATATTAAAAGGTCACATTTTCGGACTTGTAGTTTGGAAGATAGAGCTTAAAATGCACATGCAGTCCAGGTTGATAATTTCTGAATTCAGCACCCGAGTCGGATTTGTTGTGTGATTTTAGGCCATTTAGACTCTGAATTAGGTATGGGTTTCTTCTAAGAATCCGTAGAGGGTGATCTGCTCTTTCCAAAATGATATAATATGCTTAATTTGGTTCTGTAATTTAGAAATTATGGCTTCTCAAACATAGCACGTCAGCGCTGGGAAATCTGGAAAAAACCGGAGTACTCAGTTTTCTGTCAGAGTTGTTTAACAACAGTTTCGACCCTCATAGAAATAAAATTAGCTTAAGGTCTCTTCCGGTCAATTAAAGGCCTCTGAACGCCGGTTCTAATGAGATATTAATTGTCCCGTTCCGACTTATATCTAGAGAGATATGGCCTGAAAGGTAAAGCACTGAAGCTGAAATTCTGCAGAATTGCAGTTCCGAAATCAACTTTGTGCAGGCTTTTGAATAATAATCCTTCCTAACCAAATTTTTAGTTAGTTAAATTCTTATTGTGGAAGAAGAATGTTTCTAGTTTCGAAACTGATATTATTTGTCGGCTTGTGATCTCTAACGAAGTCTATATGAATTTCTGATTGTAGTGGTTTGGAATTGTAAGATAGTTTTTAGTCCTAATCAAAGTTCATAAGCGGAAATCCTTATTTGTTTCATAACCATCATTTTCATTTCTTTGAACTTTAAGGTAACATTCTGACATGGTAGTGAAGCCGTGAAGGGATCGTCGTGCTTTAGGATTTGACGACGAGAACTTATTTATGCTCTAATTTTCGTTTTGTGATTTTAATGATATCTGGTGTAAGCAATAGCACCTTACTGGAAAATCAGTACTAGCTAGACTAATTAAAAAGACGCGACTCCACTTTTGCTAGTCTACTGTTAGTGGTTTCATTTGCCTAGCTTCATTTGAATTTGTGTATGGTGGTTGGGATGGGAATGCATATTCTATTCTAGTATCCACTCGTTTACGATCTTGTATTTGCAGGTGTATTTTGCATTGCAATATGTTTCTCATACGCTAAAGACATCCAAATTAGGATTGTTGTATGTGAGCTTTTACGTCGTTGATTGGTTGCTGTAGTATTGAATTTCCTATACTTAAGTAGTTTTGAGGTACAACAGGTGCGTACTCTGTGCATTTCCATGTACTTATTACCTCTCAATTTGAATTTATAAGTTATATTGATTAGAGGTGGCCAAATTGACCAAGTAGCATATATATTTAATATGAACGTTTCCGTATGTATACATTTGTATAATTTAACTAGGCCATTGTCGTTGGATTTTCGATTGAAGGATTGTATTTCCACCTTGAATACTCTTTAGTTTTTCTTAAAGCGAAGACAGTTCCATTCGCGCAAGTGGATGTGCCGGTGACGTCTAGAGACTTGGCCAGTTTTGAAATATTTTTCTTTAGTTTACAGAACTAACTGACTGGACAGTATGTCTGTGGGGAAATGAGCAATATTATTTCTTTTACTTTTCTATCCATTTCTGTCCTCAGAATGTCTTCATGGTATCTAAATTATTAGTTTGGGAACTTAACTACTATGTAGCTAGCACGTGGGAAATGCTTGTATATCTTTTGTATTTAGGGTTGAAGTTACATTCCCGTTGCGAGGAAATTGGTTGTTGTTTGTGATTACTATTGTGATTCATTATATTCTTTTGCAGTTATCACTACAATCATTATGCCAGTTGAACTCTTATCTTTTACCATTAAATGGCTAGCTTCTTTTTATAACATCGGTGTTTTGTTGCCTTTTAAGGACCAGATGCAATTTGGAGAATCCGTTATAGCGTGTTGTTGATAGCATTGCAGTATTCCCGGTCTGTGAACTAATTTTGAATTCATTTTCTAGCTGTTGATATATAACCTCTATTTTGTGATTTACTTCTTGGGAAGAGTATTTAGGGAAATATGCATGGTATTGAGAATCTATGGTTTATCAGAACTAGTACTTAACCCGTAATTCATTATTTATACTGCAAATGAACCAGTTTACTTGATAGCTGATAAGAGATAGTTGCTTCCATTAGGGATAGCTCATACTATCTAAATATAGACGAACTACGGTCGTGCTTGATCCCTTAGAGCAACGGAGAGGGTACGTAGGCAGCCGATATGCGGTTCAGCACAACTCCGCAAGGTTATTCATATCGTCTGAAAAGGGTTGGTATCTGCTTTGCAGTTCATACCTTCCATTCGGAGGTGATTGTAACCTTGGCAGTAAGAGGTAGTTGCAGTCAGTTCCATTGGTTGTTCATACTACCTAGTGGGACAGGGATGATTATTACCATCCTAGGTAATTCTTATCATTTGTCTCGGTGATAAGGGATGGTTACTGTCTATAGTGGCAGTTCATACCATCCATATGGATATGATTGCTATCTTCTTTGAGTAGTTCATATCAATTGAAAAGGATGTTCTGTTGAGCTTGAAGGAGTACTGTGAATTGCAAGGCCAGAAATGGCACACCACCTACGGGTGGCAACCCGGAAGACCGTTTATTTGATAACGGTGGCTGGTATCGGACTACCCTGGCATTGAATTACCGTTTGTTTAATAACGACGCGTTCTGTCAGGCCTTAATTGGCACCCCACCTATGGGTGGCAACCCGGAAGACCGTTTGTTTGATAACGATGGCTGGTATCGGACTACTCTGGCAAGAGGCATTGTGTCTTCACAGTATAGACGGTGGAAATAAATTGTCGGTCTCGAGACCCTGGAAATAAAAAAAAATGTTCAGAGGAACTCATTTGTGAAATTATTGGTCGGTTTAAATGACCCTTCGAAAATTTGGTTTCCTTACTGGCATATCGGGAAGTCGTAGCTTCCTAAGCGGGTCGTAACCCGATCCGTTGGAAGCGAAAATTTTCTGATCCGTCACAGTTGGTATCAGAGCAGTTCCGGTTCAAACGGGACTGTGCATTTGGAACCCATCCGTGTTTTGTTCGTGCGGTGACTACAGGTATGTCTCTTTACTTCTAGTTTTATTTTTAACTTCGGGACGAAGTTCCTATTTTAGGGGTTGATGGTGCGACATTCCCAAACTTTTCTCGGGTTTAATTGAACCCATTTGACAAATTACACATCTAGAATGGGAAAATCTCTTATCCTCAAGTGCTCGTAACACTTTCTGGTTTCCTGAACAATGAATGTTAATGTCTAGATAGTAAATTCTGCCTTTGTTCAAATCACTGGGTGTTCTAATAATCTTGTATGCATTATATAACATAAGATATTTTATGCATGCTTGACACTTCGAATAAGAGCCAGCTACGCGTCACTCTAGTCTCAGTGGGGGATAAAACGTGGAGGAGAAAGAAAAGGAAAAAAAAACAGGAGGGGGAGTCTGTTCTAGTATTTTCCCTTTCGTCTTCCTTCCTCTCCTCTCCTTAGAATTTTATTTTTTTCTCTCAATCAAAAAAGAACAGGTTTTAAGAGATTGGTTAAAAGTTTTGGACGATTGTTAAAGTTTTCCATGAGTTCTTGGCTGTGAAATCAGTCAACATGTGATGTTGCTGCCGTTTGGATAGATGAAATTGATGAAATTCATAGAGGTTTTAAAGTTCTATAAAAATTAGGAACATTGGGTCTGTATCTGGATTACGAATTTGTAATGGTTTTGAACTCTTAAATCAGCCAAGAATAGAGGTTGTTACCATTAGTTTTTTTGGACAGATGGTTTCAATTTTGCATGTGTTGGAGTCCGGGTGGTGTTGAGAGAGTTGGGTTAACACCCAAATGAAAATTCGCAGGGAAGGAGATTCCAAAGAAAGGGATTAAAAATCTACAACAAATAGATTTTTCACCAACAACCAGATATCTACAAGCTGTTAGATAAAATGCCCCAAAAAGAAGAAGAAAATGGGGTAAGGGGCTCTTATTGCTTTTGACTTGCATATTGATTTGTGGATTTTGATGTTCATGAATATTATGTGATATGGGATCTCTTTCTAACATCTGTGTCAATTACGAATAATTAGTAATACCCGCTCTCATGATTGTCCTAACGGTTTGTTACGTAATCCATAAGTGGATAACGAAAATAGATGATTGTCTTATGTTGTAGTCAAGTGGTTAAAATCTCTTTTATTAACTCACTTCTTATGTTTGCCTAATTTATATTGTCACTTTATGTACCTTGAATGGAGAATTATGTGAATTGGTTGCAGGTTGTATCTAAGATACTTTTAGCTAAAGAACAAATGAGTTCTCAGCAAGAAATAAGAGTTATTATGGTGAAGAATGCCTAGTTACGTTCAACTGTTGTGATTCTTCATAATTTTCTCTTTGGTGTTTGCTCTAATGCTTTATAAAGTGTTTAGTTTTACGTGGACGGGAGTAGAAAGATAAACTTGTATTAGCTAATTTTTAAATCTAAAATCTAGAATAGAATTCATTTGCGAGATGTTGCACGGGCAGCTGTTTAAAGGCCAACATTTTGTGCGCATAGGTGAAGATTTAGCTGATGTCCCCTTCACTAAGTGTTCGCTTAGGTGTCCTCAATAACATATTAAAAGGTCACATTTTAGGACTTGTAGTTTGGAAGATAGAGCTTAAAATGCACATGCAGTCCAGGTTGATAATTTCTGAATTCAGCACCCGAGTCGGATTTGTTGTGTGATTTTAGGCCATTTAGACTCTGAATTAGGTATGGGTTTCTTCTAAGAATCCGTAGAGGGTGATCTGCTCTTTCCAAAATGATATAATATGCTTAATTTGGTTCTGTAATTTAGAAATTATGGCTTCTCAAACATAGCACGTCAGCGCTGGGAAATCTGGAAAAAACCGGAGTACTCAGTTTTCTGTCAGAGTTGTTTAACAACAGTTTCGACCCTCATAGAAATAAAATTAGCTTAAGGTCTCTTCCGGTCAATTAAAGGCCTCTGAACGCCGGTTCTAATGAGATATTAATTGTCCCGTTCCGACTTATATCTAGAGAGATATGGCCTGAAAGGTAAAAAGCACTGAAGCTGAAATTCTGCAGAATTGCAGTTCGCGAAATCAACTTTGTGCAGGCTTTTGAATAATAATCCTTCCTAACCAAATTTTTAGTTAGTTAAATTCTTATTGTGGAAGAAGAATGTTTCTAGTTTCGAAACTGATATTATTTGTCGGCTTGTGATCTCTAACGAAGTCTATATGAATTTCTGATTGTAGTGGTTTGGAATTGTAAGATAGTTTTTAGTCCTAATCAAAGTTCATAAGCGGAAATCCTTATTTGTTTCATAACCATCATTTCATTTCTTTGAACTTTAAGGTAACATTCTGACATGGTAGTGAAGCCGTGAAGGGATCGTCGTGCTTTAGGATTTGACGACGAGAACTTATTTATGCTCTAATTTTCGTTTTGTGATTTTAATGATATCTGGTGTAAGCAATAGCACCTTACTGGAAAATCAGTACTAGCTAGACTAATTAAAAAGACGCGACTCCACTTTTGCTAGTCTACTGTTAGTGGTTTCATTTGCCTAGCTTCATTTGAATTTGTGTATGGTGGTTGGGATGGGAATGCATATTCTATTCTAGTATCCACTCGTTTACGATCTTGTATTTGCAGGTGTATTTTGCATTGCAATATGTTTCTCATACGCTAAAGACATCCAAATTAGGATTGTTGTATGTGAGCTTTTACGTCGTTGATTGGTGCTTGTAGTATTGAATTTCCTATACTTAAGTAGTTTTGAGGTACAACAGGTGCGTACTCTGTGCATTTCCATGTACTTATTACCTCTCAATTTGAATTTATAAGTTATATTGATTAGAGGTGGCCAAATTGACCAAGTAGCATATATATTTTATGAACGTTTCCGTATGTATACATTTGTATAATTTAACTAGGCCATTGTCGTTGGATTTTCGATTGAAGGATTGTATTTCCACCTTGAATACTCTTTAGTTTTTCTTAAAGCGAAGACAGTTCCATTCGCGCAAGTGGATGTGCCGGTGACGTCTAGAGACTTGGCCAGTTTTGAAATATTTTTCTTTAGTTTACAGAACTAACTGACTGGACAGTATGTCTGTGGGGAAATGAGCAATATTATTTCTTTTACTTTTCTATCCATTTCTGTCCTCAGAATGTCTTCATGGTATCTAAATTATTAGTTTGGGAACTTAACTACTATGTAGCTAGCACGTGGGAAATGCTTGTATATCTTTTGTATTTAGGGTTGAAGTTACATTCCCGTTGCGAGGAAATTGGTTGTTGTTTGTGATTACTATTGTGATTCATTATATTCTTTTGCAGTTATCACTACAATCATTATGCCAGTTGAACTCTTATCTTTTACCATTAAATGGCTAGCTTCTTTTATAACATCGGTGTTTTGTTGCCTTTTAAGGACCAGATGCAATTTGGAGAATCCGTTATAGCGTGTTGTTGATAGCATTGCAGTATTCCCGGTCTGTGAACTAATTTTGAATTCATTTTCTAGCTGTTGATATATAACCTCTATTTTGTGATTTACTTCTTGGGAAGAGTATTTAGGGAAATATGCATGGTATTGAGAATCTATGGTTTATCAGAATAGTACTTAACCCGTAATTCATTATTTATACTGCAAATGAACCAGTTTACTTGATAGCTGATAAGAGATAGTTGCTTCCATTGGATAGCTCATACTATCTAAATATAGACGAACTACGGTCGTCTTGATCCCTTCAAGCAACGGAGAGGGTACGTAGGCAGCCGATATGCGGTTCAGCACAACTCCGCAAGGTTATTCATATCGTCTGAAAAGGGTTGGTATCTGTTTGCAGTTCATACCTTCCATTCGGAGGTGATTGTAACCTTGGCAGTAAGAGGTGTGTTGCAGTCAGTTCCATTGGTTGTTCATACTACCTAGTGGGCAAGGATGATTATTACCATCCTAGGTAATTCTTATCATTTGTCTCGGTGATAAGGGATGGTTGTCTATAGTGGCAGTTCATACCATCCATATGGATATGATTGCTATCTTCTTTGAGTAGTTCATATCAATTGAAAAGGATGTTCTGTTGAGCTTGAGAGAGTAGTAGTACTGTGAATTGCAAGGCCAGAAATGGCACACCCCACCTACGGGTGGCAACCCGGAAGACCGTTTATTTGATAACGGTGGCTGGTATCGGACTACCCTGGCATTGAATTACCGTTTGTTTAATAACGACGCGTTCTGTCAGGCCTTAATTGGCACCCACCTATGGGTGGCAACCCGGAAGACCGTTTGTTTGATAACGTGGCTGGTATCGGACTACTCTGGCAAGAGGCATTGTGTCTTCACAGTATAGACGGTGGAAATAAATTGTCGGTCTCGAGACCCTGGAAATAAAAAAAAATGTTCAGAGGAACTCATTTGTGAAATTATTGGTCGGTTTAAATGACCCTTCGAAAATTTGGTTTCCTTACTGGCATATCGGGAAGTCGTAGCTTCCTAAGCGGGTCGTAACCCGATCCGTTGGAAGCGAAAATTTTCTGATCCGTCACAGTTGGTATCAGAGCAGTTCCGGTTCAAACGGGACTGTGCATTTGGAACCCATCCGTGTTTTGTTCGTGCGGTGACTACAGGTATGTCTCTTTACTTCTAGTTTTATTTTTAACTTCGGGACGAAGTTCCTATTTTAGGGGTTGATGGTGCGACATTCCCAAACTTTTCTCGGGTTTAATTGAACCCATTTGACAAATTACACATCTAGAATGGGAAAATCTCTTATCCTCAAGTGCTCGTAACACTTTCTGGTTTCCTGAACAATGAATGTTAATGTCTAGATAGTAAATTCTGCCTTTGTTCAAATCACTGGGTGTTCTAATAATCTTGTATGCATTATATAACATAAGATATTTTATGCATGCTTGACACTTCGAATAAGAGCCAGCTACGCGTCACTCTAGTCTCAGTGGGGGATAAAACGTGGAGGAGAAAGAAAAGGAAAAAAAAACAGGAGGGGGAGTCTGTTCTAGTATTTTCCCTTTCGTCTTCCTTCCTCTCCTCTCCTTAGAATTTTATTTTTTTCTCTCAATCAAAATAAAAGAACAGGTTTTAAGAGATTGGTTAAAAGTTTTGGACGATTGTTAAAGTTTTCCATGAGTTCTTGGCTGTGAAATCAGTCAACATGTGATGTTGCTGCCGTTTGGATAGATGATGAATTGATGAAATTCATAGAGGTTTTAAAGTTCTATAAAAATTAGGAACATTGGGTCTGTATCTGGATTACGAATTTGTAATGGTTTTGAACTCTTAAATCAGCCAAGAATAGAGGTTGTTACCATTAGTTTTTTTGGACAGATGGTTTCAATTTTGCATGTGTTGGAGTCCGGGTGGTGTTGAGAGAGTTGGGTTAACACCCAAATGAAAATTCGCAGGGAAGGAGATTCCAAAGAAAGGGATTAAAAATCTACAACAAATAGATCTTTTCACCAACAACCAGATATCTACAAGCTGTTAGATAAAATGCCCCAAAAAGAAGAAGAAAATGGGGTAAGGGGCTCTTATTGCTTTTGACTTGCATATTGATTTGTGGATTTTGATGTTCATGAATATTATGTGATATGGGATCTCTTTCTAACATCTGTGTCAATTACGAATAATTAGTAATACCCGCTCTCATGATTGTCCTAACGGTTTGTTACGTAATCCATAAGTGGATAACGAAAATAGATGATTGTCTTATGTTGTAGTCAAGTGGTTAAAATCTCTTTTATTAACTCACTTCTTATGTTTGCCTAATTTATATTGTCACTTTATGTACCTTGAATGGAGAATTATGTGAATTGGTTGCAGGTTGTATCTAAGATACTTTTAGCTAAAGAACAATGAGTTCTCAGCAAGAAATAAGAGTTATTATGGTGAAGAATGCCTAGTTACGTTCAACTGTTGTGATTCTTCATAATTTTCTCTTTGGTGTTTACTCTAATGCTTTATAAAGTGTTTAGTTTTACGTGGACGGGAGTAGAAAGATAAACTTGTATTAGCTAATTTTTAAATCTAAAATCTAGAATAGAATTCATTTGCGAGATGTTGCACGGGCAGCTGTTTAGAGGCCAACATTTTGTGCGCATAGGTGAAGATTTAGCTGATGTCCCCTTCACAATAAGTGTTCGCTTAGGTGTCCTCAATAACATATTAAAAGGTCACATTTTCGGACTTGTAGTTTGGAAGATAGAGCTTAAAATGCACATGCAGTCCAGGTTGATAATTTCTGAATTCAGCACCCGAGTCGGATTTGTTGTGTGATTTTAGGCCATTTAGACTCTGAATTAGGTATGGGTTTCTTCTAAGAATCCGTAGAGGGTGATATGCTCTTTCCAAAATTATATAATATGCTTAATTTGGTTCTGTAATTTAGAAATTATGGCTTCTCAAACATAGCACGTCAGCGCTGGGAAATCTGGAAAAAACCGGAGTACTCAGTTTTCTGTCAGAGTTGTTTAACAACAGTTTCGACCCTCATAGAAATAAAATTAGCTTAAGGTCTCTTCCGGTCAATTAAAGGCCTCTGAACGCCGGTTCTAATGAGATATTAAGTGTCCCGTTCCGACTTATATCTAGAGAGATATGGCCTGAAAGGTAAAGCACTGAAGCTGAAATTCTGCAGAATTGCAGTTCGGAAATCAACTTTGTGCAGGCTTTTGAATAATAATCCTTCCTAACCAAATTTTTAGTTAGTTAAATTCTTATTGTGGAAGAAGAATGTTTCTAGTTTCGAAACTGATATTATTTGTCGGCTTGTGATCTCTAACGAAGTCTATATGAATTTCTGATTGTAGTGGTTTGGAATTGTAAGATAGTTTTTAGTCCTAATCAAAGTTCATAAGCGGAAATCCTTATTTGTTTCATAACCATCATTTTCATTTCTTTGAACTTTAAGGTAACATTCTGACATGGTAGTGAAGCCGTGAAGGGATCGTCGTGCTTTAGGATTTGACGACGAGAACTTATTTATGCTCTAATTTTCGTTTTGTGATTTTAATGATATCTGGTGTAAGCAATAGCACCTTACTGGAAAATCAGTACTAGCTAGACTAATTAAAAAGACGCGACTCCACTTTTGCTAGTCTACTGTTAGTGGTTTCATTTGCCTAGCTTCATTTGAATTTGTGTATGGTGGTTGGGATGGGAATGCATATTCTATTCTAGTATCCACTCGTTTACGATCTTGTATTTGCAGGTGTATTTTGCATTGCAATATGTTTCTCATACGCTAAAGACATCCAAATTAGGATTGTTGTATGTGAGCTTTTACGTCGTTGATTGGTTGCTGTAGTATTGAATTTCCTATACTTAAGTAGTTTTGAGGTACAACAGGTGCGTACTCTGTGCATTTCCATGTACTTATTACCTCTCAATTTGAATTTATAAGTTATATTGATTAGAGGTGGCCAAATTGACCAAGTAGCATATATATTTAATATGAACGTTTCCGTATGTATACATTTGTATAATTTAACTAGGCCATTGTCGTTGGATTTTCGATTGAAGGATTGTATTTCCACCTTGAATACTCTTTAGTTTTTCTTAAAGCGAAGACAGTTCCATTCGCGCAAGTGGATGTGCCGGTGACGTCTAGAGACTTGGCCAGTTTTGAAATATTTTTCCTTAGTTTACAGAACTAACTGACTGGATAGTATGCCTGTGGGGAAATGAGCAATATTATTTCTTTTACTTTTCTATCCATTTCTGTCCTCAGAATGTCATCATGGTATCTAAATTATTAGTTTGGGAACTTAACTACTATGTAGCTAGCACGTGGGAAATGCTTGTATATCTTTTGTATTTAGGGTTGAAGTTACATTCCCGTTGCGAGGAAATTGGTTGTTGTTTGTGATTACTATTGTGATTCATTATATTCTTTTGCAGTTATCACTACAATCATTATGCCAGTTGAACTCTTATCTTTTACCATTAAATGGCTAGCTTCTTTTTATAACATCGGTGTTTTGTTGCCTTTTAAGGACCAGATGCAATTTGGAGAATCCGTTATAGCGTGTTGTTGATAGCATTGCAGTATTCCCGGTCTGTGAACTAATTTTGAATTCATTTTCTAGCTGTTGATATATAACCTCTATTTTGTGATTTACTTCATGGGAAGAGTATTTAGGGAAATATGCATGGTATTGAGAATCTCTGGTTTATCAGAAATAGTACTTAACCCGTAATTCATTATTTATACTGCAAATGAACCAGTTTACTTGATAGCTGATAAGAGATAGTTGCTTCCATTATGGATAGTTCATACTATCTAAATATAGACGAACTACGGTCGTTCTTGATCCCTTCAAGCAACGGAGAGGGTACGTAGGCAGCCGTTATGCGGTTCAGCACAACTCCGCAAGGTTATTCATATCGTCTGAAAAGGGTTGGTAGCTGGTTTGCTGTTCATACCTTCCATTCGGAGATGATTGTAACCTTGGCAGTAAGAGGTGGTTGCAGTCAGTTCCATTGGTTGTTCATAGTACCTAGTGGGGCAAGAGATGATTATTACCATCCTAGGTAATTCTTATCATTTGTCTCAGTGAGAAGGGATGGTTATTGTCTATAGTGGCAGTTCATACCATCTATATGGATATGATTGCTATCTTTTTTGAGTAGTTCATATCAATTGAAAAGGATGTTCTGTTGAGCTTGAAAGAGTACTGTGAATTGCAAGGCCAGAAATGACACCCCACTTACGGGTGGCAATCCGGAAGACCGTTTGTTTGATAACGGTGGCTGGTATCGGATTATCCTGGCATTGAATTACCGTTTGTTTAATAACGACGCGTTCTGTCAGGCCTTAATTGGCACCCACCTATGGGTGGCAACCCGGAAGACCGTTTGTTTGATAACGGTGGCTGGTATTGGACTACTCTGGCAAGAGGCATTGCGTCTTCACAGTATAGACGGTGGAAATAAGTTGTCGGTCTCGAGACCCTGGAAATAAAAAAAAAATTGTTTAGAGGAACTCATTTGTGAAATTATTGATCGGTTTGAATGATCCTTCGAAAATTTGATTTCCTTACTGGAGTATCGGGAAGTCGTAGCTTCCCAAGCGGGTCATAACCCGATTCGTTGAAAGCAAAAATTTTCTGATCCGTCACATCTACATCCTCAATAACATAATAGGTGCAACAAGATTCAATTTCAAATGTGTGATGGTAAACCCCTTGCAGTAATATTTTTCAAGTATTCTTGTTGTTAAAGATCGTGAGTAATATCAAGGACATAATTAAATGGGAGAAATATAAACTCTTCACCATAAAAGATGTCATCTACTCTATCATTAAGCTTCTGGACGTACTCACTCAATATTTTGGCCAGTACTGTGTTGACTATAGTCTGTATCTCTGGCATTCTCCACCAAGTTAAGAAATGTTGCATCTATCAGCTGAGACATTGATTCATCATTAACCCAAGGTATATCTCTTTATTTTGTAACCTTTATCATCTCATTAACCCCATAAATTTGATCCCTATAGAAAAGGATATGGTATCACGTAAACCTTAAACGTATTCGTTACAGTACCTATAGATTATTCCTTGCGTGAATTTCAATCAGTGATTAAAGCAGACACGAATTATGCTTCGATAAGGGTTGATTAGTGTACAACCTTTCTATACTTTTAATTATAAAGATAATTCAATATAATGTGAAGAATCAAAGTAAACCTGAAAACGTATGGGTCTAACTACCACGTAAAAAAATTTCGTTCAGCAACCTGCATGGACTAAACCTTGATAATATTCCGAGAGTAAAAACTCAACCAAAGAATATTACTAATTAGTTTTATTCTTTCTCTACACAACCAGTAATTAAACAGATACGAGTTTGTAAATCTGATTGGTGTGAGAGAAACTTGGACGGTACCAAAGACCAATATCCAAGATCAATCAAGTCCTGTTTACAAACAAGGTTGGTCTTAACAACTGTGATTGATTAACGCATAACCTGTGATATTTTAATTATATAGATAAAATATAATGCAAAAAAGAATTAATACAGACACCATAAATTTTTCAGAAAAACCACGAGACCTAGCTCAGTCTTGAACACCACACTGTATTAAAATGCTACAGACTCTAGCCTACTGACAAATTAACTTCGAACTGCAATGTAGTTGAGCCTTAACCAAGTATCACAGCGGGTACAGTCGCGTTCCTTACGCCTCTTGAGCATCGCAATACCCTGCGCACTTGATTTCCTTAGTTAACATCCTATATATCCTAAGAGTTGCTACGACCCAAATTCGAAGACTTAATAAACAAACCTGTTTCCCCCAGATAAGTCTATTGGTGATTTCCAATTTAGATCAAAGATCAAGGTGAAAGGGAAATCTGTTTGTAGAAATCGTAAATATTAATTAAACCTCAAAGTATCCGGTCTTATGTCTCCCAAAGAGAAGCCTAGATTTTTTGGTTCACCTCACAATAAACTTAACTAATAGATAGAAGAAGTTTATTGTAGAATCACAAAGTCTGAGACGAAAAACTTTGTGATTACTTGTATCTTACCTATCGGAGTAGAAACTCGAGATAACTCTAAAGAGAATTAAACTCAACATGATAGAAAAGTAAGATCAGGATACACAGACTATCAAAGATAAAATAGTCGGACCTGGATTCATCAATCCCTAAGCGAAGTATTTGAGTCGTAAACCTAATTTCACAGTAAAACTGGAAACCTAGGTTGAGAGAGAATCGACTCTCGTTTGCAACTAGGACACACGAAAGTGTCAGGGATTTTTTTCCCCAGAAGCAAGAGGTTCTCTTTATATAGACTTTCAAATCAAGGTTTCTTATAATCAAAGCTAAGATAGCTGGGTAACAAAGCAATCAATATTCACCGTAAGATGAAAAACGTGACTTGAGATTCAAGCTAAGATGGCTTAGAAAATAAGCAATCATATCTACCGTTAGCTGGTTTAGCTTGAGATATACACAAATAAAATATACATATATTTAGATAAGGATGAACCGTACCTAAACATGTATAATGAGTTGGTTCAACATAGTTAACCGAAATTAGCCAAATGGTCACAATAAGATTTTAATCATTTTCATAAAATACTTTAGACTTAACTTGATAATCATCTAAACTTAATCGGCAATCAAATACATATTTAATATGTGTTTTGAGAGTCATTCAAACCCTAAATATATCATAGAAATATCTGTATGCACTTGAATAATATTCGACTGGGTTATCCAGTTTGTGAGTCGTTATGCCACTGTTCGCAAACTGAGTTCGGGTATATGGCAGAAAAAATTCAGATACTCTCGTTCGCAAACTGATTTTGCAAGCGACCTGAGTTCACGAGCACAGACAAACTATTTCATGTATAGAGTTCGCAAACTTTTCAAGTTGTCTTTGCCGAATTTAGAATCTACCTGTTCGAGAACAAAGTTCACGAACAATAGTTCCGGACCTTACCTAGTCATGCTGGTCCGCGAACATAGTTCGCAAACTGTAGCTTCGGATCAATACAGATAAACTAGTTCACAAACAAGAGTTGCAAACCCAAACTAGTTTCATAGTTCGCATATTAGGTACACATATTGTGTCGTATCCAGAATTTCAGCAGTAGTTCTAAAACTCTCATTTAACCGATTTGAAACATACATGGAAGACGACAATGGTAATCTTATACACACCACCAGTTCCAAGTTATTCTCAAATGATTGCTTAATCAATACGAAACATTTCAAGTTATGTTAGATGATTGTCTCATACTGATCATATAAAATGTTCAAGTTTATTTTCACATGATTGAAACGAATCAAATTGAAACTTTCCTGAGAAATGATAATATCACCACATACCATCTTCAAGGAAATTTTCAATAGATAATATGAACAATAAATTGTTCGAATGACTTAAAGATTAACTCATTTTTCGAGAAATATATATATAGTAAGCTCAGCTCGAAACTTTAATTAGTATACTTAGTTTAAAGTCCACATAGCCGTACGACTTATGACGGGTTTAGTAATGCTTTTATTTTTTCGAAAACATTTTCAAAACCTATATATGTCAATAATTTTTTAAACTGGTGTTTGGTGCAAAAAAAATCAAAGTGTTTTTTACCCAAAGCACTTCCCAAATTCCTCAATTTTTAAAAGCTGGGGAGGAGGAGCTTTTAAAAGCTACAAAAGCATAAGCTTTGGTCCCACCAAAATTTAATGCTTGATTTATCCTTTTTCTCCCTATTTTATTTTGTAAATGACACAAATTACCCTTAAATATATATACAATCAATTTTTTATTTCTTATATTTTATTCTTTAAATATTATTATATTTTTTTCAAATTATTTTATGATACCATTTCATTTAATTTGTCAAAAATAAAAATAAAAACAAATATTAAATAAATTTTAGTTTGATTTTTTGTTTGAAAATTAAATATGTATATATGTTAAAAAGTGGTTAAGTAAAATAATTTTATTAACAATCATAATAATAGTAAAAATTAGTAAATTGAATAAAACTATTTTCAGGGATATGTTTGTTTTTGTCATTTGCCACAACAACAATGGTTGAATTTGATATTTTACCAAACACACTTTGATTGATTTTTTAATCATCTTTAACTTTAATTAATATTTTACCAAACGTATAACTGCTTTTTTCTCACAGCACAACACAACAACGCACAGCAGAAAAGTGCTTTTACAAAAGCCGCAGCAATACCGAACTAAGCTTAGTCTCTTTAAATAGATAGAATAGACATAATATGAGTGATAGATAAGTTCAAGTCTTCATATACCTTTTGTGGATGAATTTCCTTCAAAGTCTTCGGTGGATCTTCGTCTTCAAATGGTGAACGACGTGAAGTCTAATGCTAAACTATACACTTATATCCTAATCCGAAACATGACTTTTAGTAGACTAGAAATCAAGATGTAGTTTTGGTCAATTAAATTTGACAAACAAGCTTGAGATAGCAACGCTTGCGAGTTCGACCGAGCAGTGCTCTATGAAAACCAAAACACAAAAAAAAATATTAATGTGAAAAACTGCAAAGCATAAAAACCTTCAGACTTCCTGATAAGTGCATAATTTACTATACTTTTGTTATCAATTCCATGCTTTTATTTGCTATATTTCTTGCAATATACCTTGTATTACTCTTGTTTTCTTTTGTTCGTCTTATTTAGGTAAAATCATCCAACAAGAGCGAATAGAGCGCTAAAGCGGACATAACGTGAGCTTGGACTAAGGACCAGGAGGATATCGACCAAATTAAGGAGTATTAAACTCTATAATTTAAAATTTAAGAGAATAAATATATGAAAATAAAGCAAAAAGAATGAGGTCATTCCGAGTTCGTGTGCAAAAGTTATGGGCAAAACCGTTTAGATCAAATAGCCATGCCTCAAAGAAGTGACGAAAATACTTGCCAAAATTGGTTTAGTTCCCAAGTATTTCCAAACTCAAACATTTAAGGATACTTAAAAATACTTTTCAAGGAGAGTTCCAAGTTCCGAACAGAGATTTTGGGAACAAGATAAGGAAATGGAGACAAGAAGACAAGGAGCGAAAGCTTGGGTTTTGGGTTCTTCCATTACCGAAACTATTTATCTTTGATTTTATCATATTTATATCATGGGTTTCACTAAATCTATGAGTATCTTAACTCCTATTTGATTGACGATGAATTCTAAGTTCTAAACATGATTTAATTTAATATATGAATTAATTTTGATTTCTTCATATGATTATTGTTTGTTTCTACTATGATGAATATTTATGATTGATTGATTGATTTAGGAGGCCTACTAAACTGATACTTTAATTGATATATTACTAGTAATGGGTTAGGATATCCGCAATTATTGAATAACCCTTACACAAGTAAAAAACGTGAGACCTTGTAGAGGGATTTTGTGGAGCAATCGCGTGTAGGAATAATACTAGTAAGTGAACCGATCGTACTGAGTTTAACTGCTAGGATTGAACCTAGATTCATAAAATCTAAAACATTCAATTGAGTTACATCTTGTAAGCATACCTCAAGGTGGCTCAGACGCATAGAATCCAATAGCTAAGCGTACCTGTTATTCGGTGATATTAGGAGTCTTGGGGGTAGCTAAGTGTACATATTACCCTACGATTGGTGATAATCTATGATTAATGACAAATAGATAACTAGATTACTTTGATGAATGTTTAGTAACGAAGAGGATTCCTCGATGCTACTCCTCATACTTGATTACATCTTAATTTTATTTGCTTTATTATTTACTTTGTTGTTTTTGCAACCTTCAAACAAAACCCCTCATTTGTGACATTTGACAACTGAAAACTCCCTTCTCTTCCTGGGAACGATCCTTGCTTCCATTATATTACCAGTTAATTGTGTAGAAATAAATGATTTAATTTGTTGCACTCACGACACGCACCACTTCCTCCAGTTTGAACATACACCATATTAACATCTAAACACATTAGCCCACTATAATGACTTCGATTTGGAATGTAGTTGAGACATAATAAACCATTCAACATACTATATTGCAGTTGTTCCCGCATGTCTCTTGATTCTTGCGAGAACCTACATGGTTGATTCCCCTAGTCGGTGTCCTTTACAATCCTGGGAGTTTCTCCACATCTGTCGTGAAGACTAATGTTACCCTGCCTCCAATAGGAGGCCTGGTAATATACTTTATGATTCAAGATCAAGGATATAAATGTCTAGTCTCTGATTTATACTGATCTAAATCAACAAGATTAACATTTATTCACTTCAGAAATTATGGACATACCTAATCAACTATCTACGCAAGAATATTAATCTAGATAAAAAGTCTAATATGAATTCTTATGGAAAACTTGCAAACATGATTTTAATTGATAAGAGTTATCAATAGTGTTTTTAAGTTGTTCATCAAATATGGATTTGACTAATAATTCTTGAATTACCTTTTATCGTAAGAGAAAAACCTTCAAATAAATAATAATTACAAACAAATACATATACAAGTTATGAACTACCTTTTTTTTTGAAGGTAGGTTATACATGTGCTTCATGAATCCCAAGTGAAGTAGTTTTCAGTGATGTCGATGTCTTCAATTTATTGAAACCAATAAAGGCTTGGTTGCTTGATATATAAGCAATAAATTTCTTGCAACTCAAGTGGAATTCTCAGTTGTTAAATCTAAGTCATTTTCTAAGATACAAAAATTCGTTTCTTTACAGAGAGTTGGACTTGCAATGAAGTTCTTTCGATAATTTGAAGTTGTACACATTTGTTAGCTCAATTAGATTATATCAAAAGAATTGATATCAAAGGTCACTTCAAACTATCAATAGAAAAGAATTGGACTTTTCAATCAAAGAAAGTAGCTAACAATTAGCAATTCATAAGTGTGTGGAAAATTTACCTTTAAAATCAAAGGGAACGAATAATCTCAAAGCGGATTGGGTTAGCTCGTTAAGCTTTTAGGTGCGTAAACTCATAAGAGACAAAAAAAAAATAGAAATCAAAGCATTGTAGGCTCGCGACCTCAATTGGTTAGTTCACGAAATCAAATGTAAATAAGATTCACGAGCATTCACACCTTGTCAGGTTCGCAAACTCAAATAGCAATTTAAATACCAAATAAAAAACGTCCCCGGTGTGAAGCATGAGTTATCATCTAGCTATACATTTTACTTATACAATTCATGTGTTGAATTATTAATATGATCGTATATCATTTTTCTCATTAATCTCAAACTATTTATATAGGTTACAATAGTCGGCATTGCCGTGACTCTCAAGGAATTCTTTTCCTATAATAACTCTGTTTATATAGATATCAAATTCCTAACTATAGAAAGATATATTCTCCTAATACCCTCCCTCAAGATGGAGCATGGAGATCAAGAATGCCTATCTTGGACAAGAGAGAGTTAAATTGAGATTTCCCCAAAGCTTTTGTGAAAATATCTTCTAATTTCACCGTTGTAGGAGTGTATGACGGTGATATGATTTTACTTGTTATTGCATCTCTGAAAAGATGACAATCTACTTCAGTATGTTTTGTTCTTTCGTGAAACACTGGATTTTGTGCAATGTATAATGCTGTCTGACTATCACGGTGTAGATTCATTCCTTGGGGATGATGAACCCCCAAATCACCAAGTAGTTTTTTTAACCATTTTAATTCACATGTCACAGTTGCCATCGATCTGTATTCTGCTTCTGCAGACGAACGAGATACTGTATGATGCTTTTTATTTTTCCAAGACACAGGTGAGAAACCAAGAAGAACAAACCAACCAGTTAATGAACGCCTTGTCAATGGAAAACTTGCCCAATATGAATCACACCATCCTTTCAAATGAAGAGCACTATCAGAACTTAAAAGTATACCTTGACCAGGATTTTTCTTCAAATATCTAACTACACACAGTGCTGCTTCCCAATGTTCTACTCTTGGTTGTTGCATAAATTGAGACAATATATACACAGAATATGCAAGATATGGTCTCGTCACTGACAAGTATATCAAACGACCCACTTACCATCTATATTTATCCACATCCTCTAGTAATTTGCTTTTTTCTAAAGCTAGACGATGATTCGTTTCGAGTGGAAATTCTGTAGGCTTTGCTCCCAATAATCCAGTCACCATGATAATGTCAAGAGCATACTTCCTCTGGCATATGTAAAATCCTTGTCTACTCCGTGCCACTTCTAGTCCAAGAAAATATTTCAACTTCCCAAGATCTTCCATTCTAAAACAGTGACCCAAATATGTCTTAAAATTACAAAGTTCAAGCAAATCATTGTCTGCTACAATTAAATCATCAACATAAACCCATACGTTAAGTTGCATCTTCCCTTTTGTCATTGTAAAAAGTGAATAATCCGAATATGAATGTGTAAATCCATAATTCTTCAAAGTTGTCGATAAATTTGCAAACCAGCATCGAGGTGCCTGCTTCAAGACGTACAACGACTTCTTCATTCTACATACCATGTTAGGATTTCCCTTATCAAACCTTGGAGGTATCTTCATGTACACTTCTTCTTCCAAATTACCATGAAGAAATGCATTACGTACATCCATTTGATGCACTTCCCAGTTCTTAACAGCTGCAACTGACAGAAAAGTTCGTATTGTCGTCATCTTTGCCATAGGAGCAAACGTCTCATTATAATCTAAAACCTCAACTTGATGATTACCAAATATCATTATCCTTGCTTTCAACCATACCGTATTTTCATTTTCATATCTATTTTTTGTATAGATCCATTTACTTCCTAATGCTTTCTTTCCAGGTGGCAACTCCACCAATTCCCATGTTCCTTGTTCTTCTAATGCTCGGATTTCTCTATCCATAGCTTTTCGCCAACCTGGATGTTTCATAGCTTCTTTAAATCTCCTTGGTTCATTTGCTGCATTAACTGCCGCAAGATATTTTCTATGCACAACGGAAAAACAATCACAACTAACATAATATGTTAAAGGATAAGGTGTACCTGAGGTAGATGATTGTGCAGACGGAGGAGAAGATGGACTATTTTCTCGAACTGTATGCGTCACAAAACCTCTGAGTCTTGTCGAAGGAATTTTCTTACGTTGTCCCTTACCCATCTCATTGATATTGTTATCTACCACTGTGTCTGCTGGTGTACTACATTCACCGTTACCACTAGAATCTGATATGATTTCTTGTTCTTTCTCCTATATTTGTTCTTTTCTATTTTCCTGTACTCTTTCTATTGGTCGTGAAGAGCTGTCCTGTATATCTTCACCATTTTCTGGAAGTTCAGTTACACTTTTAGGCAATGGTAACTCCTCCACATCCTCATCATCACTCCAACATGCTTCATTACTTGTTGTTGCATTATTGGGAAGTTGGTCATCTTTTATCACAACATATGGGAAATGTTGTTCATAAAAATCCACATCTCTGGACACTAAGAATTGGTGTGTATCCAAATCATACACTTTCCATGCTTTTTTACGAAATGGATATCCAAGAAACACACATCTTCTTCCCCTACTAGAAAATTTGTCACCTTTGCTATTTTGATTATGCACATAACACAAGCACCCAAACACATGCAACTGATCATATGGAGGCAATTTTCCAAACATAATCTCATATGGTGTTTTATTCCCAAGTAAAGGTGTCGGTGTTCTATTAATCAAGTACGCTGCAGTTAACGCACACTGTCCCCAAAATTTTATTAGCAAGTTAGCTTGAAATCTTAATGCTCTTGCCACATTCATAATATGTTGATGTTTTCTCTCAACTCTTCCATTCTGTTGAGGTGTACCAACACAAGATGTCTCAAATATTATACCATTAGACTTAAAGTACTCACGCAAAGAATTAAATTCCGTTCCATTATCACTTCTAGCACATTTGATTTCCTTGTCAAATTGACGTTTAATAAGAGCAATAAAGTTAAGAAACATTGATTCAACTTCTGTTTTAGTTTTCATCAAATAAATCCAAACACCTCTTGAAAAATCATCTACTATTGTCAAAAAATAGTGAGCTCCACAAGACGAAGGTGTCTTGTAAGGCCCCCATAAATCGAAATGAACCAATTCAAATAAACTAGCAGCTTTATTCTAACTTAAAATAAAACTACTCCTACTATGTTTTGCTCGTGGACATATATCACAAGCTTTATTGTTGTTCCTAAAAGAACCACTCACAACTGGTATTTTCTGCAACACTTTATCCAAAGGATGTCCCATTCGTTGATGTCACGACTCGTATGAATCCCTACCAACTGCTAACACTTTAATTGGAGGAACACCACAGAATAAATATAATCCATCTTGTCTCTCACCCACTCCAGTCACCTTCCTCGTTCACTGGTCCTATATAACACATAATTTGTTAGTAAACTGCACAACACAAATAGACTCATCAATCATCTGAGTGACTGAGATCAAGTTACAATTCAACTGAGGCACATAAAGGATATTATCAAGCCTTAAACCACCCGGAAGGATAATGGTTCCAATTTTATCAGAGTTTGATGTCTTTCCATCTCGTAGACCAACTGAACAATTTGTAATTATCTTCACTCCTATCATGTCATCTAAATTACATGTGACATGATTTGTTGCCCCTGTATCCACAATCCAGGAGTTACGATTCTTCTTACCTTGTAATTGTATTTTCGATTTGTTTGAATTTAAAAATTCAAGTACTTGTTGAAGTTGAGTTGATGTCACTCCAAGTAATCCAGCTCCATCTGCAGGTCCTGCACTGGTATTTGACTGCTGACTGGATGTCATACTCAAGTTATTGGCACGAACGGGATTGGTGTTATTATTACCTCTTCCACCTCTTCCATATGAAAAACCACCACGACCTGGATTATTTCTACCACCGCCTCTGTTACCTCTACCAGAGACAAACCCACCTCGTGGTTTATCTCCCCACCAGTAAGGGTATCCAATTAATTCAAAACAACCATTTTCTGTATGTCCATCTTGCTGGCAGTGGTTACACACCTTTAAACTAGTAACAGAATTACCAGTATTTCCTTTTTTTGAAAGGTTGAACCTTAAAGGCCATCACATTATCTTGTCCTTATTTAGATAGTGAAACCTCTCATATTCTCAAGCGCTCAACATTCACTACATCTTGGAACCGTTGGCAATGGATCTCTTGCCAATAATTGTTCACGAATCGACCCATACATACTATCTAAACCAATTAAAAAATAATGAAGGTACTCTGCTTCTCTTAAAGTAGTGACTTGTGTTGCAATATCACAAGTACACAGACCACAACTACATCTTGGTGTCTTCATATATGTGATAAATTCATCCCATATTTTATTAAGCCTTCCAAAGTACACAGATACAGGTTCAGATTTTCCTTGCTTGCACTCGCTCAGAGAAGATTTGAGTTGGAAAGTTCTGGTTTCACTAACAACACAAAATCGATTCTTCAAGTGTGTCCAAAGTGTACTTGCATCATCATCATAATCTCCCAGTGTTGGTCTGATAGAAGAATCTAAGCTATTAGTAATCCTTTAAACAATCATAGAATGTACGACACTCCATTCCTCCACCTGATCATTATTTCTAGTAGGTTTCTTCACAGTTCAATCAACAAAGCCAAACTTACACTTTGCTTTCAAAGATCTTCCAATGGCTCTAGCCCATTCATCATAGTTAGTTCCCTTCAATATGATCGGGGTAATAATAATACCCGGACCATCACTTAATCCTAGGTGATAAACTGGATCTTTCTTCGTCCTGTTTGACGATTCTAGTTCATCATCTTTTCCCATCGCTAAAAATAGTTTTAGGGTTTCAGTTTTTTTTTTAGCTGAAAAGAAGCTTTTAAAAATTTAGGTTGAAACCAGGCTCTGAGGCCATGTTGAATTCTTAATAGGATCGTATATCCTTTTTCTCATTAATCTCAAACTATTTATATAGGTTACAATAGTCGGCATTGCCTTGACTCTCAAGGAATTCTTTTCCTAGAATAACTCTGTCTACATAGATATCAAATTCCTAACTATAGAAAGATATATTCTCCTAATATCATGCCTAAATTAAAATTGAATGATTAGTAACTAATTATTATACTTAGTAAAGTAAACATATAATTCGCTCCATAGTTTGCAGGCTCATCATATAATTCACAAATATATATCCTCTCTAAATATAGATATAATTCACAGGATCGATGACAAACAATAACAACCCGAAGTTTCTTCCTCTGCAAATTTTACTTAGGTGAGTAAATGTTTGTTTGAATATTTTTTTTGAAATAATGTGGTTTGAATTGGTTAGTCTCATTACAATATTGTTTCACATACATTAAATATACATATAATCTATCTTATAATCACGGGTATAAAGAAGTCATGTGTCTATTGAAGTCATTTATATTAATTGTTATCTTGGATATAAGACGTACATGAGTTACACATGCATGCAAAGTTTTAATTTATCTTATAATCTATGGGTTTAATATATTATTTACTCGATGTGTTTCAGCTCCATATTTTTTCTGTTTGAGATATCACCGTGAATTGGAACATTCTAAAATAGTTTGTTTTTGTCACTCTTTAATTGAGTTTTAGTTTGTAAATTCACTTAAACTAATACGAACAGTTTACAGTTTAATAGTCAACGTTATTAACTCAAATGAAAAGCATCCAATACTAAAATGAGGATTTTATTTTTGCTTCCTATATAATAATGTATAACCATAGAGTTTGTCTTTCTTTTTAGAGGGGTTATCATATACATAAACAAAAAACTTTTGGGTTATGACTATTTTATATATATTTATTTACATTTCTTTTTGTTATTATACTATTGAACTATTGATGTTAACTTTCATATATATATTATAAGAAAACATTGCCTCTGTCTCGACACAGATCCACTATCCAAAAGGGGTGGGACAAACTTGACCGTCCATTCCTACACTCCTGATTTAACTAGATTTTCCCTGTCGAAAAAAAAATATTCTGTTTCCGTCACCTCTTTCTATTATTCAGAATTCTTTCTTCTCAAACCTCATCCAAATAATATTCTCGATGCTCTCACGGAATTATCGAGCCTACTGTTCCAAGATATTGATGAGTGAATGAACTTTCTCGGAGGAAGCCAAGTTATTGGTTTGGGATGATATTACTGATGTTTTAGGTAACCCCTTTGTTTCCGTGTCAATCTAAAAAAATGTTACACGATGCATAAAAAATTGTAGCGTAACCCTAAGAACTGATAGTAAACCATGTTATCGAGTAAAGGTGTTGCCGCTTCTTTAATGTTATGTTTTAGCAAACCTATGGATTACCGATGAAATTCCTAGAGCCAGTTCCATTGTTTGGTTTTTATCATTTTTTCGTCGGAGGATGCGAACATCTTCTTTTAAATTGTAACTACGCATCTTTTGCATTGTGCGACCTCAATCTCATCAATTCACAGATTCTTGTGAGTTCCCGCACTTTTGGTTGCATAAGTATGTCATTAGTTGATGTTGTTTTATTGTTGAACTTCAGATTATCATATTTTCCCAAGTTTTACCATGCTTCCTTTTGCTTCATTTTTCAATAATAGTGGTTATGCATGATTAGACTGTCATATTTGCCCAAGTTTTACCATGCTATCTTTTTGCTTCATTTTTCAATAATAGTGGTTTTGCATGATTTTCTTAACGATTAATATTTTTGATTTTTTTGGGTATCTTATCTAGAGTACAAGGTGAGAGCGAAGCTTACTTGCAAACCTGAATGGAGGTTGGTGAGGTTATGTTGCAGTCCCCGAACACTTATGGGTTGCCTACAATTGGTAGGGTTATACTGTTCATATGGTACGATTAGGGAATTGTTGCTTCATATTTTAATATTTTTAAGTTGCATTATAGTTTGCTGTGAATTGAAAGTGTAGCCATATTGTGATGTTGTCGCGCTTTAATGTTTTTTCCCATTACAATTTGAACTTATGAAGTAGCTACAGGTCATAAGCGACTGCATTCATCCCCTAAATCGAGTCTCACTGAATATGTAACAAAGCTAATTCAAATAAACAAACGAAAAGAGATAAAAGGAAGCATGAAACACAGCCATACGAATAAAGAAGCTTCACGCAAAGAGGCTATCAACAATAGAGGACATAAATAAGAAACTCAAGGTAAGTTTATTAACCTCAACTGTTTTACAAATAATAATTTTGATGTTACTTTTTGAAAGAATATGGGTTTAAATAGATTAATTTTTTGTTTTTGCCTTCTTGGGAATAAGAAAGTCATTCAAGTAAGGGGTCTGATGTAGCGTCTATTGATGCCACATTGATGTAGCATTGTACTTTATAATCAAGCATATACAAGTTGTGGAACTCCTTCTCTTTTTTTCTACTTCGCGTTGAGTTTCAATATTACAAAACATTGGAATATTACAGAACTTAATCGAGGAAATCGTGTTTGCTTAGGAAGCTTTATATCTCTGTTATTCTGAGTACTATGAATAAAATTGGTACTCAAATAGTTGGTTTTGTGTTTTCAGGTACGGTGCCGATGATATATCTATGAGAACATCAATATTTATAGGTTCAAATTCAGCATTCTTACAACAGTATATCTGATTACAGTAAATTTTAGCTAGCAGAACAAATTGTAATGTGTTTTATATAACCGATTGGAATTTTTAGGGGTTGCGTATGGTTCTTTTGGTACTTCGAATATTAACCGGAGCTCTACGAGTTCATGCTCAGTGAGAGAAGTTATCCAGTTTGTGAACTGCACAGAGGAAATTCCATTTGCTTGGCATGTACCTCAAATTCCAGCAACCAAAAACCATAAACACCACCAAAAAAAATTCAGATGAGTGAGAGATGGATGATGAACATATTCCGAATTCTTTACCTGGATTTCCTGACCGTCACACTTACATTCCATACTTACTCCACCTCTGTGATCAAAGTAGATGGCTACCTCTTCTGTCATTAATCTTCAAGGGTTTTAGATGAAGCAATACCAGTTAAAATCTGACTTCTGTGTATCCATCAAAATTGAAGCATCAAAGAGTGTGGGACATAAAACTAGGGATTCCAGTAAAAAAAATGTCTTACAACAAAGAGACCCAACTGTGCATTTTAAAAATGGGTTTGCCAAGAAACAAAGGTTGTTCTGTAAGACATTATATGAAGGGGTACGAAGTGTTCGTGGAAGGGGATTATTTGCGCACCAGTAAGCCACAAGTGTTGTATGGATTTCTGATTTGTCAAAGATTATATATCTGTATCACAACGGAAGGTACTCACTGATATCCTTAACTTACTTGCCCGATTGTTGTAACTATCATGTTTCTTACAAAAATCAATCAATGAAGTTGTTAAAGACTTGGAATTGTAATGCCAAGGATATTGGATACGGAAGTCACTTAGAAGTGTTTGGTATAACGATCTCTTCCAAAAGATGTGCATGAGTATCCTCTCTGTGTTTGAATAGGTGATATTTCTCCTCCATGTAAAATGCACTCAACTATGGAATTGCAAGCATAAATAGAACGTATAAAAGAAGCTCAAGTTCTCCGTCAGAAGATGCTTAGTCGTTGTTAGAATTTATTTATACGGGGCACCTCTTTTAGTTGTTCAAAAAAACTAATATCCGTAATCTCTTTTTCATATTGTCTCAACTTTTATCTCAACTTTTGTGTTGTTGAGGCCTCAACTTTTTTTCTTCTTATTATTAAGTTATTCTTTCTATAATACGGATGCAACTCTAGATAACCAAGCATTTTTGATAACATAAACCAAAACAACAACATTTTTTTTCAAGAGGTTGAGCCCCGGCCATAGGCCGGTGTGATACCTAGTAATTACATAATATTATTAGGTGTTGATTATAATTTCCTTACATAATGTTCATTTTCTTCAACTATTAGACAATACTGTGTTATTATGGCAATTGTTAGGAAAAACGATGGTATTTCCATAACAATAACTATGTTAGCATCGTTGTCACTATACAACGTGATGGGAGAACTGCATATTCAAGGTTTAAACTTCCAATGAGGAAAATAACATCATCAATGTGTTGTATGACGACATATTTAAATTATTGTGCTTATTTGAGATGAAGATACAATGATGCATGATCATTCTTTGGAGGTATTTGGAAGGTCAGTGGTATAGTAGGGAATTAACATAACTCAACCCAACCACAACGGCTAGAATTCCATATTTGCAGTTCATCTTTTCTTTCGGATAGCAGTGCTTAGTTCATATTTCAGTTATTTCATCCAGAGAGTTTAGCTTCTTCATCAAGAGAGTCCATCTTCTTGATCCATTGCTTTGAATTAAAGGTATTGTAAGAATTCATCTCTTTCAATTGTTTGTGAAATTTCTTGTTTATTCTGATTAGATCTTATATAAAAAAAAACTGATTTTTCATTTGAAACTTGTTTCTTTAAAACCTTAACCTTAATCTTTATACAAATGTTTTTGGTTATTCTGATTATCTTACTCAATGTAACATATTTCCACAATTTTTGTTCATTCTGATTACCTGGAAAACCCACTTCTTCAAATTGAGATTTGTTTTATTTAAAACATTAACCCCAATCTTTCTACCGTTTCTACCAAAAAAATTTATTCTGATTATCTTCCATTGAACACCCAATTTTCAAATTGAGATTTGTTTTTCTTAAATCCTTAACCCTAATCTTTTTACTGTTTTTACCAATTTGTTTTATTCCGATTATATTTTATAGAAACACCCAATTTTCAAATCGAAATATGTTTTTTCTTAAAACCTTAACCCTAATTTTTCTACTGCTTCTACCATTCTGAGTATCTTTTATATAAACACCCAAGTTTTCAGATTCAAATCAGTTTTTCTTAAAAACTTAACCCTAATCTTTCTGTTGCTTCTACCATTCTAAGTATATCTTTTATAAACACTCAATTTTTCAAATGTTTTTTTATAACCCCAACCCTAATCTTACTTCTCTCTTTTACAAATTTTTGTTTTTTTTATATGTGTTTAACAGAGAATGGAGAAAAAAATCAGTTATGATGGTGCCCAAAGATTTGATAAATCATTACATCCCTAATGTCCTAGATATGGCAAGATTTTTGCACTAGAAAGTTTCTGACTGCATCACATGAATTCTTGCACCCATAAATCCACTATAGAATACAAGGAGTTTCCTATTATGAAGCTACAAGTTAAACATACAACAGGAGCACTTCCATCTAATTTATTTGATCCTCCTACAAAGCGACAAAAATATGTAACTTCATTGGATGAGCATAAAGAGCGAGTGGAGGTATAAATTTGATAATCAATTCAAAA